>NW_024081006.1:42500-347691 GCF_003009895.1 Hyaena hyaena
GGCTCTGACTTTTCCTGATGAGGCTGAGTACAAGCTCCTCTCTTTTGCTTTGGGAGGTTTGAGAAGAACAAGTGAATTGTGAATGCTGCCTTAAGCCCCTGTCCATTCGATTTCAGTAAACCAAGAAACTCATCTCCTGCAACCTCCCAAAACAAACCCTTGGTGGGGGAGGGGCTCCCTGTGTTGATGACTAGGAGGAAGCAGTGTTTGCAACTTAAAAGCAGTTTTTTTCCTGAAAGGTGGAGGATTAAAAAGAAAGTTGGGAAACCAACTATACCTTAACCTCTGTAAGCAAAGGAGAAAAACAGGAGGTGTGGCATCTCCTTGTATCACTGAGGATGGAATCTGCATCTTCATTTATCATCCATGATAATAGCTAGAAGTAGTCATGACTGAGCTGGGTCACAAAGAGTCCTTGACTGTCAAGAGATTTCACTCTAGTAGGGAAAACTCTCAAAACAGTGTTTGCTGAGTGAGAGGCAAAGTCAGGGCAGTGGAGGTGGTAGGGAAGGAGGTGCCAGGGCACAGATAATGACAGAGGGCCCTAAAGGGAGACATCTCTGCAGGCTGGATCCATGGGCCTTCGAGGGAAGAGGTCTGGGGGCAAGTCTAGCAAGTGGGATTTAAAAGGGGTGGAGGGCTGTGTGTCAGTGGCTCAGTCTGTTAAGCATCCTACTTATGCTCAGGTCATAATCTTGAGGTTCATGAGTTCGAGCCCTGTGTCAGGTTCTGTGCTGACGGTTCAGAGCCTGGAGCCTGTTTGGATTTTGTGTCTCCCTCTCTGCCCCTCCCCCACTTCTTCTATCTCTCTCTCTCTCTCTCTCTCTCTCAAAAATAAATAAACATTTAAAAAATTGTTTTTAAAAGGGGTGGAAGGGTGTGGAAAGGAGGAAAGGGAAAGACACTGACCTCATGGGCAAAGGCCCAGAAGTATCCCTTTCAGCCCAACCTAGTTGGTAAAATCTCTTTTGGTTCCTGAGAGATATTCAGTCAATGCCTTTCTTTCGCTGTGAAAGTGCAAACACGGGGTCCGACTCAGAGTGAAAACTGTGTCTCATACATCGGTACCCCCCCCCACCTCCTTGTTTCCATTAACTCATCTGCACACCAATCAATGACAATTAAGGCCACTCACATATTTTAAGCATCAGACTATAAGGGCAGATACAATAGATCTCCACAGCGGCAACTAAATATTGATTTTCTTCGGCAGAAATCTCATCACTTAGAGTCAGGAAGCTGCAGATGTGAAGTCGCTGCGGCAGACCTGCTAGTGCATGCCAGGAACGGGTCGGAAACTATCCCGGAAAGGATGGGTTCTTCAGATGTCATGGAACAATATGGCGGCTGTACAGCAACTCCAGGCTTCGTGGGGGGTGGATGCAGACATACTGACTGGTGGGGAGCAGGGGCGGGGTTGGGATGGCAGCAAGGCCCAGGCATTGGGAAGTGATGTCCACGTTTACCAGTCCCTGATTTTCTAATGAGAGGAGGACAAGGTACTATGATCCCATGTGTAGGATTTATTTGGTGTCATATCTTGTCTCATCTTCACTGTTCCTCACCAGGCCCAGGTGTGCTGGGCCTTCTCTAAACACAGCAAGGTTCAGGCAAGCCATCTGCATATATCCATAGTGCACATTAAGGACAAAGCGGTCCCACCCACCTTTGCCAAGGGGAAAGGGGAGAAGGAAGGCGGTTATAGGTGCTTGGAGTATGTGTGAGGGTTTACTACCATTAGTGCTTGGGGACTTCATTTTCCTTTACTTCAGTGCTTCCCTGAGTGAATACTGAGTCATGGTGACTGAGGCCAAGGTGCCCACATTAATCCACTGGACATGAGTCTGGGTTTCAGCTGTCCCCACCATCTAGTTTTCTCATTGTGGGTTCTGAGATCCAAAGGGTAAGCATTGTTGGCCTGCAATGGCTCTGTGTCCTGTGAGCGTTAGGGTAGAGGCAGCAGGAGGGCTCAGCACATGTGTCAAAGCAAATGTGGGAGTGAGGAGAGGGAACCACCCACCAGCCCACCTCCCTCCTGGCGTGGTCTCATTCCACCTCCTGGGGCCCAGAGATGCCTGATAGACATGGTTCTGATGCTATATGGTTCCGCCTTTTTCCAGCAGCCTGGAGCTCCAAGTGCAGATGATTTGTCCTGAATGAAATAAACTTGATGGACCCAGTTCAGACACAAAAATGATAACAAGTGGTTATACACAAATCAAGTTGTTTCTCTAACTGTAATGGGAATTTTCTTTCCTACATTGTTTTTCTGTTACATTAAAACCTACATTCCCTTTTCTGGTCATTTAAAAGTTAGTGGGATCTTCTCCCATGCTCCTGGCTTCTGCTTGGGTTTTGCTAATAAGGACCCTGGGAGGAGATGGGAGTGAGTGGGAGGGCCAGAGGGGATGTTTATTTTTCTGGCTCCCTCCTTGCAGAGTCTCTATGGGCTGATAGTCCCTTGACAGGAGGTCACAGCTTCTTTAGGAAGCCCTTGTCACTCAGCTCTTTCTTTCTCTGGACTCTGCTATATCCATCTTTACCAGTCCCTGAGCAACATTCTCCCTCCTGGAAATTTCAGCCCTAGAGGTAGTGTCAGTGTCCTGTGGTTACCAGCCTCAAAATACTGCATTATGCCTCAGAGTTTCCCTACACACTTGGAAAACAGAATATTTATCAACTTCCCTCATATTAAGAAAAAAAAAGTAACTAGGTTCCTGAAAGACTTCCATTATCACTCGAAGTAAAAATAGTTGAACTCATATTCCAAGGGCAAAGATGATTTTTGTTTTGTCTTTATATGAACAATAGCTAGCACCAAAGCAAACTGGCCAGGAACCAGACCACCAAATATTTTATCCCATTGTCTGACTCTGGCTACAAATTCACAACTACTCAGGTTAAGGGAAAGATACAGGGAAGTGTTTGTCCAGTCTCAGCAAGAGATCAGTAGCACATGCTGTGTACTCTGGAGGGCACATGGCTTGCATTGGTGACCGGGAACTCGAAGGTCTGTTTCATTACTCCAACCTTTTCAATTTTTGAAAATTGTGTCAAGTGTGGATTGTAAAAAAAAAAAAAAAGAATCTTGACGTGTCCTACAAGGCCCAGCCTCCTCTGGCCATGCTCTGCTCTCTTAACTTTAGATCATCAACCCTTCTTTTAGTTTTTCAAACAAGCCGATCTTCTTGCCGAGGGTGTTTACACATGCTGCCCTCTTCCCGCCATGCTTCTGTCTCATTGTCCACTTGGATAGCATGTGTTCTTCCCTCAGGTCTCAGCGAATGCTAACTCCTTTGAGAGTTCTATCGGACTCATCAGTTGGGAAGTGTTTGACTACAAGTGAGAGAAAATTCAGCTTCTCCAGCTAAAACACATAGGGTTTTTTTTCTTTTTTCTTTTAAAAAAAGAAGAGGTCAGAAGCCATACGTAGGTCAGGGCTGACACAACAGATTGGTAATGTTGTCAAGAGCCAAGGTCTTCCTATCCTTCCATTCCTCTACTCTTAGAGTACTTGGCACGCTGCCTCATGGTCACAAGACCACTGCCATACCTCCAGGCATCACCCACATATTTCAGTCTGAAAGAAGGAAGGTTAAAGAGCAAAGGCCCTTTCATCTGAGTCTGTCCATTTTGTATCTGAAAAGCAAACTTTTCTAATAAGGCCTAGCCAACAGACTTTGACTCTCCTGGCATTGGCCAGAAATGACTTTCATTTCATTGGTAAATGACCTCCCTACAACCTGTCACTGGTCAAAGGAGATGAGAGGCCACTGACTGCTTAGAGCCACTTCTAGTCACCTACTGGGCCTGGGGAAGGGCCTATGAGATGAAAGCATTTCCAAGCACCTAAAGTAATCAGTCACATTAGTGACAAATGTCCGTTACACATCCTCCCTGGCCACCCAGCGTAAAGCAGTTGTTATACTCTTAAGGCACTTCCTGCATCATTTGTTCACTTGTGTGTTGCATGTACAATACCTAATTCCACCACCAGACTTAAAACCACAGGAGGGAAGATACTATGCTTGCTTTCTTCATCACTCAGCACCTTGCATAACACCTGGCATGTGGCAGGCTCTACAGACACATTTTTTTAATGTATTCCAATTTTTTATGTTTTATTTATTTTTTTGAGGCAGAGAGCACAAGCAGAGGAGGGGCAGAGAGGGGGACAGAGGATCCGAAGCAGGCTCCATGCTGACAGCAATGAGCCCAAAGTAGGGCTCAAACCCACAAACCGCAAGATCATGACCTGAGTCAAAGTCAGACTCTCAACTGACTGAGCCACCCAGGCATCCGTATTGAATCCTATTATTGAACAAAAGAGGTCATCCATTCAACACATAAATACCTCTTGTGATGAAAAACAAGATCCTTCTCTCCCTTGGCAGTACATGATGTCTCTTTTCAGAGAATTCCTCTGAATGTTCTGACTCCTGTGTCTTCCACCTCACATAGAAAAGTAGTCTAATCCCTCTTCCCCATGGCAACCCTTCACATACTCCAAGATACCTATCTTATGAGGTCTGAAAAATCTTTTCTTCTGAGCACAGCCTGTAGCAGGGTACCAAGGGAGCTCTCCCATACTCTCAGACTTCCATCCTTCTGACATCAATGCAGCCAAATGAGAGAGAAACAGAGAGTTCAATTTGCTTGCATACAAGTTTCTTTCCCTGAGACAATAATAACACTTTGACTCTTTCGCCTTCATTTGGACTGTTGATAGTGGACCAGCTCTCACCTGGGTTTTCTTCAGAGCATCCATGTTTTAGCATTTTACTTGTGAACAAGTAATAGCCAAATTCTGTGTTGCTTAAAAACAATGATACCAAGGATGGGTTTATGGAAGTGTCTCAGAATAAAAAGAGCTTCCCTTAATTAGTGATTTGTGGTAGCTAATGTCATAAGTGATCCCACTTCAGCAAGATGTTGGCTCTCCCTTTGTGAATGGTGTGTATTAGTCACCACCCATTATAATGTGCTACATAACAATCTGCCCCCCAAGTTGGCTGAAATGCCTGTGAGTTGACCAAGATAGCTATATTCCAGGCTGAAGGTCAAATTCACATCTGCACCTCAGGTCTCATTCTTGACCTGATATGAAGGGACTATAGGGACCTGGGGCATGATCTCTCATGGTGGGAATCAGAATCTTCTGGAGAAGCTGGCAGAAACATTGTGCCCCTTAAGACATAAGCTTGGAGGGGCTCCTGGGTGGCTCAGTCAGTTAGGCGTCTGACTTTGGCTCAGGTCATGATCTCACCATTCATGAGTTCGAGCCCTGCATCAGACTCTGGGCTGACAGCTCAGAGCCTGGAGCCTCGTCGGATTCTGTGTCTCCCTCTCTCTCTGTCCCTTCCATGCTTAAGCTCTGTCTCTCTCTCTCTCTCTCTTTCTCTCAAAAATAAACATTAAAAAAAAAGACATAAGCTTGGAATGAGCAAATTTTTACTTACACTCACATTGCATTGGCCAAAATCATGTCACACAGCTAAGCTCTGCTTCCATGTGTGTGTGTAACTCCCTTCAAGGAGTTGGGGTAAAGGGAGTATTTGTTCTAAAGTGATCTGATCTACCAGAGGTAGTCAGGGGAGCCCTAGGCTGGAGCGCATCAGCCTGGACAGAGTCCGGCTCAAGATTGGCATATTGTGTATAGTTTGGAGATCACCAAGGTTCACCAGAAGGGGTCACAGAACTCAGCAAGGCTGTTATACTCATGGTTACAATTTGCTACAGCAAGAAGATACAGAGTAACTCAGCAATAGCTCACAGGTCAGAGTCTACAAGACTGCCAGCTGCCAGCCACTCTCTCCAGCGGAGTTTTACACACACAGGACTTATTTCTCTCAGCAATGATGGGTGACGACATATGTGGAATATTGCGAAGCTCATCTAAGCCTTGGTGCTCAGGGCTCTTACTGGAGGTTGGTCACACAGGCTTGGCTGACGGGAGTGTGACTGACCTCAGTTTCCAGTCCTCCCAGAGATCAAGCTAATACCATGTAGCCCAAGGCCCCCATCGTTAATTGCACTGTTAGTATCACTATCTGGCCGGGCCAAGGCCTCCCTCCTATCAGGCAGGCTATTCTGAGGACTTAGAGGTTACCTCCTGGGAACGAGGTGCCAGCCTGAGGCCAAAGCTCCCCTTGGAATGTTCAGGGTTTGGACCATCCTGCTTGTTGAGTTAATCCTTTATTGCGTGCCGCCTCTTCTGTCTCATGCTTTTGGTCAATGCAAGCACAGGGCTGGCCCGGAGTCCCAGTGGGAGGGCACCCCAGTTTCATAGCAAAGGGCAGGGATGCGGGGAGAAGTGGAAAAGCAGCGGGCTCATCATTCCCAGGGCACGGCACATGTGCTCACACCCCTGTGCTTCCTATGGGCTGTTCGCTACTTTCCCACAGCTCCCCAACCACATGGAAAGTTTCAACTCAAGTTGTAAGATTTCCCTCTGCCCCTGAAACCATCCCCGACCACCCCCAGCAGAGGCCTCCTTTTGAACTAATGATGAAGCTAAGGAATCATGGCTCTGCCTTGCACACTGCTCTGGGATGGAGAGATGGCATCTATGCTGCTCTCTTTCTGATTCTTCCTCTGTCTACATCTCTGGATCATCCCTGAACTCAGTTTCACCCAGGACAAGAGTTTACCCAGCCCTAGATTTGCTTCTGAGCCTCCCTGGGCCAGCCATCTGCTTATGTTCCTGACAGACCTGCTCTCTACCAGGAGTGGAAAGTGTAGATCAGTTCTTTTGACGGCTGTTTCCAATCCTCAGTTGTCACATTACCCACTCGGTTCTTCTCCTCCCACATGTTGAAGCTATTTCCACCGCAGCACTGGATTAGTTAGAGCCCTTTATGATCCATGCCCCATTGCTCAGGCTTGTAAAATGCTTTATGAGTAAATATATTGCCTTCTCCTTGACGCCTGAGGTGCAGAAGTAGGTTTGCAGTAAACATGGTCTGAATCTGAGCAACTCCTAGGCCAGTCTCAGAGCAAGACCCAGCCACCTAGTTATTTTATCCCACCCTGAAGATGTCAACTGCTTCTTTCCAAATATCACCTCCTCTTCCATGAAGCCTGCTTTAATTTCATAATGGGAAGTGATTTGTCTCCAGTCTGAAATCTCATGAATGTCTTCAAATGCATTTCCTAGTGTTAATTCCTTTTCCATAAATGCCTCATCTCCTCTTCCGTGTTGTAGGTAATCAAAGGCCAGGAACCACATCTCCATGGAATCCAAGGTCTAGTTCACAGTTGGTTCCCTGTAGGTGTTTGATAAATGACTATTTGTTGATAGCTGGTAGATGGCCCTAAATAGCACCACTCCCAAAACTGGTAAGAAAAAGAGGTCAGATGAGCTCTATGTCCAACCCAACCTTGCAGGTCCGGACCCAAGGAGTGAGTGGGAACAACAGGCCACCGAAAAGGGACGCTGAGGCTGAGGTAGGGACCCGACAATGCCATGCAAGTGGCCAGTTGGGAAACAGGGAAACCAGGCTGCCGGCTCCCCGAGGGTGGGGATTTGTTTCAGTCACCTTTATCCCCAGGGCTCAGCAAAGTGCCATGCACTCAGAAATCCCAAGACTAAACAAAGCCACCCTTGAGGAGGAAGCCCAAGCCAGAGGAGCAGGAACTACAAGGCACCAAAATGAGAGATGGAACTGAAGTGAGGGGTTTCTTCGAAATGACTCGAGACCCCTGAGCGGAGGCAGAAGAGTGGGAGCAGAGGGAAGCTGGTAGGTGGTATTTTCTTCTGCTTCCTCAGGGGCTGGGGGACCCATCGTTGCAGGCTCCAGCTGCTTCCCAGAGACACCTGGCACCACCCACCCGCTCTGGGGCCATGGTTGCAGAGCCACCTTCAGGGGGCCAGGTGAGGTGTGGGAGAAGCTTCCAGAAGTTTCTAGAGAAGCTCCAGAGCAGCATTGCTCGTGGATCACTGTGGATCTTGTGAAAGAGCAGGTTCCCGTCTGGTAGGTCTGGGGTGGGGCCTGAGAGCCCACGTTTCTCACAAGCTCCCTGGTGGGGCTGCCGCTGTAGCTCCGAGGACTCTGAGTATCCAGGGGCCAGACTACCACTGGTTCCCCGCGCTGGCTGCGTGTTATCCCCTCGCGGAACTTTAAAACTATCACTACTGGCCGCACCCGTACCGCCTGGGAACTTGTGAGAAATGCAGATGCTCGGACCCCATCCCAGACCTCTGGAATCAGACACGACAATAGCGCCCAGCAACCTGGGTTTTAACAAGCCGTCGAGGTGCACACTCAAGTTTGTGAACCGCTGCATGCATCGCCTCCTGTTGTGATGTGGCAGGAGGCACAGACCATCCCTGAGAATCACGTATTGAGGTTTTTCTGGAAGCACTGGATCTGAATCTTAGCGCAAGGAAACGGTGATTCTTCCCAGGCATGGTAATGCCCTGTGCTTGTAAAAGAATACACTGTTTTCTAAAGGGAGCCGCACTGCCACATTTAGGGGCCAAGTAGCAAAGTCCGCAGCCTACTTTTGAGTGGTTTGGCTACCGGAAGTGGGTGTGACAGTGTGCATATGGCGACGTGTGGATAGCTGGTTAATTTAGATAAGAAGTTTGAAGGAGTCAAATAGATTCTTCTTCCGAATTTTGTGTATTTGGGGAATTAAAAAAAATAAATGAAGAAGTATTAACCATTTGGGGCTGTGGCTCCAAGTGTTTTCTGAGTCATTTTGTCTGGGGTAAAAGCCAAATGTATTGTAAAATCTCCTTGTGGTGATTCAAGTATGTATCCAGTACGGAGAACCTTGATTTTATGGCAGCTTTTGTTGAACTCTGACATAAAGCTGCCTGTGTCAGAACCTATGGACTACTGGTTTAAAATGCACATCCCGAGCCTAATAAATGTACTGGGACTCAGGTCTCCTGAACAGTGTCAGGCAGCACCAAGAGGGTTCTGAGGCTAACATTGGAGACCATTTGTTTGAAACGTTCTGTCAGAATATGAGGTCACCAGTCCAGATTGGCTAAGGACCCAGGAGGTAAACTGAACAAGTGAGCAGGCTGGGTGTGAGGCAGCGGGGAATGGTGCCGACTAATGCAAACAGGGGAATGAACTAAAGCTTCCAGACGGCCGAGAAAAGAGTGTGTTGTCGGTGGTATCCAGAGTTACCAGACCTTTCTTTCTTTCTCTTTTTTCTAAGAGGCACCAGAAATCTAGTTTTTAATCTCTCAATTTACAGTGATGACTGACTCCAAGAAAATATTCAAACACCTTGCAATCTAAACAAAACATGTCTGAGGGTAGTGCTCAGTCTCCTGATGACGCATCTGCAACCGATGACACGGACTTAGCTCATAGCAGGTGCTCTGAGGGCTGTGAGTTGAGGATGCTCCAGGTCAGCAGAGAAAACCACAGCCTGCACTCTCCTCATGTTGCCCTGTGTCCGAACCATGGCTTCCTCTGCAGGAATCCTCCCAAATATCCAGTCCAAAGTTCCTCTATTGTTCCCTAAGGGTGTCATGTGTCCACAGTCTCCTTTCTGCGGGATTAGCTGAGTCTGAGAGGAACATTTAATAAAGGGGCTTCTCTTGGAGAGCTCAGGGGTTCAGCCCATCGTGTCCCTCACCAACAGCACAGAGGTGATCTAGGACACCACTTTTCTTTTTCTTTTTTTAATTTTTTGAGTATAGTTGACACGCAATGTTACATTAGTTTCAGGTGTAGGGTATAGTGATTTGACAAGTTTGTACATTCTGCTATGCTCACCGCAATTGTAGCTGCCATCCGTCACCGCACGTAATTCCAATGCCATTGACTGTGTTCCTTATGCTGTGCCTTTTATTCCCATAACTTATTCATTCCATAACTGGAAGCCTGTATCTCCCTCTCCCCTTCACCCATATTGTTTACCTCCCCTCCCCCTCCCCTCCAGGAACCATCCGTTTGTTCTCTGCATTTATAGGTCTGGTTCTGCTTTTTGTTTGTTTATTCATTTGTTTTCTTGAACCACAGTGCCTCCTCCTCACTGGAACCATTATAGAACAAACCATTGGAAAGTTGCTGAGCCTGACCCTGGGGTTAGAAGGAGAACCTGAGTGGATAACACTTTCATTCCAAAGGGGTTCCCTTTTTCTGTGGCCCCCAATCCAACAACCATGTCAACTAGATCTCAGGATTCCAGGCTCTGGTCCCAGCACTCCACGACTCTGTTGTGTGAGCTTGGGCAAGTCACATCTCTCTCTCCACACCACCAGCTCCTCTGTGGAAGGAGATTATCATCGTTGTTGGTTTTTTAAGTTTATTTATTTTTGAGAGAGGAGACAGTATGAGTGGGGGAGGGACAGAGAGAGAAGGAGAGAGAATCCCAAGCAGGCTCTGCGCTTTTGGCATGGAGCCTGATGTGGGGCTCGTTCTCAACAAGAACTGTGAGATCATGATCTGAGCCCAAAGCAAGAGTCAGATGCTTAACTGACTGAGCCACTCAGGTGACCCATCACTGATTTTTTTAGTATCAGAAGTCAGTTATGAAATTCTGATGAAATTATACAATAAAGCCCAAATATAAAACAAAAGCAATACAGAGTTCAGTTCTTCCAAGGTTGATCAGGACATGTCAATGCTTGCCAATCCCCTCAATATAGCCATAAGATTCCAGGAAGCAGAATTTTAAAACTACAAGGCTTAGGGGCACTTGTGGGGATGAGCACTGGGTGTTATATGGAAACCAACTTGACAATAAACTATTTGTAAAAACAAAAACAAAAACAAACAAACAAAAAAAAACTACAAGGCTTACCTATTTTCAAGCAATTTTTCCAATCTGGGTATTTGCTTATTTTTCCAATTTGGAAATGCCATGTGAAAGATGTTCTTGAGCAATTCCATCTAAATCTCCCACTGGTTCATATTTTAATTACATCTTTAGGAAAAGCCACTTTTCCAAGGCATTTAGTGAAGCCATTGTTACACAGAACTATCCTAGATGCTATACATGAGAATAGCTATGGCCTCCTATTCCCAGGTGTTAGGATAGTAAATCCTGGCAGGCAAAAGAGGATAGGGACTTTGGACAGATTCTAATTCTATATTTTATGACTTATTCTAACCCATGACCTCTTTCTGATAAACATAAAAACCTCACAGACTGAGACGTTTGATGTCATCCGCACTCTGATTCATAAGAACTTTTGTTTAGCTTTGCTCTCTGTAATTTATGACAACAATAAGTACTGTTTTTTCATGTTCCAAATAATAATTATATAATAACAGTGTATTATCAATCTTGCTTTCTCCAAAACACACATGTCATGCCAAAGAATGTAATGTATGCCCTCTACCCTTCACCTCTCCCCACTCATTGAGAATAACTGACCCAATTTATTCTTCCTCGTGTATGCTTATAGCCTTGTTTCCCTTATAAAATGTGAAGACATTATATGGGGAGTGAGACGGGGCTGAGGGTATTGGTGGGGGTTTGGATGAAAAAAGATTCTCTTTGAGTTGGTAATTGTTGAAACTGGGCAATTGGTATATGGAAATTCTTTTAATGTTCTCTCCACTTCCATATATTTTGAAATCTTCCATAATAAAAAGTTACATGAAGAAAATATCACCTACCTGTGAGTTGAAATGGAGTATTTTACCCAATTGCAAACCTAGAAGCACTTTGAACAGTACCTTCATTTGCACATCCGTATCTCACATTGGTTCCAACACTGTCTCCACTCTCTGACTCTACTCATTTTGTTATAGCAGAATCTCACACTACGCCCCATGAGGACAGACAAGGAATTACAGTGGTCCAAATCCCAGATTGGAAGAAGCCTCGGACTCTGAATATTTAATCCTTCAGTCACCTCTTACTAGATACATATGAAGCTGGTCTTAGCCACTGAAAGCCCTCTGTAGCCCCTGATTGCAAAGGGTTAACATTCTGCCCCTGAAATGA
The DNA here is from genome assembly GCF_003009895.1 of Hyaena hyaena. Classification (NCBI taxonomy): domain Eukaryota; kingdom Metazoa; phylum Chordata; class Mammalia; order Carnivora; family Hyaenidae; genus Hyaena; species Hyaena hyaena. Next base: position 54,423 of record NW_024081006.1, read on the forward strand.
CTGGATTTCCCTTTGGTCAGTGTTGCCTTTCAGGCTCATGCCTTCCCAATGACTCAGTAGACCAATGTGACCATGAGTTTTTGGTTCCTGAATAGATGTAACTGACTCAATTACCAAAAATTGAGAGCTGACTATATTTGGCTTCTCAGTTCAGGTTGAAATAGCTTGCCTGTGTCCTGAGTGGTGGATAAAAGGCTCCTGTGGGACTGGAGGCCTCAGAGGATGGGCAGTGCAGTCTCAGGGTAGGGTTGGGGTGGCAGGAATCAGAGGCTGCTACTAACTAAAGAATCTGTGGGACTCAGATACGGAGGGGAGGAGGCAGGGCACCATGAGGACTGACACCTGAATAATCCATCTGTAGCAAAATGGCTTCCAACTAATTAAACATAGAAAAACCTCTTTTAAGAAGATAATCCTATTGGATCAACTTGCAAGATTTTTCCAGCCAGCTTCTGCCTCTTGGAGCTTCAATTAAAAGCTGTTTTAGCAGATGGCAGTTTCTGAGTCACAAAGTTAGACTCTCTGGCAACCACGTGTCTTTTGGTTTCCCAGGGGATCCTGGCCACATACGGCCCTAGAAGAGGTGTGAGAGCTCTTTCTTGCACATGACAGAGAGCTCCTCCCCCACCTCAGCACACAGATGATGGGGATTTCCGCATAACCATCATGGGTGATTAGCAGAAGGGATTTTCCAGATAATTCAGGAATTCAGAAAACAGAGCTTGAACATCATCTAGTACAACCCTTTCTTTTTATAGAATGGGGAAGCTGAGGCACAGGGGAGTTCTGCAATCTATCTAAAGTCACCCAGGAATGGATAAGCAAGGATAACCCAGTCTCATTCTTAATTACTAGAGAGACAACTTCTCTGTTTCCTTTGGGTACGTAATTCATTGCTGATCCTTTCCTTAAATTCACAGGGCTTCTAAAGGATATTGAAAAAAAAATTTTTTTTTTAATGTTTATGTTTGAGAGAGAGTGAGAGACAGACAGACAGACAGAGTGTGAGCTGGGGAGGGGCAGAGAGAGAGGGAGACACAGAATCCGAAGCAGGCTCTAGGCTCTGAGCTGTCAGCGCAGAGCCTAACGTAGGGCTTGAACCCATGAGACATGAGATCATGACCTGAGCTGAAGTCAGATGCCCAGCCAACTGAGCCACTCAGGTGCCCCTCCCAAAGGATATTTTACCAATGATCTGACAAATTGGTTGGGAGAGGGGCTTGAAAAGTTTACTTTGTCCACCTCTTATTTCCCTACAGGACAAAACCTCCAAAGTGGAACCCCACTGCCCTCCTTTTCAGAGCTTTCCCCTCATGTTGAAATCATTGCTTCCTTGGGTGCTGTCAAAGAGAAACAGCCAAACCACTAGTTAAAGGCAGTAAGACATACTTTATTCAGTACTATCGTAGCAGAGGAGAGGCCTCAGCTCGGCTTCGCTGAGATGAAGGGCAAGAGGCTGTTTAAGGGCTGGGATGTGCCAAAGGAAAAGCACTTTTAAAAGTTGGGGCCAGGGCAGGATGACTGATGTGACTAGGCCACCCATGCTTGCTCATCGAAGTCAACTTCTTACCCTGCCACAGAAACTGGGTGACAGGGCCCTACCTTTCCTGATGATTACACCAGGTCCTTGAGAAAAATGTTCCTAGTTGGTGGAAGATACACCACAAAAGGACAGAGAAAAGATTTACAACTGCAAGTTTTTAAAAGTGAATGCTTCTAAGAAAGAAAAGGGAGCCCAGGACTATAGTCAGGTTTTTAGAACAAACAGTAAATTCTTTTGGCAGCATTGAGCTTTCTTAAGCAAAAATTTTAGGAAACTGGGGCCATCATTCTAAGAATGTGCCCTTGAGCTGTTAGAAACAATGCTAGGGTTGTTCAAGTCTCTTAGTGTAGAAGGCGGACAAATAATTTGTGTGGGATGTCTGCTGTTTTCATAGACCAAGGTTGAGGCCTATCAAGAAGAGGGCTCAGAGGAGCAGACTTATGTCTGGTCAAAGACAGAGTCTTTGTCAGTGCTGATGAGATTTGCAATGCCCTGCCAGTCAGAAAGCTGATTCAGAGATTTCTCCATATTTCTCACCATCATTTAAACCTATTCTTCCTGTTCTTTACCAGGGTTAGAAGTTGGTTCATGATCTGTTTTGGAATGGTTCTTCATATATTCACAATCAATCTTTTCCAAACTGGATTTTAAGTTGTTTGAAAACAGGACACATGTATTACATTTTTTTGAATGTTTATTATTTATTTTGAGGGGGGCGGCAAGGCAGAGAGAGAGGGAGAGAGAATCCCAAGCAGGCTCTGCACTCTCAGCACAGAGCCAGACGCAGGGCTCAAACTTACAAAGTGTGAGATCATGACCTGAGTCTAAAGCAAGAGTCGATGCTTGACTAACTGAGCCACCCAGGTGCCCCAACGTTTTTTAAAACTTTCCATTGTGCCCTGTAAGTGATTGAGTTGATAATCATTCATTGGCCCACCTGGAAGATGACATTCCATTTTCAACAGCGTTAACCGACATTCCAGGGCCTGGATCCTATTTCTATAACCATCTCTGTGATTTCTTTTTTTTTCTGAACCTCTTCCAACATGGCAGGCCAAAGTAAGGCCCATCCATTTACCTCTGTACATTGCGCCAGCACATTCCCTTTCAAAAAGTCCCCAAGAATTTAACTTCAAACTCTTTCCGAGCATCAGCTAAAGGCCAGATGAACACTGTCTCGGAAGCTGGGGAGGAGGAGATCAATTGATAAGGGTTTCTGCTCTCAAGTGGACTGGTAGGGAGGCTGATAAGTAAATCAGTGATTCCAACACTTGGTGAGAAGCTCAGTGTAGAGGTGTGTGCACCGTGTGCACAGAAGAAGGTCCCATCACTTTGGATGGGAAATGGTTAGGGAAAGTCTCCCGAAAGAGACATTGTCTGTTTGGGTTAGGCTCCCTCCAAGGAGAGCCTGAAAGGAGAACTCTTGGACAAGTCATTTATTTTTATTTATTCTATTTTTCTAAAAATTATGTTCATTGAGAGTGTGGGATTTAAAAAATGTGTTTTTTTTTATGTTTTATTTATTTCTAGGAGAGAGAGAGAGAGAGAGACAGCGTGAGCAGGGGAGGGTCAGAGAGAGAGAGAGTCACAGACTGAAACAGGCTCCAGGCTCAAAGCTGGCAGTCAGCACAGAGCCCGAAACGGGGCTCGAACCCACGAACAGCGAGATCATGACCTAAGCGAAAGTCGGACGCTTAACCGACTAAGCCACCCAGGCACCCCTAAAAAATGTTTTTTAATGTTTTCTTATTTTTGAGAGAGAGATAGAGAGAGAGGGACAGAGAGAGAGAGAGAGAGAGAGAGAGCGCACGAGTGAGGAAGGGGCAGAGAGAGAAGGAGACATAGAATCCAGAGTAGGCTCCAGGTTCTGAGCTCTCAGCACAGAGCCTGATGTAGGGCTTGAACTCACAAACCATGCAATCATGACCTGAGCCAAAGTTGGACATCCAACCGACTGAGTCACCTACGTGCCCCATTGGACAAGTGATTTATTGAAGGAGATCAGAAAAATTCTGTGAAGAAAAGAGGGAAGCATGATAGGGCAGGGGGAGAAGGTAGGCAGAGATGTGATTTCAGCTATGGATATCAGCCTTAGTCTGATCCGAAGGGTGTATCTGGAAGGGAGTATAAATTGCACCAGAGTTGCCCCTCACGGAGTGGAAGAGGCCAGACTTCTGTACTCATTATCAGTCAGTTGTGGGCTATGGGCTCTCCCCGATGGGAGAGGGGGGGAAGGTGCCCAACATCCCACGTCATTCTGGGAGAAGCAGCCCCTGCTGGCAGCAGGTGGATCTCTGGAGAAGGACGTAGCTTTGAGCAGCTGGGATGAGTGTACCTGCCTGGCTAACAGGGATTTCGGTGGGGCGGAGGCAGCCTCCACTACAACACCTGAACTGATTTCCAAAAGAGAGTTAACTCTAGGGGCTATATGGGAGGGCATTTCAGGGCAGACTTACAGAAGGAAGAGAGAACACAGTGAGTCTAGAAAGGACAGAGGTTTGGTAGAGATCTTAGCTCAGGCTGCTATAACAAAAGAATCATAAACTGAGGGGCTTAGAAACAACAGACATTTATTTCTCCCGGTTCTGGAGGCCAGAAGTCAGAGATCAGTCCAGTATGGTCAGGTTCTTGTGGGATCCCTCTTCCAGGATTGTAGACTGCTGTTTTCTTGTTGTAGCCCTACATGGAGGAAAGAGGGCAAGACGGCCATCTGGGGTCCCTTTTATAAGGACAATACCCCTAATTACATTCCAAAGTCTCGGTATCTGAATGCCATCACCCTGGGGGTTAGGATTTCAACATATGAATTGGGGCAGGGGCACACACATTCAGACCATTGCACTGTAATCGGGCAGGTGGAACTCTGGATTTAAAAAGAAGAGAGTGTAGGGGTGCTTGGGTGGCTCAATCCATTAAGCCATTGACTTTGGCTCAGGTCATGATCTTTTGGTGTGTGAGTTCGAGCCCCGCAGCAGGCTCTGCACTATCTGTTTGGGGCGCTCTCTCTCTCTCTCTCTCTCAAAATAAATAGATTAAAACTTAAAAAAATAAAAAGAAATAAAATATAAAAAGAAGGGTGTGTGTGCATACACTAGCTAATAATATCAATGGGCGAAAACCCTTTCCCCATCTTTGGTATTTGATGCCTACCTTTCTTCTGCCTCCAAGGAGACTTAAGATACAGTCACTGGAGAAACCGAGCAAAAGGATGGAAGACATACACACAGAAGATTATCAGTGTAAGTTCTGTGACATTTGAGTGGCTCCAGTTCACAAGGTTGTCTGTTTCTTCCCAGTAGTAGGAGATATTCATCAACTCTTCTGAGGCCCAGTTCTTTGAAGAGGCATTTAGTTTGTTCACCTGCAGACCATGCCCGAGAAGCCCAAAGACCGTCATTCATACTCTGATTGTTTATACCACCTGTCACTTGCATCTGAGGCAGTTAGCTGGTTCTGTCCCTGAATCCATCTTCTTCTAGCCAAGCTCGTTGATCAGGACCTTGAGTTCTGCCTGGTGTCCACGATTGATAAATTGGTGTTTTGTTCTGTTTTGCTCCTTTCTTGAGAAGCTATTTCCTTCTGAAAAGACGGGCGCTGTTGTAACCTTCTCCCCCCTCTGGGACCTCAGTCTTCCACATGTTCTCAAAAATACTAGCTAAGTGTTTTGCAATAACACTTGTCAACTCCTTAAATCTCCTACTTTGCTGGCTTGAATATACCCATCTTCAAACAAGGTCTCTTCTGTAGACTGCAGTCTGACACACACCTTTCCACCCATGAGAGATGATACTTATGTTGGTATGTGATTTCAAGCAGATCTTGTAAAAATTTATTAATGAAATTGCATCAACCAAGAATCTACCCTGAACCTAACTCTTAAAGGTGTCAGAAGATTATAAAAGGCTTTTGGTGAGGTAGTGTGAGTGTGTGCCCAGACACAGTTGGATGGTTGATAAATGCAAACTTACAAAATGGCAGCCAGCTCCAAGGATGTCTTATATAAGCAGTAGTCGTTCCTCGCTTTTCTAATAACCAAAATATTTTTTTTTTTGTATCCTCAGGAACTGGTCTGATTTTCATTTCCACTTCAGTGGCATTCCCATGTACTTTTCGGGCTTTTTGTATTCATCCATTCATTCCATAAACATGTTTAAGAGCAGCTATTGGGTAGCAGCCACAATCAGGTGCTGGAAATACAACAGTTGACAAGACACTCAGGGTCCTGGGTCTCATGGTGCTTACAACTTGGGAAGAAAAACAAACATCCAGCAAATCATTTAAAAAATACTTATATATCACAATTGGAACAGTTTTAAGAAATAAAAACAGTGGTGTTCTGAATATCTATTGCTGCATAACAAATCATCCCAAAGCTTAGTTTTAAAACAATGCTGATGGACTGCACCATCTTGGCTCTCGTCAGCCTTGGCTGGGGTGGCTCCAAACGTAGGCACTGGAATCATTTGAAGGCAAATGCACTCAACTGTCTGAAAGCTCATGATGGCTACCTATCAGGATCTCGGCCAGAGCTATCAAATAGAACACACACACGTGGCCTCTCCATGTGGCCTGGACTTTCCTGCAATATGGTGGCTAAGTTTTAGGGTGTGTGTCCTGAGAGAAAGCAGGATAGAAGCCATGTTATATCACGCACCACTTACCCAGGCAGTTACAAAAGCACACCTATTTTCAAGAGGAAGCAGTACAGACTTCTTGACGGTAAGGGTGTCAAAGGATCTGCAGACATATTTTAGAACTGGTACACCTGAGATGACCATATAACTCACTGTCCAATGCAAGACACTTTGAGAGCAAAAGTGGATGCTTTTCAAGCATGAATAAAACCGTCCTTGGTAAAGCAAGATAAGCCACCTCTTATACAGTGCTCACCCAGCTCTCTTAAATTCCTTTGCTTCTGACATTCATTGTGTCATTTTAAAACATATTCTTTACTAATTGAAATTTGTGTCTTAACATTTAGTTCTTGATAATTTCTTGTTTTTAAATCGTAACTATTACCTTCAGGTTGCTTGTTCCTGATGCATCTAGAACTCGATTGTTACGAATCTTGTCCTACTACATCTTTCCTGCTAATTGGGACAGCTTCTGGCACTGTGGATAGAAATGCTTGGAAGGCCTTCTCTCTCAGATGAGAGAAACCCAAGCAGTGGAAGAATTTGCTTCAAGAAATGCTTTTTTAAAAACCTCATTTTTTGGCTAAGTGGTAAAAAAAAACACAGGGATGACTCATCAGTTGAAACCAGATCCTTCATCCCAAAAAAGTGTTTTTATAAGAAGTGGGTGTTTTTTTTTCTTGCCCCAAAGGCAGACTGCATAATATTTGGTGCTTCTCTTTTCTGAGTAATATATTCCATCTCAGTGGAAAGTGACAGTTTCAGACTTGAGCCAATAATGTTTTATTTTCAGAGCTGTGCACGATGCCCTCTTATCCAGGGCTCTGCTTTTGCCTTCGTCCCTGGGAGGAGTTCAGCCACGGACCATTCCACACCGACAATATCCCTTTCCCTCTTCCTTGGCCTGTTATTAACCTGTTTTTCTAAAGACCTTGGAGCAGACTAAATGCCTAAGGAGAGCATTCAGAAACAGCACCCAGGTATAAATAAGCATAGCAAGTTTATTGTCCTAGAGTCATCCACAGTCAACCACCGTCAATCTCTGTTTCACAGTCCTGGGTCTCCATGCAGGAGCCTTTATTCACAAATCCTCCCTCCCCAAACCCCCGCAGAAAACATTTTCTTTCTGTTGTTTCTTTCTCGTGACTCTGCAACTTGTGTCATTACTGAAAGAAGGCGATCTGATTCATTTCTGATCCATGAAAGCAAACATCCCATCCTATTCAATTTGTCTTCTTGGAAGACACAAATATCTCCTTGTTAGAAAACAAAAATGCAAAACTTGTATCCATTTCTATTCCAGAATGAAAGACACAGGAAACTTTTATGAGCCAGGAGCTAGGATCTGAGCTTCACAAATTAAGAGGGTATTTAAGAGAGCTGCAACGAGAACATGAAGACCAGGAAACCCGAGGGGAAAGAGGTGAAAGAACCAGCAGTGGTGCAAACAGCAGCATCCAACAGCTTCCTGGGTCCAAGTGGGACTGGTCTTAGGGTGACTGACTGTCCCAGTTTGCCTGGACTGAGGGGGTTCCTGGGATGTGGGACTTTGAGTTTTTTGATCCAGAAAGTTCTGGAAATACTGGGACAACCCTGACTGGAGTTTTCTTCCCTAATCAGAAGCTACCCCAGCTGTTGTGCCGAAAAGAGCCAGGCTCTGTCTGGAAAGGCAGGAAGGGGCAAGGATGATGATCAGATGATTGGAGGCCAGGGACTGGAGGGGAAAGAACAAAGCCGGAGGCAGAGCCCGTCATTCAGGCTTCCAGGTTCAGTGTGCTAAGGGATGTTTGGGATAAGAAAGGGCAGTGGTGGGGCGCCTGGGTGGCTCAGTCAATTAAGTATCCAACTCTAGCTTTTGACTCGAATCATGATCTCACAGTTTGTGAGTCTGAGCCCTGCATTGGGCTCCACACTGCCGGTGGGATTCTCTCTTTCTTCCTCTCTCTGCCCCTCCCCAGCTTACTATCTCCTTCCCTCCTTCTCTCTCTCTCTTTGTCAAAAATAAATAAACATTAAAAAAAAGTTAAAAAACACTTTGACATGTACTCATAATGTATTTTTATGACAACTTATGCTTTTTTTTAGCATTTAAAAAATTATGCCCTGGGCAGCTCTCCCCACAGTACCTCCATTTTTGGTTCTCTTTGGACCCACAAAAATGCAGTCATAAGTCACGAATCCTCTCCATCTTTCTCTTCTTCAATCACTGATGACACCCCGGGACTCCTTCAGGGCTGTGGTAAGTGGCACCTTTGGGTAAAAAAAAAATTTTAAGGCATTACTAATAGGAAAATTTGAATGCTAAGATGTCCAGCAATGGAAAATAAAAACTTTTGGTACATCAGCATTAAATATTATGCAGCTATTAAGTATAATCATTGTCAAGACTATTGCAGCAACATGGAAAATGCTGAGGTGAGCATGTGATGAGACAGTTAAGTATATAAGATATGAACTGGAAGTTAAGGCAAAAATGAAGACATCTCTGAGGACGTGCTAGTAGAAAATTTCTCATTTCCCCCCAAATTTTATTTAAGATATTTTTTATCTTTTCAGTGAAAAAAAATTTTTAAGAAAATTTAAAACCCAAGCAAGCAGAACATCAATGTTATGTGATATATTTGATGTCATTACCACCAACATGGTTGTAAAACTATCATTATATTTCATTGAACAACTCTCCTGAAATCTCCCCAAACTTGCCCATTCTATCACTCCTTCACCTTTGAGTGCTTAGGAGCTCCAAAGTCACTTTCAACTCAGTCATGCTCTGTGACCAGAGCAAGGAAAGGCAAAGCTCTAAGAATTAGACAAAGCTCAGTGGGGTAGAATTTGGAGAAGTGAGCTTCCAAAGGTTGATGAAAACACACGAGACCTCAACTCTCAGCCTCATGGACAGGGGCATTAGCAGCTCTGGCCACAGATTCTCAGGTCCCCTTAGGAGGCTGTTATGTTTCAGCCCCATATCTATGCTTATGGCACTGTTCTTGCCATAAGCTACCCAAGTTACCCAAATTCAAATTTGGGTCAGAGCTGCTGAATATGCACCCTCTACACCCCAAACTGGGACCCAGAGCCAATATCCCTTTTACCCACCCTGCCTTCCCACCACTTGGAACATCTATGCCTGGCCGTAGAGGGCCCTTCCTGACCATGGATGTGGCATCTGGTTGTCCTTTTGAGGACAGGCCTTTCCCTCCCCACCCTCTTGGAGAAAACCACAAAAACAAGACAGGAGCCAGCTGTGTTCCAAGGGGAATGTTTTTACCCTACTCCCACTTCATTCAGCTCTTTGGCCCAGGACACAGGCGATGGGACATTTATGAGGCTCCCCAGAGGTACCCATGCAATAGGCCCAACTACCTGCCAGTTCCGACCTCACTTGAAGTTGCTTTTGGTTCTCCAGCAGCTGCAGTTTTTAAGCTGGCTCATCTTCTAAGTGCATGTATTTACAAACAGACTGTACTGATGTTCCTTAAAAAACACTCTCCTTCTGGGTCCTTGACTCAGTCTCTGTTCATTGAGTCAGAGTCATGTTTTGTTTGATATGTTGGTGCAGTCTTAGCTGTTTTTCAAGCACAGATCCTAAGCATAAGCTTCTGATGGGCAGGGACATAGTTTACATTTCTTTATAGCCCAGGAGCAAACACAGTGCCCTGCAAAGAATATCTATGTCTTGGTAAACTGGAAATAACTCAAGTGTTCATCAATGGGAGAATGGATAAATAGATTATGGTTTCTTTGTACAACAAAATACTATTCAGCAGTAAAAAGAACCACTGACACATGCAACATGGACAAATCTCAAAAGCATGACACTGAACAAAAGAAACACCCACAAAAGAACATGTATGGTATGATTCCATTTACGTGAAACTCTAGAACCAGCAATGCTACTCTGTGATAGAGGTCTCTTCTAGACTGAATGTTTGTGTGCCCCCCAAGATTCCCGTGTTGAAGCCTTAATTCCCAGTGTGGCCATATTTGGAGATGGAGTCTCTAAGAAAGAAATCAAGGTTAAATGAGGCCATAATGGGGGCGCCTGGGTGGCTCAGTCAGATAAGAATCTAACTTCAGCTCAGGTATGATCTCACAGTTCGTGAGTTAAAGCCCTGCATCAGGCTCTGTGCTGATGGCTCGAAGCCTGGAGCCTGCTTCAGATTCCTTGTTTTCCTCTCTCTCTGCCCCTCTCCAGCTTGCACTCTCTCTCTCTCTCAAAAATAAATAAATGTTTTAAAAAATTGAAAAAATTATAAACAAGACCATAATGGAGAGATTAGTGTTTTTCTTTCTTTTTTTATTGTTTATTGATTTTTGAGAGACAGAGCGTGAGCAGGGAAGGGGCAGAGAGAGAAGCAGACAAAGAATCCGAAACAGGCTGCAGGCTCTGAGCTGTCAGCACAGAGCCTGACATGGAGCTGGAACCCACAGGCCATGAGATCATGACCTGAGCTGAAGTCGGATGCTCCACCCACTGAGCCACCCAGGTGCCCCAAGATTAGTGTCTTTCTAAGAAGGGAGACCACAGTGCTCACATTCATATGAAGAAGAGTTCAGTGTGAGGACACAGTGGGAAGGTGGCAATCTACAAAGCAGGAAGAAGGCTCTCACCAGGAACTGAATTGGCCAGAACCTCGATCTTGGACTTCTAGGCTCCAGATCTGTGAGAAAATAAATTTCTGTTGTTTAAGCCACCCAGTCTATTGTATTTTATTATGGCAGCCCTTTGACAAGAGGAAATAGTGGTTACCTGTGGAGAAGTTGGCAATGACTGGAAAAGGACACAAGGGAACTTTCTAGGGTAAAGGAAACGTTGTACATCTTGATAGGGTGGTGGTCTTGTGGATAGTTACATATGTATATGCAAAAAAGCATCGAGCTATACACTTAAAATATGTGTATTTTACTACATGTAAGTTGTAACTCAGTAAAGAAATGAAAAAAATATTGGTAAAAAATGGTTATCTCTTCACTATAACTCACACCCTCACTGATCAGCTTGGGTTGTAGGTTTATCAAACACCCACTATGGGTGGATTCTTGCAGTAACCATAGACATAATGACACAGAAGGGGGAAAGGGAGCCTGGGCCCTAGATCTCAGGGAGTCTTTTTCAACTCCAAAAGCAATATCTGGAAGTCCTCAAGTCACAGCCACTGTGGCAAGTTGTACCAAATGCTAACAGCTCATTAAGAGACTTTTTGACACTCTGCAAGTCACATTCATTCCTTCATGCTTCTACAGAGGCAGCTGTCATCTGGTCCTTCCAAGAACCAGGCAGACCCCTGATCTGCTCATCTGCTGGAAAATACCACCAGGAAAAACAAAAGGGAAATGGGAAAGCTGGTGCAGAAAGTCCTGGTGATATATTAAACTGTGAAATTCAGACCTTAAACACTCCCTATAGTCAAGCAAAAGAATCTGCAAAAGTATTTACGCCCACATTTCAGCAGTTGACTTTTCTGTAGTGTACGGTATTAATGGAGTTGTTAGCAACGTGGAACAAAAACGAGAAATTCTTCCCCAGGTTGTTCCCACTCCTTTCTTTCCAGAACTTTGACAACGCCAGTGAGATGCAGTGAGATACCACAATGCAGTGAGCATTGTAAACCAGGGGCAAGATCTACATAGTGCTTCCCAGGGAGAAATGTACCATTTCCTTCCCAGGCTCTTGGCAATTAAAAAAATAAAAGTTGTTTCCATAAAGTCACTGACATTCTAGAAAATATGTGCCACCTAATGTCCCTTCTGTGTCCTTAAGAGACGTTGTTAGTTGATCACAGCACTGTTAATCACGGAGTCCAGTTTCAGAAGTAGTGACGTGCTGGAGCCGACTGATGCTAGCTCATAAGGGCCAGTTGTTAAATTCTAGGAATCTTGCTAGCTGGTTGCCAAGCATACTCATTATTAAAAATTAAATTATATAAATTTATACTTATGTGAACATTAAGAAAAGGTAACAATTACTCAGAATTCATCACTTCCTAATTATTAAACTATATTTTATTATTATTATCTATGTACCTAAGGTTATTTACATATATGGTGTCTGGAAACACTGTAGAATGATGTGCTGTAAAACACCCTCAGGAACTGGCCAGGCTTGTGAGTTCCTGAGGTAAAAATCTTTTCCATTTTATTGTCAGTTTTTTCCATCATTGTGCCCCCTGAAAGCAGCAGAAGGCAATTTGTTGAGGTAGAATGAAAGTGGAAGGGGTTGCCTTTGGGCTGGGGTGGCAGGCAGGATGGGTTACATAATTTTCAGGACCCAGTAAAAAATGAAAGTATGGGGGGCTTTGCTCAAAATCTATTAAAGATTTCAAAATGGCGACAGCAGAACATTAAGAATGCTTAGCAGAACTAAGCATGGACCCTTCTGATCACGGGGCCCTTTGTGAATGTCCAGAAAGCCAACTCTAGTAGCAGGTCACCATTTGCCTATGGGAACCTCACATTATCTGAGTGTTTGTAACCCAGGGGCTGCCCACTTGATTTTCAAGGACAAAGCTTCCAGGGGAATGGCAGTCAGTCTTGAAAGCGCACACCCTAACTCTGGAGGAGAGCCATGGTCCTGGAGGGTCCCATAGAACAGATCTTGGTGTTTGGGGAGGTTCCACTTCCCTGAAGCTGTTCCAGAGCCCTGGGCCCCCTATTGAAATCTGGAGTGGACACAGAGATGTCCCAGGGAGATAGGGACAGAGGTGAAGGCAGAGAACCTTGCCTTTGGCAGCCCCTCTAGCAAGGAGGTCACAGCTAAGCAGATAAACATCCAAAGGAAGCCATAGCCCTGCTCTGCCTCAGAACAAGTCCCAAGTGTCTCGGGCCTGACTCTTCCTCATTGGCCAGTCACCCTTTTCTACTCTCTGATCCTGTCTTGAGAAGAAGCCAAACCAACAGAATGACCAATTTATCCCAGTTTGCCTAGGATTTCCTAGTTTTAGCAATTAAAGCCCCAAGGCCTGGTAAACCAAGGAGAACTGAGGTAGTTGTACACTCTACAAACCAGTCACAGCAGGAGGCCCCATTCTGAAAAGGCTCAAGTCCTTCGTGGGGACAGGCATCCTCCAAAACTGGCTAAGTTCCAACAGTCTGATGCAACAGATCAACTCCTTTACTATCTCAAGGTACATTTTTCCTCATTGTTCACCAAGATCTTCCATCACTCACAGCCAAACACAGCAAGCGCATCTTACTAACTGTGGCTATGATTGGTGACTGGTAGCAGCTACCCTGGGGTTTTTTCCACCTGAAACAACCCTGCAATGCCCTGGGCAGTGGTCTTCATCTCTGGCTATACATGACAATCCCTTGCAGGACTGGGTTTCAATGTTGTTCAAAGTTTCTGGTCATTCTGATGCACAGCCAGAGTTAAGATCCACTGCCCTAGGACCTAAAACACTGGGCACTTGGATGTCCCTATGTCCAAAACACAGTTTTCTGAGGAAAATCTTGCTTCTATTTATGGTCTGCTCCAGCCCACCTCCTTGTGAACGTGGAGTGGATCTCCACACAGATCCACTCCACGGTGGTAGAGTTCTGGTGTGAACCATAATAAATTTTTTCAAACCAAAAAGAATATAACCCTTATATTACATTTTCTTGATTGCCACAGCATCTGGCAGTACTTGTAACTGACCAGCATACACATTTTTCTCTCCAGGCACATGCCACTTAAAGATTAAAATGCTGGAAAAAAATTAAATAAAGATTAAAATCTTGGATCCCAGGTTTCATGGATAATGACCAGGAGACTCTATTGATTATACCGTTGGAATGTTTTTATTCTATGTATACTGTGATTCTGATGACTGATCATATTTCCTTCTTTACATTGGCTGCTAGGAAAATGAGAGTGGCTCACTTTTAACAATTGCATAGACTTCACAATCTACATTTCATGGGCTAATTTACTTCTGGTTTCATCTTACTCTCTAAGCTGACTTTCCTTTTGACCCAGCATCCTTAGCTATTTATTCTGTCCTATAAAATTGAATGTACACACAAGCTGCCACAAATCCTTTCAGAAGAAAGCCCTAAAATCTAAACAAATAAAATGCAGATGGTAATTTCTATTTTTAGGAAGAAGCAGGACATAAAAATGTTGGGCAGACTCTCCAAAGCAGATCATGCTGATTCTCATAATGCTAAGCTTCCAGTTTCTAATCTAAAGCTACCTTTTCAGGATGCATGCTTTCCCCCATGACCCATACAGAAAAAGTACTGATGCCCAAATACCCAACTTGAGAAATGCCCTTTGGCTTCTCTCTGACATTGTCTTTTGGTTTCTCCAAGAGTCCCAGTAAGGAGCAAATGATTGACTTCAAGAGCACACTTATCTTCCCCAATCAAGGACACAATTACCTTGATTGATTCACAAGCTCAACTGTGCACTTTGTGAGAGTGATTTCACTGCTGGGTTGGAGAGCTACCACAGACAGTTCTTCTAATTAATTTATTTGATTTATTTAAGAGTTGTGAGAGAGTCTTTTAAAATCAATATGCAAATATATTTTAAAATGTAAATCAATATTTTGAGCCAAGAGCATGGGCATTTTTAATGGGAATGCAAGGCAATCTGGCTGTGGTTGTTGACTTAGTTCTCCATGAGGTTGTATTTGCAGATGCTAGGAATTTGGCTATTCCAAGAACTCTTCTGTTCGGAAAGCAGGGATGCTGTGTGAGATGTTTAAGATTTATTCACTTTCCTCCAGCTGCATGACCATTCAGAGGTTCTATATAAATAGCTCAAGTCAAATCTCCATTTTATAATGCATGTCCAGTTTCCACCAGAGAACGTTAGCAGTGAGAATTCTCTGGGGAACATCTTATCCAGCCCTTTCCTTCTGTGAATATATGGAAGCATTTCCAGGATTACACAGAAAATGAGTTGCAGAATTTGGGTTGGGATCCAATGTCCACCATATCTGTGACCAACCCAGGATCAGGTGCATAGACTTAATTCTAGCCTCTAAGACAATCTCTTAGAAATTTCCTCCAGACTCACCTCCATCTTAGTACACTCAAGGTGCACTTACAATGTCCGTCTTTCAAGAATTGCAGTCTATGCCCCATACTGTCTAGATACATAGCCTTCTGAACATGAGGCCTACTGGAAGGCTCCAGCAGGCCATGAGAGTTCTCCGTTCAGGCCTCTCTAAAGTATGGGAGGGCCCACATTTCTGCCTGCCCTATTCTTGCTTATTAGCAAACTGCTGTTGTCAAGAATCATCTCCAGCCTATACACTTTCTCTTAAGGATCATCTCATGTTTATAAAGAGATCACACAAGGTTTTCAAAAGCCTCCTTTAGAGATAGTTCCCACCCTTGTATATTGGGACACTGTACAAAGGACATCCAAGGAGTAAATCCCAGTCCCCAATCTTGGGGACCATTGTCCCCATTATCTTCCTACACCCGAGTGTTCTATAGTACCCCACCCTTCCCCTTCCAGGTGCTGCACAGTGTAAGGAGAGTTGAGTGCTGAGCTGGATGAATTCAGCATCTGAACCATGTCAGACCTTTGTGTATTAGACTATATGTATTTTCTAGTCTTTCCCTAGGGACTAAAATTGGGCTGCTCATAAATTCATCTCCTCTCTATCCACTTGGAGTTTACACTGTAAATGTTCACAGATTAGCTATTTCCGATGCCTTCACATCTCAAATGGCAGATGAAAGTGGAAGAGCTCAGGTTTAGCCAAGGAGAAGTCACGAGCTATGGACATGTGACCCATTGTTAGGGTGTCCAAGATTATAGTAACATTGGCTAGAGTTTATTTCACACATCTACCCTGCTGTGTCCAGCTCTGATCTGGTCTACAGAAGGGAGGCAGAAGCTTTTAAAAAATGATGATAAACAATGAGGTCACAGGCCAGAACAGCCAAGTCCTCCTGGACTCAGCCACAAAAAACAAAACAAAAACAAAAACAAAAACAAAAAAAAAAAAAAAAAAGAAAAAAACAAAACCACAATAGTCTTTAGATCACTGAGTCAAAGAATCATGGCTGGTAGTGTCAACCAGGTTGGGACTCACCAGTTGGGAGATCCACCTAAGAGTAAGGACTTAGAACTGAAGAATATATATGTAGTTCCTGGTGATTCTGACCCTCTGGTTGACCTCTGACCCCTGATTGATTAGGTGTTCTGCCATTCTCCACAATCAGTGACCTCTCCCTCCCTCTGTATTGAAGAAAATGCCAGATGGTGGCTAATTCCCTAGTCTCTGCTTCCACAAATACTGCCATGGCAAGGTCCTTCTGATGATGTCTGTTCTGTGTGCAGGTGGAAAGTGGGGCAGGCAGCCCCATCTCAGCTGTGGAGTGGGCTGACTGGCTGTGCAGACCAGCAGATGCCAGACAATTAGCCTGGCTCAGCTATTTTTTCATGAGAAGAAAAATGCCAGAATAGTGACAAGAAATCATGGTGAACTCCACTAACCATGACAAATGGTTGTCTTTGGACATCTGATAAACCTCAAGTCAGGAGAGAGATGTGAGCTCACTAGACAGACACAGAGGTGCCTGGCCGCGCACACATCAGGGCAGAGTTCACAGCCTCCCTTGACCGTCCCAAAATGCCTTAGATTTTGCACGAGATAAAGATATATTTTCCTGGGCTCATCCCCAACAGGTGGAGTTTTGCACAGCTTCCATCAGGGAGGTTGCAAATTGGCAGTCTGTGGGCTGAAGTTGGCCTGCCAACATGTTTTCTTTGGCCTTAGCAGTGTATTTTAAAATGTTTGAATTCATTGCCAACTCTTACAAATTGGGGATTTCACATTTTTAAAAATATGAATTTCCTACTTTTAGTGAAAAATCAGAAGATTTGAAAAGGATAGGCTTATTTTCCCTGCATGGCACAAATGGGCTGTACTGAGCAACAGCTGTTCTCATCCAACAGGGAGAAGAACTCGCCAGCTCCTGCAGTCCCCCCTAGCCGATTTCTCTTGCTTTGGTTACCTGCCTGACTTCTGGAGGCATTTGAGTGTACAGCCCTGGGCATCCTGTCTGTAGTAGATCCCCCTCTCCCACTGTAGTAGAAACCTGGGCTGGTTTCTTCCTTTTCTTTTCTTTTTTGTCACCTGAATAAATCAAGTGTACAGCTTATCATACTATAATGAGAATTTGTAGTAGCTATTTTTTATGAAGTTGTCGTGAACACAGATTAGTGAATACTGGACCATTGCTTCTGAGGTTGGGTTCTTAGGCTTTTGGTCACAATGTTTTCATCACCCAATCAATATATAACCTTGTTTTTTGTATTTATGTTCAAAGATATGTTATTCAATATATACTATTGATTCAAATCATTGAACTCATAACTAACAGCACTATAACTCATACCTGAATGAAGCTCATTTAATACATATTTTCTCCATAAAGCCCATCACAGCCTTCTTGGTCTTAGGAACACTAGACAGCACTTCAGTACTAGGCCTGGGAGCACCAATGAAAAGCACAAAAATGGGGGAAATGTGGCACAATATAGAACACCAAAAAGGTGCTTGGTTACAATATAGGAGCTAAAACAAGAAGGCAGAGTGTTACCATGTTTGACGTCAGCTGGCAATAGGTGTATCAGGCAACTCAGTTTTTTTGGTCACACTCTGCATGTCCACAAATGAATGTGAAAGTGCCACGAATGTTGATTTTGAGGCTACAAATAAATTATAGTAAGGAGGCAAATTCACAAATACAGAATCCATGAATAATGAATAATCAGCTATACCCCAGAGTGAGCTTCTAGGAGACCCCAAATAAAGACAACACCATAGAAATGCTTTCTTCCTCAAATAATTCAGTAGCAACTAAAAACACTGGGAAGAAATACTAAACTATGGTTTTCAGGGATTGGTCATCAGGCAGCACAGGATCCCCAAGAGAGGGGGCCAAACGAGGTGAGCCCTATGATTTCCCAAGGGTAATGCCTAGAGACTATTTCCAGGCTGCACTGCAAGAAAGAGGAACCCGGGTGGGACCTGGGGGTAGCTGTGAGTTGAAGAGATGGAGTTGGGGGACCAAGGAAGCCGAGCATTTACAAGGCAAAGTACTGGAGAGTCAAGAGTTGTGTGGAAAGAGAGCTTCAGAGGTTTGCAAGGATCTGTGAGTCTCCGTATGAGCTCTGATCAGGACCTGTGTAAGAGGAAACATAAAGACCATCTAAAGGAATGGAGGGAAGAGTCCTCAGAGCTTACAGAGGGTTGAGAATATTAGTATTCCCACCACCCAGCGTGGAAAACCTTGTAATTCCTGGGGGCATTGGGCACAGTACTCAAGAGGGTCTTGCTTCGGTGGCGGGGAAAATTGGCCCTCATCTAAAGACGGCTCAGAGGCCAAGCTGTTTTCAAGTAAGTGTACTACCTTCCAGGGCAAAGGTCAATAATACTTTCAGAAATACAAAAATCTCCAACATTCAACAAGATAAAATTCACAGCAACTGGCATCAAAGAAAAAATTACTAGGCATGCAAAGAACCAGTAAATGATGACCCATAGTGAGGAGAAATATTCATAGAAACAGACCAAGAAATGACACAGATGACAGTATTAGTAGACAAGAACATGGAAACCACTGTTATGACTGTACATTCCATACATTTGAAAGTGGAGGACAGATCAAGTATCTTAAGTAAAGACATGGACGGTATAAAAAAAGATCCAAATAGAACTGCTAGTGATAACATTAGAATGTTTGAGATGAAAAATGAAAAAATACACTGAATGGGATTAGTAGAAAATTAGAAGCTGCAGAAGGAAGATTACTTAACTTGAAGACAGAGCAATAGAAACTAGAAACAGAAAATGAAATTCAGAGTGAATAAAAAGAGTAAGATAAGTCAGAGGCTTTGTTAGAGAGTGGCTTCAAAATGCAGGTCATTTAGGCCCATTCCTGGAACCTGGCCTTATGTGGGCACTTGAGGTCCTTGGGAGGAGACATGATGGGGAAGCTGGACCAGGGCCAACTTTCCCAAATACCCTGTCAAAGAGAAGGCATGGACAAGCCTCCTGCCATGCTCAGCTTAAGGTGGCTTCCATCACTCCCTAGATTTCTTCCTTCAGGCCTTAGAGATTCAGTGGGGAGCTGCCTACTATATAACTTTAAGAGATGTTCTTCCCAGGAAATGGAAGGAATGGCTCTGGAGCTTTCTGTTTCTCCAGTTCCTTCCCTTATTTTTGCCCCCACCCATAAACATAGGAGCTTTTGTTTTAAGTCTGTCTACTCATTAATGTGAAAGGATAGATGACAAGAACAACAAAATGAAGATGACAGAAATGTCCTAAATACCACACTGAATTTTCACAGATCTCATTTCTACCGGATGGTAAAATATAAAAATGGCAGTGGACATCTTTTCCATGGACATCTCTGATGATATTAATATACCCTGAGTAAAGGCCAAGGCCCTGCAGAATGGATATTCAAACATTAGTAAGATACCAGCCAACTTTCTTTTGATTATAAAATATCTCAAACATATTGAAAATCATGTAATAGACACTCATGTATTTACATTCCAAATTTTTAAAAAGTTGATTTTTGGTCATATTGGCCTCAGATCTTTGGCTTTATTCAATATTTGATGTTACAGATACAGCTATATTCCCTACCCCTACTCTATTCCATTTTTTCCTCCATTTCCAGGAGTGCTCATCTCCTAGAAGTGTTTTACTTTTTAATAATTAAAATTTTTTTAATGTTTTATTTCTTTTTGAGAGAGAGATAGAGACAGCATGAGCAGGGGAGGGCCCGAGAGAGAGGGAGATACAGAATCCAAAGCAGGCTCCAGGCTCTGAGCTGTCAGCACAGAGCCCGATGCAGGGCTCAAACCCATGAACCGTGAGATCATGACCTGAGCTGTAGTTGACTGACTGAGCCACCCAGGTACCCCTACTTTTTAATAATTTTTATGTTTACCATGTGTACTTAATATGTAGTATTATTTTGGTTATTTCAAAAATTCACATAGATATTACACTGTCCCATTACAACTTAAGTTTTCACGCGATATTATGTTTTGCAGATTTGTGTGTGTTAATGCAGTTCATGTCGTTAGAGTTCACCCATTCTAACTGCTTGTATAGAACTTCATTATGTGACATTATGTGGACATTTGGGTTATTTCCTATCTTTTGTCATTGCAGTGCTTCAGTGAATATCCTTCTGTGTGTGTGTGTGTGTGTGTGTGTGAGTGTGTGTGTGGACATGTACAAAAGATCTTCCCAGAAGTGCAAATGCTGGGCTGTCCAATATGTGCATCCTTGACATTACTGGGTATTGCCAAAGTGCTCCTTAAAGACACCAGCTTGCACAGCTGTCAGTAATGTGAACAGTCCCCTTCCTCCCCATCCTTGATGGAATTGGTATCGCCAGACTTTAAATTTTGTATCAGTCTGTATCTGGACTCACTGTTCTGTTGCACTATTCTGTTTCTCACTCATTTGCCAACACCACACTATTTTAATTATGATAGCTTTATAAATTTCGGTATCTGGGGAGAGGTCTCCTTGTTCTTAATACTTACCCATTCTTGGTTCTTTACCCTTCTGTAGGCATTGTAGGATGGCTTGTGAAGATCTATGGGAAGCTCAGTTAGGACTTTGAATGAAATGAGAGTGAATTTTATAGATAAATTTGAGAAGAATTCACATCTTTACGATATTGAGTTTTTCACCCAGAATCTGCTATTTCTCTCCATGTTTGCTTTTATTCCTTTGATGAAAGTAATATTTTGCCCATAAATTTTGTGAGTCTTATTAGTAGGTACCTTAGAGTTTTTGTTGCTGAGATACCATTTTTCACTTATCAGGTAGGATAAGATTAAAAAGGTTAATAACATTCTATATTGGTAATACCATGGGGAAACAGACATTTTTATCTTTTATTATTGCAAGTGTAAATTAATTCAACCTCTTTGGAGTATAATTTGTAATAGCTTTAAAGTTTTTAATGCACATTTTATTTGACCCAGAAATTCCACTTCCAAGAATTCTTAAATAATAAGCACACATATATGAGATGTTGTGTGTATAAGGATATGGAAGGCAGGATTATTATAAAAGCAAAAGATTGATAACAACCTATATGTGTACTGTCTTGTATACAAGACTGGTTAAATCAACCAGTCAATTGGATAATAGTTTATCCAGTCAATTAAATACTATGTGGCCATTAAATAAAATGAGGTAGCTTTATAATGTCCAAAGTTTTTCTTTCTTCTTCCTGCTTGCTTTAGGTTTAGTTCTCTGTTTGTTTTGCAGAACCCTAAAGCAGTAGGTTAGGTTATTGATTTGAAATTTTTCTATTCTTTCAATATAGGCAATTACAGCTACAAATTCCACTCTCTGTAGCTTTAGCTACATCTCCTAAGTGTTGGCATGTTGTATCTTCATTTTCATTTATTTTAAATTATTTTCTAAGTTCTCATATGATTTCTTATTTGACCCATTGGTTATTAAGGAGTACATATGTTCAATTTCCACATATTTGTAAATTTCGCAAATTTCATTCAGCTATTGATTGTAATTGGTTGGAGAACATATTTTGTATGACTTCAATCCTTTTACATTTATTGAGGCTCATTTTATGGTTTACCATGTGTTCTATTGTGGAGAATGTTCCATGTACACTTGAGAAGAGTGTGGACTTTGTAACTGATGAGTAAAGAACAGAGCCACCTCTTAAAATTCCTTTCCTCTCTTCTTCTGCTGTTCTCTGTGGTTATTTCAGAGTCTCATCCTCCGAACTTGACATCTCTCACTCTCATGCCCAGTCCACAAAGCTTTCCTCATGTTCTCACTTTTCTCCTGTCTCACCTCTTTATTAGATGGATCAACTTAGCCTCTCTCATGGTGGCTCTCCCTCCCCCACCCATTTCTCCTCTTTATTCTCCACTTTTCCCATAATTCAGATTCCCTCAGACCAAAATAGAACCTAAGAACTGACCAACATGAAAATCCATTTATTTTCCCCATGCCTCTCTAGTGTCTCTCTATCCATTTTCCTAAAATTGCAATACAAAAATTCCAGGAACGGTTGATAAGGAGAAAGATCTCCATATGATCAGAATTCTCCATATGGTTAAAATGAGCTGATAAAGACAAAAGTTTTCCTTCTAGACCCACCACGGTCCATGGATCAAGACCCAGTGGGAGATTATATAAACAAAGTCTTCATCAGCCATCACAGAGTTAACTTCCTCCCTCAAGGTCACCTGCTGAAGCTCCTTCTTAGCTCTGTCTATGCCTCACAGAACCAAAGGCAGGGCTTTCAGAGTGGCAGCCTCAAATTTGGAATCAGTTTGGCTTTAATTCATTATTAGCACACTACTGAAAAGCTCTTTGAAAATTACAGCACCAGCAGGTGCCAAGCATGCAAGATCCCATAAAGCTTTCTAAGATCTTACAGCCTGTGGATGGGTGGAGAGATAATTGTACTTTTGTTGTTCATCAACAGGCTTGGAGAAATGGCAGGCCTTTACATTTTATTTTGTTTTCTTCATATCTACCCAAATATTTGTACGCATCTTTATGATTACTCCAAGCACAGTATGGAGTTATAATTGCTTGTGGACCTCTCTTATTGACCATATCTTATTCATTTTTTTATCCTTCCTGCCAAGCACCTTGCCTGGCATGTAATGGATATTCAGTAATGTTTTCAGAATGAATGGAAGCAACATAATAATAAATACACCCAGCAGAGCTTCACAGTGCTTTTCCCAATGAATAATCATAAGTACTGCAAACCTCACATATTGGTCACATGACTCGTCCGTCTCCAAAATCTACACCGAGCCCTGTGCAATTATTCTTCCAGGTACTCTCAAAAGTTTAGCAGCCTCTTTAATCCCTTCAACCCCGGTTCAAGTCAGTGTAATTACCTGCAAAGTCTATCCCAAATGTATTCTACAAATGCATATGCACTCATGCACACGTGCATACACACACACACACACACAAGCTACACATTTTCAAATATGAGTATTGAGGGTGGTGCATTCACCCTGCTTTTTACACCAGGACAGAAAGTAGATCTTTGCTTTCAAAATTAGAGGAATAATGAAAGACAGAGAAGTATTGTTCCTCTAGACCCCTCAGGCCCTCAAAGACACCTGGAGCTCAAATGGCAGGATAATTGGTATGTTTGCTCTCCACACAATTTCTTCAGTGCCCTAGCCCTTTCCCCATTCTGACAAGTAGCACCTCTCCTCATTGCCTTGAGAATGGCACTGAAGAAAGCTGCTCACAAAGAAATCAAATGCTTGACTATTTAGAGACAGAAACCAAAAAAAATGGAAAAACACCTGAAAAGTATCAACAGAGCTTCCCTGTTCTGCACAAGAGCCAAAGGTCCCCCACATACAGTCTGTTGTGAGTAGATTGTGGCATTGATAGTGACTGACAAGTCTGAGGGCTGTTACAACGAGAATCTTGGTCCTCATTCAGAAGGACAGGAGAGTCATCGGCAGCTGAAAAGATGGAAAAAATAAGAAGAGACTCTTCTGGAGTGTTCTCACAACATGAGGCCAAAATGCACACCAACTGAATTTGTATGGAGTCATTTTCCTGGTACATCTGCTGCTGGGAGCTGGCAGGAGCTGTCTGAAGTCTTGTTTCTGGACTCAGCACAATGTTGATTTGGGTCATGGCCTTGACCAAGTCTAGGCTTCCCCAGGCAGGCAGAGCCGGTGCTGTCACACCCTACCTATCCGGATGGATCTATAGGGGATAAGCTTAGTGTCTGTGATCTCCCTCCCTGTCTGACCCCCAGCTGATATTACTGAGCAGCCTGCCAAGAAACAGGGTTGATTTTCTGAATATTTAGGAGAAAAGTTGTTGCCTTTAAAATAAATACATAATTATGACTTGAAAACAAAATAACAGGATCTTTTTAAAAAATATTTTTAGTGGAATTGGGTGATTAGAATGAATTCCAAAGTACTGTTAAGGTCACTGGGATTAGTTAATCTAAACCAAAAAAAATTAGTTGTTGTTGTTTTTTTAACACTTTACAATATTAGGCATGGCCTTTACCCTTCAACATATTTTTCTGGGCATAATATAGAATATGCTGAAGAACGTTTCACTCCTTTAAGGACTTTAGATCTAAAAGAGTACTGATTACATAGCTATCCATTTTATTGCACAGGCTTCAGATCAGGAAATGTGTCATAGTCAGACTTACATAAAAAGAACAGAAGTGATCTTGCAGAGTACTATAGGGAGTTATTTCTTTCAGCAATTACTTTCCTCCACAAGCAGGAAGAAAAGAAATAAAGTCTTTATGCTGGTTGGTATCTCTTTCTTAGTTTGGATTCCCCTAAGAGAACTTGAACGCAAGTAGTCAATGTGGGGAGAGAACCAAGAAGTCCAAGCGAGGGGCTAAGGAGAACGAGACAAAGAAGGGAGAATGTGGATAAAAGGAGTATTGATGAGCAGACTACCACTGTGGACAACTAGGCCTCAATCCTGCTAGGAATTCTCTAATGAATTATGGAAGCCATATCTCAGAATAGTTTCTCTGAGCTTATTCTGTATTATACACCAACTTCCTTTCCTTAATGACAGAAGTAGCTCTGGCAGTTAAATCCCTAGCCTTCCTGCCTCACTCTGCATGACAGATGAGCGAGCTCCCTGATGTTGGAAAGACTCTCAGACAGGCAGGGAGACGTGCGTACTGGGGTGTATTCTCTGCATGCAAGCAGCTGTCCATCTGAAGCTGCAGTTGAACTCAGAGCAAGGCCAAGTGGATCCAGTATAGTCACTAGCTATGGCTGCTAAAATCTCTTGGGGAATTGAAAAAAAAAATGTTGAATTGAAAAATAAAGTTAAATATATATATATACATTTTTAAATCTACTAGGGCAGGAGAAGAAAGGTTGAAGAGAAAGCAAAGAGACTTTGGATCCCGGTGGGTCCCTGAAAAGTGCCCTAAACCCCTTCTCTATGCCAATTTCCAAAGCAGAAAGTATATGTGGAGGTAAATGACAGAAGCCCAAGATAAAGAGGACTAGTGTCCCCAAACTCAGGTACAGTCCAGGGTGATGGTAAGCTCCCAGAATCCTCTTCAACCAGCATGGGAGCAGGAGAAAAGTCTTACATAGGTTTAGGCTGGTGGGTGTGAGGCAATCTTACAGAGTTCCTCATGCCCCACAAAAAGAGTGGTGTGGCTGTGCCTCAGGAAGCCTATGACCCAAGGAAGCCTTGTGTTTGGAGAACAGGTGGATTCAGCAAAACCTCTGTAAGGAAGTTTCTAGAGATAGGATGGGAACGGGGCCCTTTCAGGGGACTGTGGCATAGAGAAATGACAATGATGAGGACAGGTGTGCTCCCTCTCAATGCCTGGGCCCTGTGTAGCACCCACAACCTAGACTCTGCCCGGGGGAGAGGAATGGGAGGAAAATAACTTGACAAGTTTCTTGACAGGTTTCTTAGGTTTATGCAAAAAGGCTGGATGAGTGTTTTTATTTTTGCTGTAAATAAACTCATGAACCCACACTGAGGAGAATGTGTCCTTGCACATCTGAGTCTGTGACCTGAGATTTGTACACACAAAACTGAGCTCCCTTACTTCCCCTTCATGTCCAGGAAGCCTATGTCCCAGACCAGAGAGGAAGGGAAGCAAACTGAGTTTGGATTTCTTCTTTGTCATGTTAAGGGAGAGGTATTCTTTATTTTTTTAAAAAAAATTTTTATTTGAATTGAAATAGAGTGACATATTATATTAGTTTTAGGTGTATAGCGTAGTTCTTTAACAATAATATACATCGGAGGAGATACAACCTTTTTTTTTTTTTTTTTTTTTTTTTTTTTTTTTTTTTTTTTTTTTGGAGAGAGACATAGAGAGCAAGCAGGAGAGGGGCAAAGAGGGAGATATAGAATCTGAAGCAGGCTCCAGGCTCTGAGCTGTCAGCACAGAGCCAGACACAGGGCTCAAACCCACGAATTGTGAGATCATGACCTGAGTCAAAGTCAGATGCCCAACCAACTGAGCCACCCAGGTGCCCTTTTTTATTATTTTAGTAATCACTACACCCAATGGGGGCGTGAACTCATGCCCCAAGATCAAGAGTCACATGCTTTTCCAGCCGAGAGAATGAAAAGGCTGAGAGGGATAAGGTGGAGACTAAGAGGGCTTTACGTTGTGTTTGGGGATCCATGACTTGCTTTGTTTTGTTTCTGAGCAGAAGACACAGAGAAGAAAATTCCAGCTGCATGAAGACAGAAGCTAAGAGCCAGGATTGTAGACCTCAGTCTCCATTCCATTGCTGACATCAGGGTTCTAAAGAGGGGCTCCAGCAGGTACAAGCAGGTAGCAAAGTAACGCCCCTGTGAGCCAGGAGCTGGGATGGGCCAGGAAGGCCTGCTGCTCCCTCTACTTGGGGTGACTCTGTCTAGTGGGGGATGTACAATGGGAATTTTATTTCCTTCTGGTCAGACTTAAAGTATCATCCCATGATTATGGGCTTTTAGAGCTGATCCAAATCTCAGAGTCTCAAAGGACACACTCAGAGATCTCACTTGCCTTGAATCAGAATAGCTATAGCATCGTCCCTATATTCATGCAACAAATATTTATTAAGTGCCTACGCTATGTCAGATACAGGTGCAGTCTCTGGGGAAACAGCAGTGAACAAACTGATAGAACAGCTCTCCTTGTAGAGCTTACCTTTTATGGGGGTGGGATGGGGCACAAACAATAAAGAACTGAGTGTCTTCCTTATCAATTGCTGGAAAGATCTACAGAGACTCTGAAAGAAAGCAAGGTAAAAGGACAGAGAATGCCATGGGTAAGATGGAGGGGCTTCTGCTGTGAAAAGGTGGGGAAAAAACACAAAAGCAAGTAAATGAGCCTTATGGCTGGCTCTCTGGGGGAAAAGCAGTCAAGCAAAGGATGGGCCAGGTAAAGGAGGAGGAGGGATGTGGCCGATGACTTTGAAACAAGTGTTGCTGGAGAGGGTAGGGGAGGGTGTTCCACCCTGAGTCTGGAGACTGTGCATGTTTTGTTCTCTGAAAGTCTCCTGGAATCTTCCTTGTTAACCTCAAAATGCCCCAGAAATTCTAAATTACATCTCCCAGAGTGTCTGTCTCTTGAACCTGGGAGCCATACAGCTCCCACCCCAGTACACCCTGATGTGGGATTCAGAAAACAGGGTCCAATCCAGCAATTCCTAACTGCTGTCTACCAGAACACTATGCTAGGCTATTAAGAACAATCACATATAACCCACAATGTCCCCTTGGACTCTGAAAGGCTTCAGGGGAAACACACACGCATACACGCACAAGCATGAGCTCTAGAAGAAGCAACAGAATCAAAACGAAAAACATTTTTTTCCATGAGATGTTTAAGCTCACATTCTAAAATCAAAATCAAAACAGAAACAATGAGCAACTCATTTCAGGAATTCCCCAGTGGCAGTTTTCCCCCACCCCACTCCTGATTACTGGGAAGCCTGGGCCTTTCTGCAGTCATCAGAAGAAATGCAGTTAGTCACCCTTGATCAGCTATTCAGGCCAGAAGCCCAAGAACTCTGAGCATGCTGGCGTCCATTCTCTCTCCCATCTACATCCCCCTGCCATGACCTTCAGACACCATACCTGTGCTGTTTTACCACTCGCAGGGCAGACCTCTCCCCTCACCTCCAGCTATTACATGTCCCTCTGCCTACCCTCCATCTCCCCTTGACCATCTACAAGACATCTCAAACTTCACATGGCCCACACCGCAACTGCCATTCATCCCCTTCTACCGACTCCTGGCTTCCGCATCTCAGCTGATGGCAACTCTATTATTCCAACTACCAGACTTGAAAGTTTGAAAGTCATTCTTGACTCCTTTCTTTCTCTTACACTGGACATCAGTTCATCAGCAAGTGCTATAGGTTCTTCCTTAAAATATTTCAGAAGCTGGGGCACCTGGGTGGCTCAGTCAGTTGAGCATCTGACTTGATTTCGATTCAGGTCATGATCTCTTGATTTGTGGGATCAAGCCCTGAATCAGGCTCTGAGCTGATGGTGCAAAGTCTGCTTGGGATTTTCTCTCTCTCGGTCTCTTTCTGTCTCTCCCTCTCTCTCTGCTGCCTCCAAAACAAACAAACAAACAAATAATAAACAAACATTAAAAAAATATGCCCAGAAGCTGACTGCTCTTCACCACCTCCACTGGTGCCACTTTGGTCCACTCCCTCATCATTTCTCACCGCAATAATGTTAGCCTGACTTGGTCTCCCTGCTTCTGCCCTTTGCTCCCCCAGTCTGATCCCAACATAGCAGCCAGAGCGATCCGATCAAGTCTAAGTCAATTGTGTCTATCTGTCCTCCGCTCACAACCTTCCAAAGGCTCCCATCTCACTCAGAGGAAAGAAGAAAAGCCAAAATTCCTACAATGTCCTCCGAGGTCCTGCAGGAGCCCCCTCGCCTCTCAGCCCTGCATTACCTCTTTCGTCCTATTTTCTAGCACACTCTGCCCTCCTGATTCTTTCCAGCCACACTGGTTCTCTCTGCTCCTCCAGACGCCTGGCGCACGCTCGCTGCAGGACCCTAGCATTGGCTCTGACCCTGCCCCAAATGCTCACCCCCACCCCGGAGGGCTGCCTGGCCCTCCTCCTCACACAGATTCTGCGAAGCCTCCCCTCACCACTCAGTGTCCCTTGTCAGTCCGCAGCCCACGCTCCCCAGCCCCTTTCCCTGCTTCACTCTCCTCCTTCTCCCTTATCACCCCCTGACCCACTGCCTTTTTAAATTAATTCTCTGTCTCTCCCACTAGAATGTAAACTCTATGAGGCACAAATTTTGGTGCTTTATTCATTGCTGGACTCCCAGTCCCAGAATAGTTTTGGCACATAGTAGGTGCTCATTAACATTTGTTGGTTGGATGAAGGAGGTTTTACAACTGAAGGAACATGCCCCCCCTTGCCTGATGCCCCTGCTGAGCGGCCGGTGCAGTCAAATGCTCTTGGGACAGGAGGGGCTTACAGGAGCGTCTCCCCCCAGCTTCCCTCATGGTCCTCAGGAAGGGGGGAGAGTCCAGCCTAACTTTACAGATCACCTGTGGGAAGCTCAGGGTGCAAATGGACAGCTAGCTGTTTGCATCTATGCCAGAAGCACAGCCTTTCTGAAATCAGGAGGGAATAATCTTTCCTTCTCCTGTGGGTGGGGAAAGAAGTCTTCCTATGAACTATGAACGAGATTCAAATCTTCCTGTGAACTATGAACAGCACTGGGATGTTCCTGTCTGGGTTTGGTCCTAACAGTGACGGCTCTTATTTTGCCCGGGCAGCTGTGCTCTGTGGGGTTGCGCAGAGCCTGGGAACAGTGAGGGCATTAGGACCAGGAGCGAGGCGCATGCTTGGCTGGGCTTGTGTCTGTCAGAAGGCTCTCAGCTGAGTGCGGAGCTATGTGTGAAAGGAAATCAGGCGCTGCCTGCCGGCTTCACATCTGTTGATCTGACCTGACTTGAAGCGTCCAAAGGAGGACCGCTGTCAGCGCTGCTGGACTGAGGACCCACCAGCTGCCCCCCACCCCCAGACATCGCATAGCAGCCTGACCATTCATGCAAGGGGGGAGACGAAACACGTGGGACTAGATACCTGAGCAGAATGGAATAATTATTTTTTTTATCCCCAGGAGAAAAAAAGGGGTAAAAGGGGCAAAACAACTCAATTTGAAGTCCCTGTGAATGGGCTTACAGAAGGCATTACAGAAAACCACTCAGAGAGGTCCTATGGCTTTCTGATGATAAGTGGAAGTCAGTCTTACACATGCTGTTGGCAAATGTCAGATGGGAAAAAAAGGAGCAGGTTAAGTGACCAGCAAAAAACTTCCAGGTGGAACTAGGAAGCCAGGTTCTCGTGCGAGCCCAAAGGAACCTGGAGCAGGAGGAGGAAGCGAACTTGAATATGACCTGTTGCGTTTGGCGAGTTCCAGCAACATGCTCCTAAGGAAGCGATGCAGGCATGGACCGTGCAGACTGCAATTCCTGCTGCTCCTGCTGATGCTGGGATGCGTGCTGCTGATGGTGGCCATGCTGCACCCTCCCCCGCACGCCCTGCACCCCGCGGTCACAGTCCTGGCCACCCAACATGGCCCAGGTGCTGGGTACCGCCTGGACTTTGGGGAATCCCAGGAATGGGTGCTGGAGGCTGAGGCTGAGGGCCAAGAGTACAGCCCCCTGGAGGGCCTGCCCCCCTACATCTCACTACGGGAGGACCAGCTCCTGGTGGCCGTGGCCTCACCCAGGGCCAGAAGGAACAAGACCCAGGGCAGGAGAGGTGGCAGCTACCGGCTCATCAGACAGCCGAACAGAAGGCAGGATGAGGAGGTCCCAGAGAGGGACTGGGGGGCCGAGGAGGAAGATGGGGAGGTATCTGAAGATGAGCTGACCCCACTCAGTCTGGAGGAGGCACTCAGTGCCCGCATCCCCCTGCAGAGGGCGCTGCCCGAGGTACGGCATCCACTGTAAGTAAGGCCCTGGCTGCCCCTTCCCCCAGGTACTGAGGCGTCATCAGCAGACTCAGGAATGCCAGCTTCCTGCCACCATTGTCCTTAGGGCAGCAGTTCCCAAGGTGTGGGCACCGGACCAGCCACAGCAGCGTAACCTGGGGACTTGTTAGAGATGCAGAGTCTCAGACCACATCCCAGAGTGAGTGAGAAACTCTGGGTGGTCCCACTGGTTTACCCAGCCCTGTGGGTGAGAAAGAGGGGAGCTCTTACTTGTTCTTCTCTTCCCCATCCTGGTTCTAGTCCTTCTGTCTCAGGATTATCGGGTCAAACAGCCTTATCCATATAACAGACCAGGAGCTTGGGGCAGACGTTCTCTAACCCACCTTCCAGGTCTAATGCTCTGCCTCCTATACGTTTTGATATTATGATTATTGTTAGGGTTTGCTTTCATTTTGGGTCAGAATAACAATTGCAGCTAACTTTTATGTGACTCCTTCCATGTGCCTGATTTTAAACGTTTTATGTTTTTCTTTTATTTCTGAGAGAGAAAGAGAGACAGAGCACAAGTGGGGGAAGAACAGAGAGAGAGGGGACACAGAATCTGAAGCAGGATCCAGGCTCTGAGCTGTCAGCACGGAGACCAATGCGGGGCTCAAACTCACAAACTGTGAGATCATGACCTGAGCCAAAGTCGGACACTCAACCGACTGAGTCACTCAGGTGCTCCGTGCCTGATTTTAAGCTCAGAGCTGTTCATATATTAGTCCTTACAAGATGAGTGCTACTATTACCATCAGGCTTATTTTACAGGTATGAAAACAAGGCACAGAGAGGCTAAGTAATTTGTCCACCATCACACAACTATCAGATGCCAAAGCAGGGATTTGAATCCAGGAAGAAGCTCCCATCTGCCTGAACTGCCACTCCATTAGACTTAAGGGGACAGTCCCAGAGCGCAGGAGCTAGAATGCTGTGCTCTGCAGCTTAACCTGGCGAGGTAGCTGCACTCAGGAAGCAAGCTGGGAAGTACATGCAGGCTGTATCCAGGGAGATGCTGAGCAACCTTGTGTATCCCCCGCCCTCTCGGTCCTTTACCATGGCTGGCTGTGGAGGAGGGCCCCGGTCCATCATCCAGGAGCAGTATAGCTGGTTAGTTCCGGAAGGTCCCTTCCCTATACGCCACTGTTCTTCCTAGAACCCAGAGAGTTTCTCATGAAGCAAACACATGTTCAGACCTTCCGGATGAGTGGATCCATGTAGGGTGCCGCAGTCAGGAGCAAGACAACGTACTCTCTGATCCCTGGTGGGCTTCCTGTCAGCCTGACCGCTTGGCATTCACCCTCTGGGTCATGCAAATGCAGGTCGGCACTGAGAACACCTTCTCAGATGTCATGTGTGGGTGCCTCTCTCATCTTATCCACCCCAACCCTGCTGCTGCAACTTCAGGTCTTGGCTTAAACAGTTCTTTTCAGGAAACTTCCAGACCCAGCCAGGCCCACCCCATTGCAATTTTGTGCTCTCAGCAGTTTTAATTCATAACACTCACTACAACCAAAGCTACAGGTCACTGATATATTGGTCTGATCAGTGTTGGGGTCCTTGCCATGCATGCAGTAAGGAAATGATTGCTGAAGGAGTGAACATACTGTTTGCAAACTCTTCGGATGCATTTTTTTCTTTGGTCGAGGACAAAAATGATTATCTTCATTTCGCTCATAAGAAACACTACTTCAAACAAGAGAGTCTCTGGCTACCCAAAGGCATGTACATGTGTCTCTGAGTTATGCAAGTGTGTTATGAGTACACATTTCTGCGGGTGCGTTGTATGTATCTGTGTATGAGTGTGTTGTATATGTACTGTGTTGTGTGTGTGGTACATGGATGTTATGTATATATATTGTGAGTAGTACATGTATGTAGTGAATTCTGTGGTGCCTGGTGCCTAGTGCCTGTGTACGTTGTGGTATGAGTTATGCGGTGTGCAGTCACAAGTGCACGTGTGCTGTGGATGTGTTCATGTTCTTATGCGCATGTGCATACTGAATGTGCAGTGGTGTGTGTGGTACATGTATGCTTGTGTATGTTTTGAATGGGTGTGACATGCACATGCATTGTGCACAAGTGTGTTATGATTTGGCTTTTGTTTTGTATGTGGTTTTGTGGTACCTGTGTGCATGTATATTATGTTGTGACTGTGCTATGTGTGTTTGATGTGTCTGTGTGAGTGTGCGAGTTACATGTGTGGTATAAATGCCTTGTTTGAGTTGTACATGTGTGTGTGCTGTGTGTGTTATTCATGCGGTGTGAAGTGCATGAATGTTGTGTGTGGGTGTACTGTAAGTGTGGGTGAATTTTGTGACATGTGTGTTGTGTGCCTGTGGGTAGTATGTAGGTGTATTGTGTATGCTGTGCATGTGGTGTGATGTGTACACGTGTGTGTTATGAGATGCTTCTTATTTTGCATGTTTGCGTGGTACATGTGTGCAGGTGTTTGTCGTGTGTTGTATGTATGTTAGAAATGTGTTGGGCAAGTTGTACGTGTGTGTGTGTGCAGGCATGTTGTGTGTGTTATGCTTCTGGTATGAAGTGCAGGGGTATGTGTTGTGCCCGTGTGCTGGGAGTGCGGGCACATTTGTGTCCTGCGTCCGATGTGCACTGACATGTGTGCACCACTTCAGTGGTCGCTTCTTCAAGCCAGACTAACCACCTCGGCCCAGTTTGTCTGGGTCTCCCCTGACTGGGAAACCCCCACAGTCCCGGCAAAGCTGGGCAGTTGGTCTCCCCGCACCCCTTGCTCAGGTTCTCACGGACTGCCATCAGCACTGTCTAGAGGTGTGTGGCGCCCTCTGCTGGCCCCAGGCGCCCTGCAGCCTGTGCGGCCTCCCACGGTCCCCAGCCTCTCCTCTCCCCTCGCTGGTTCAGGTGCTGCTGTCTCCCCTTCCTCTCCCGGTGGTCAGACCCCTCTCAGGATACACAAGGGATCTTCTGCAAACTAAGGCGACAACCCCCCCACTGTCCCTCTAGGGTAACAGGACTCTCCTGTCACTGCTTTAAAACCAGGCCAAAATGCAGCTTATCAAAGAACAGCCGTATATTAAGCACCTACTCGATGCGAGTCCTGCGCTGCTTTCCCTCCAGGGCTGGGAGATCTCCGGAGACCCTAGTGCCTCCGCCTTCTGCTCTAGCGTGCCAGGCACCACCCATGCCCGGGCTTTGTGCAAGCCCGTCCCAGCCCGGACAGTCCTGCCAGCCCTTCGTGCACCAAAATCTCCAGACCAGCACTGGCCTTTGCTCATCACCCCCATCCAGGCCACAGGCTTTTTCTGAGTACCTCTGGGGTCACTGCTGGAGGTCATTTTGAAAAGAGGCATGCCAGAAAGTTTGTAATAATGTAGGACCAAATCAGAGAAAAAAATCAGTGTAAAAGGACAAAAGGCAGGCTCTGGAAAGAGAGGTAAAATTACAGTGAACATTTATCTGAACACTTACTTATGTGCTAGGGACCCTGCTAAGTGGTTTTCATTCACTTAATCTTCATAATGAACCCTTAAGCTGGATACTATTAATATTTCCATTTTACACACATGAACTGAGGCACAGAAAGGTGAAGGGATTCGGGCCAGGTTATCTGACCAGGTGTGTCTGACAGCAAAGTCATGTGTTTTGTTTTTTTTTGTTATTCTCAAGTTAGATAACATACAATGTGGTCTTGGCTTCCGGAGTAGAATCCACTGATTCATCACTTACATACAAACACCAGTGCTCATCCCAACAAGTGCACTCCTCAATGCCCATCACACATTTTCCCCACCCTCCCACCCCCATCAACCCTCAGTTTGTTCTATGTATTAAAATTTTCTTAATGTTTATTTATACTTGAAGGAGAAAGAGAGACAGAGTGTGAGTTGGGGAGCGGCAGAGAGAGGGGGAGACAGAGAATTTGAAGCAGGCTCCAGGCTCCGAGCTGTCAGCACAGAGCCTGATGCGGGGCTCAAACTCACGACTTTGAGATCATGACCTGAGCCAAAGTCAGATGCTTTGAGCCACACGGGCACCCCTGTTCTCTGTATTTAAGAGTCTCTTATGGTTTGCCTCCCTCTCTGTTTTTATCTTATTTTTCCTTCCCTTCCCCTATGATCACCTGCTAAGTTTCTCAAATTTCACATATGAGTGGAATCATATATCTGTCTTTCTCTGACTGCAAAGTCATGTTCTTAACCACCATGTTGTACTTTCTGAGCAAGTCACTCAGGCTGGAAGTATTTCAAGTTTTTCCACCTATAAATTAGGGAGAGCTCACACCAGTCCTCAGGGAGACATGGAGGAGGATGTCTGTCACAGCATCCTTGGTGGCACTGAAGAGTTGGAAACTACCTGGGCATGTCATGGGAAGGCGCTGGGGGAGCTGGGTGCAGCCCAGAGACACTGCGAGAGGTAGAAGCAACAGACTCCGTGCACAGTACTGAAGGAGGGAGACCTTCAAGTACCATGCTGAGCGAAACAAGTAAGACATACAAAAGAGGTCCATGGCACGACATCACTGGGGCAATGGAGCTCCGTGCCTGCTGACCAATGCATTCTTTATAAGAACGGGTGAAGCTCCAGGGAGCAGCAGTGCCGTGTGAAGGGCTGGGTCCTGGGGGCAGGAGCAGGAAGAGAAGTGAATGAATACATAGAGGAAGTAAAGAGAAGGGCCCACATCGGAGCCCCAGACTGAAGACTCGGACTGACTCCAACCTTCAAAGCTGCTATCACAGAGGGGGTCGGGGAGGAGCAGGCCTTGCCCCTTCAGCCTCTTGTGGCATAACAGCTTTCCAGGCGCTTCCAAGCCCAGCTCTCCTTGATCACCCTGGAGTCCAGCGTATGGCAACGATCACCAGCATCAAAGAAGCTCCCGATGGAGAAGGTGCTTTGTGATGTGATCTGGTCCAGGCAGCGGCTCTCAAACCTGAGTTCACACGGGACCACCTAGAAGGCTTGCTAAAATGCAGATTCCTGGCCTCCTCTCCTACAGTGCCTGACGCAGCAGGTCCCAGGAGATGCTCATGCTGCTGATCTGTGGACACTCTTTATATCTAACAGGTTAGACAGAGACATGCTTCTCAAACTTTTAAGTGTGTGCACACCCCTCGCGCTGGGCATTTTATGAAAATGCACAGTCTAATGGAGTAGGCTAGGGGTTCCACCCAAGATGCTCACTGCTGTCAAGCTCCTGGCTGGTACTGGCATTGCTGGTCCACAGACCACATTTTTGAGTAGCAAGGGGCTTTATCAAGTATATTCACCAAATATGTACTTGAGAGATACCCCATATTGTTTGTTAAAAATGTAGATTTTCAGACCCCTTTTCTAGAGATTCTCCATAGTTCTTATTTGGAATGCAGTGATCTAATTTTTTAAAAGCTGATGTTAGTTTGGGGAATGAGTGATACAGACAGTGATCGGAGAGGTAGTAGAGCTCTGGAAGATTCCACTGAGGAGGTAGTCATGGGATTAGAAAATAGAAAAGAGAGGTAGTGAGTAACACAATCCCCTTCATGACCTGGAGTTTTGTACTTAAATATAAATGTCAGCTCAGCTATAGCTGGCTGTGTGCTACCTACTTGCATCAGTTTATAACTTGTGTTCATATTTTGGCCCGTGTTAGCCTGGTTTATATACCTACAACTGCAACTAACTCATACACCCAAAGAACAGTAGACTTGGGGCTGAATCCCAGACCCAGCTCTTACTGTGTGACCTTGGGTAATAACTCAGCCTCTCTAAGCCTCAGTTTCCTCAACTGTAAAATGTAGATAAAAGAACACCCTTGCGTGGGGTTATAGGTTAAATGAGATAAAATGATGGCCTTACCCCCAGTATTCAAGTTCAACCAGAAGTTGTCCTTATCATATTCTTGAGTGTTGGGTCTAGGAGTGAATTGAAAGATGGAGAAAAGTTGGAGCAGGTAACTGTGACATCACGTCATTGTCCTCTCTTTGATCAAAGAGTTATTTTCTACCCCGTGCGCTGCTAAATCATCACAAACTTGGTGGCACATTGGAATTACCTGTTAAGTGTTAAAAACTACACATATCGGGGTCCACTTCCAGGGATTCCTATTTAGTTGGTCTGAGAAGCAAAGCTGTGAGGCATCATGTGAGCAATGCCTTTTGCAGCCAGTGGGAAGACATAGGAAGGGGCATCCTCTCCTTGTTGTCAAGGAGAAGGCAGTGGTGCAGTCTACTTCCGGTCAGGTTGGTTGAGTTCCAGGCAGGCAGGGAGCCACTCCAGGATGCCTCCCTGTCCCTATGTTGGTTGGGACACCTGGACTACAAAAGAGAGAGAAGACAGCTGGGAGGGCATCAATAAATCTGAGTGAGTAGGCGTGGCCCTGGGGGGATTGGGGCTATGAGGTGAGAGCAGGGAGGAGCAAACACCTGGAACTGGAACCTTGCTTATCCACCCTCCCAATCAGGAAGGGAGGGAAGACACTCCAGTGTGTGGTCAGTAGGAGTGCCGGTTCTGGGCCTGGCCAGCCAAGTCACAAAGGGAACTCACAAGTACCAAGCTTTCAGCCCTCAAGCCCAGTGTAGCCATGGCTGGGAGTGTTGCACCTCCAGGTCTCCACCCGTCCTCAGTGGGCCTGTGGTATAGACAAGGCTGAGGATCGCCCTTTGAGATCAGATGTGCTCCCGGTAGCCCATGCAGTAGAGTCTTGCTTTGTGCTTCGGGTTAGGCTTGGGGATAAGATCAGGGGATTAGGTCAACCTGTGTCATATCTTTTTTAATTCTTAAGGAAACTGCTATTTCCACTGAAAGTATGGTCGTCAGACCAGCAGTATCAAAAATGCAGACTTTCAAGCCCTACTAAGACCTACTAGATGAAAATCTCTATTTTTAACAAGATCCACAGCTGATTTATATTCATGTCAGAGTTTGAGAAATGCTGATGAGGCCAGCGGTTCACAGCCCTGCCTGCACATTAGAATCAACTGCAGAGTCTTATAAATCATCACACCCAGGCTCCACCCCAGACCAATCAATTAAATACAACTCGCCTGGACTCTCCTAAGTGATTCGAATGTGCAGCCAGGCTGAGAACTCTTGCCAAATACTGGTGTCACTGCAGGTGGTGGGATTACTGCAGTCTGCACAGGACGTGAGGAACAGGGACAGTCCAGGGAGGACAGTGGGGGAGGGGGGTACAGGAGGAGGACAGGAAAGAGACTCATGAGCCACAGTACTTGTAGGGCTCGGGCTTCCTGATCTCCTCCAGCAGCTGGTGTCCCTGGAGCCTGCTCATATCGCCCCCTCATGGCCACTTACTTGCTAACATCTTGTCCTGACAACCATTGTCCTCTACTCAAGCCCTGGTCCGGAAGGCAGCAACCTTGGGATCACCTGAGATGCAGAATCTCAGGCCCCACCCAGACCTCCTGGATCCAAATCTACCTTTATGGAGATGCCTGCTGGTACAGGTGCAGGTTAACATGTGAGAAGCCTCGTGGCTTCTGCTGCCTCATCGTCAGCTTACTGTTTGTCCTCTGACCTGCTACCACTGCTGATCCTCTCTGTACATCCAAATAACAAACTCCTTGAGACAAAGGATCTGGAAGTTTCACCTGGCTATTATTTGGGGGAGGCTATGCCTGTTAGGGGAGACCATTGCACCTGGATGCTTCATAGGTCCTGGTCAGTGTTCAGACCAGCGACTACCTGTCAGCGCCCCTGTCAGGGCTAGGGACTGAGTCATAGCAAAGCTAAGGATGCCTGGAGGCCCTAGAAGGGGGCTGTGAGGCTTCCGAGGACCCTATGAAGAAAGGAGACTGTGTGCCCCTTGGGTGACTTCTCTTTAATTCTGGGGAATGATAGGCTGGAAGCATTAGCCTTAACCACGGGCTCCAGCCTGAACATACTTCCCTCTCATTCATAGGAGTGTTGTCTGGTCCTCACAGGATCATCCCCAGGCTGTGTCTCAGCCCTTGTATCTCCAGGCCTGGCCTGGAAATTGGTGTTCACAAGATGAGCCCGACTGATTACAGACAAAATGTACCGAACATTGAGATTTTCACAGAATGTAGGGAACTGAGTCTATGATGTTACCCTCCCATTTACATAGACAATCAGTCTATATCCTCTTTGTGAGCAAGAGCAGTGTCTACCTTCATTCGTTAACAAATAAATATTTAGCAACTGGTAAAGGTGAGAAGGTGAGCAAGAGACAGCCCCAAACCCAAGGAGCTTGGGGTGAGCTGAGGGTTACAGATAAACAACCAGGTTGTTACATCACTGGGCTCAGGGCAGCCATATGGAACCTCATCTGAGTGGGGGACCTCTGATGATTTGGTAGAAGCGGGAGGTCAGTAACCTCAAGACAGAAAATCCAGCAGAGACCTTTCTACCCTGGCCAGGCGAGGAAAGGGTGGGGGCGGTGTTTGTGCCACAGCCAGGCCATCTGGCGCAAAGCTGTGACTCATCCTCTCAGAATCATCATCCAAATGCATTTTCTGAGTTCACAGGGGACCCTGGAGCTGCATGCAGAGAGGGCATGCATCTGTGTGTAAAGCCAGACCCAGACTCCCCTGATCTTGGAGTGTGAAGATATGAAACTAACGTATTCAGCAGCTCTCTTAGGCCAGGATGATCCCTTTAATCCAAGCAGCTCCCCTGGGCTATAGAAAAGTATCGGCATCCCTGGGTTGGCTAATTAGGGGATGTAAATAGCAGAGCCAGGATTCAAAGCCAAGTTGATTTGATTCCAAGGCCCTCAGTCTTTCCTTCCTTATTGCTCCCACTCAGAAGATGGACATATGAGGCCAGGGTGAGCTTTTCATGTATACGAACTGAGGTAGTAAAATGTCCACCAGATAATATGGTTGAAGAACAAAGAATGTAACCCTATTAGCTGATAAGAAAAACATGCATTTCTTCATGGGTCCTCTTCACAACTACCTGTCACATCTGGATACTGCTTTGCAATGTCCCAAAGCTGTTCCTATGCACTGCCCCACTAATTTCCCCCAGCAGAGCCAGGGCACAGATAGAGCAGGAAGAATGTGCATCCCCACTCGACAGGAAGGATCTGAGACATGGAGAGGTGAAGTAACTTGCCCAGGGCCACTTGCGTGGACCATTTACCTTTTGCTCACTTGTTTGTTTGCCTATCTACCTTAATCCCTCCCTCAAAGGATTTAAAAATACATCATAAAATAGAGAATCGCTATGAACATAATGTTAATCAAAATAAGGGGAAATATACTTTCCTTCAGTTACTGGTATACGCCAAGCTCCTTTTCACCTCTAGGCCTTAGCAGGTGTGATGATATCTGTCAGGAACACTGTTCCCCACCCACACACCTTCCTTCAACTGCCTCCTACCCACCCTTCAGGTCTTGCCTTTCATATCACTGAGGATCTCCTTGGAGTACTTGCTATAGTTGTTAAATAATTATTTGGTCATCTGCTTAATAGGATGTAAACTCCATGACATCGGGGACTATCTTAGCCTGGGTTCTTCCGAAGCAGATCCTGAGACAAGGATTTGTTTTTCAGATGATGCCAGGGAGCATGGGTAGGGGACTGGGAATGTGGAGCAGAAAATAGGAGAGCAATGAAAGGTGTACCTGGGTGGTAACTTGAGCTAGAGCTCAGCCTGCCAGCAAATCTGGGGCACATAGCTCCGTGTGTTAGACCTCCTTGGGGGCAGGGTTGCTGGGTGTTGATATACCAACTCTTTCTGGTCATTGGCTGAGGGCAGCTCCTGGGGCAGGGGTGGAGGAGGATAATTGTCCAGCTCTTCAGGCCGGCTTGGGGATGGCAGCTCCAGCAGTCAGAGAAAGCCCCCAGATGATTGGAAGGCAGGCTGTTCCGTGCTGTATTGGTGGGGCATCACAGATTCTGCTTCAACGATCTTATCTGTTTTAGTCCTCATACCCATCAGGTTGTCAGAAGGAAAGATGGAAGGTCAAGATCAAAGAAAAAATTAGAATGAAGATAGACAGTCCATAGAACCATCTCAATGACTAAACATCCTATTTCCTTACTCGGAGCTTCCTGACAGCCGAAGTGAAAATGGCAACACCTGAGGTATATCATGATCCTTATTGCTCACGAGGAGAAAACATACCAAGTCCTCAGAGGAAGAAAAGTGCCGTTTCCTGGCACTTCTGCCTGACAGGAAGTTCCCTCCAAAGCTGCATGGGGGGGATAGTCAGTGATAGAGGACACAACACCCTCAACACAACAGGTTCCCTCTGTAATGTAAAGCAGGTTTCGTAAAACTGGTGAAAGCTGAGAGCATGATGCCAAGCATGACTCCACACAAGCACATTTCTAAGGCAGCCAAGACAGTGCTCTCTGAGGACCTTAATGAATCAGTGTGGACAGCCCAGAACATGAGAAGGAGTCAATGGATTGCGTATTCGTCAAACAACCCTCCATCATTATCACTTTGATCTTGACACCGGGACCCAAGCCTCATGACTCTGAATCTAGAACATTCTGTTAACACTTTAGTCAAAGATAGCCATATCTATACTGGTTAAGAGCATTAGGTTTAGAGTCAGACTGGCCATCTGCTATCTGCTGTGTAACTTAGCTCTCTGGGCTCTAGTTTCCTCATCTTTAAAATGGGAATATGTGTTCATTATTTAGTGCTGCATACACACCAGCTCAAAATTTAGTGGCTTAACAAAAACAGATAAACTGAACTTCATGAAAATTAAAAATGTTGTGCTTCAAGAAAGTGAAAATACAAGCCAAGAATGGAAGAAAATATTTGCATATCTAATAAGGGGTCTGTATCAGAATACATAAAGGCACACAATTTAAAAGTAGGCAAAAATAGGGATCCTGGGGATCCTGGGTGGCTCAGTCAGTTAAGCATCTGACTTTGACTCAGGTCATGATCTCACGACTTTGTGACTCCGAGCCCTACGTCGAGCTCTATGCTGACAGGTGGGAGCCTGGAGCCTGCTTCAGTTTGTCTCAGTCTATATGCCCCTTCCTCACTCACACACTGTCAGTCTCTCTCCAATATAAATAAAGTTTATATTTTAAAAAAACAGACAAAGATTTGATTCTTTGAGGCAAAGAATACATGAAATGGCCAAAAAACACATGAAAAGATGTTCAAACCATTACTTAGTAGGGAGACACAAATAAAACCACAATAGATACCAATTCACCCCCCCCCCCCACTAGAATGGCTAAAATAAAAAAAGACAGACAATCACAAGTGCTGACAAGGATGTGAAGATGTTGAAGCCCTCACACATTGCTGGTGAGGTTGCAAATTGGTGCAGCTGCTTTGGAAAATAGTCTGGCAGCTCATCAAAATGTTTGACAGTTACCACATGACTCAGAAATGCCAGCCCTGGGTATACAACCAAGAGAATTGAAAACATATTTCATATGTTCCAAAAAACTTATTTGATGAGTTCATAAAACCTTGTGCATGAATGTTCATGGCAGCGTTATTCAAAACAACCAAAAATGGAAACAAATGTCCATCAACTGACGATGAGATAAGTAAAATGTGGTATATTCAAATGATGAATATTATTTGGCAGTAAAAAAGAGTGAAGTATTAACACATGCTACAACATGATGAACCTTGAGAACATTATACTGAGTGAAAGAAGCCAGTCACAAAAGGCCACGTACTGTGGGATTCCATTCATACGTATAAAGTGTCCAGAGTAGGGAAGTCCGTAGAGACAGAAAGTAGAGTAGTGTTTGCCTGACACTGGCAGGTTGACAGAGGAATGGAGAGTAACTGCTAATGGGTAATATGTTTCTTTTAGGGGTGATGAAAATACTTTTGGGGGTGCCTGGGTGGCTCAGCTGGTTAAGCATCCAACTTCAGTTCAGGTCATGATCTCACGGTTCATGAGTTTGACCCCTGCATCTGGCTCTCTGCTGTCAACACAGAGCTCTCTGTCCCCACCTCTCCCTCTGCCCCTCCCCTGCTCATGTTTTTCTCTCTTTCTTCTCTCTCTCTCTCTCTCTCTCTCTCAAAAATGACAAATAAATAAATATTTAGATTTCAAAAATCTAAAAAAAAAATTCTGAAATTAGATAGCAGTAATAGATGAATAGGTTTGAATACTAGAAAGCACTGAATTACATACTTTTATAAGGGTAGGTATTATGATATATGAATTATATCTCAATGAAATTGTTATTTCAAAATACCGGTGGCTTAAAACAATAACCATTTACCCATGGTTCTATAATTAGGCCGGACTGAGCTGGGCACTTCTTCTGCCAGCCTCACCTGGGGTCCCTCCTGCGGTTGCTGCTGTCTGGAGCCTAACTGGGATTGAGTGATCCAAGATAGCCTCACTCATGTACCCGGCAGCTGATGCTGGTCCTCTGCTGGGGAACCTCAGCTCTTCTCCAAGGGGCCTCTCACCCTCTTTTAGAGTAGATGGGCCTCCTGGCATTGCAGTTTATGGCAGTGAGTGGAAGCGGCAAGGCCCCTGGGAACCTAATCTTGGGAGGCCCAGAACCTCACTCCCAGTACATTCTATCCACCAGAAAAAGTCACAAGACCAGCCAGGTTCAGGAGGTGCAGAAATAGGTTGCACCTTTCGATGAGAAAAGTGGCAAAGTCATGTTGCAAAGGAACATGCCTATGAGGGTGGACAATATTATGGTGACCCTCTCTGTACGTGTGAAAACACCCATTTCAAAGTGCACTTGGGAGGATTAGATGTGCTAACGCGTGTATTTAGCATGGCACCTGGTACACAGAAGGACTCGTGAAGTAATGGCTATAATGAAAATTAATAAGACACTGCAGCATCACATGGTCCACCCTAATTTCCCCAGTCCCGTATGGTGAGAACAGATTGTAGACAGTGAAGCTGGAAATGCCTTTAGACGTTGTACAGTGAGCGAACCCCTCCTTCATCAAGTGTGGAGACTGGGGCCGAGAAGTGACAGACCTGCTCCAAGTCCCCTCCTCACAGGGGATTTGGAAGTCCGAGCACGACATGGGCCTTCTTCAGCTCA
Source organism: Hyaena hyaena (assembly GCF_003009895.1). NCBI lineage: Eukaryota > Metazoa > Chordata > Mammalia > Carnivora > Hyaenidae > Hyaena > Hyaena hyaena. The sequence continues at coordinate 98,042 of NW_024081006.1, forward strand.
CATGGTCTCTGACACCCCGTCTCATACTCTTCCCTCCAGGCCAGTACCCTGGCTCGGGCTGTAATCATAGTGCTGGCTCCAAGCAGGAGGGTCTTAGAAGGAAAAGAAACAGAAGGCAAATTGTTCCCTGGGATGATGGACAGGAGTCTTAGGAGTTAGGGGTAACTCAGGTGTCACAAAAGGACGGCCCACAAGTTGTATCTTGTCACAGCCATGTTGTTTGGCTGCAGTTGTTGAGTTTTTTGAAGATTTTATTTTTAATAATCTCTATACCCAACAAGGGGCTTGAACCCACAACTCTGAGATCAAGAGTCATATATTCTGCTGACTGAGCCAGCTAGGCCATAGGATTTTGTTGTTGTTGTTTTGTTTTGTTTTTAATATTGGAAGAGTGACCAACATTTAAAAATTAAGAAGTTTGGGGCACCTGGGTGGGTCAGTTGGTTGAGTGTCTGACTCTTGATTTCAGCTCAGGTCATGATCCCGGTGTCATGGGATTGAGCTCTCTGTTGGGCTCCGCGCTGAGCATGGAGCCCGCTTGGGATTCTCTCTTTCTCTCTCTCTCTCTCTCTCTCTCTCCTTCTGCCCCTTTCCTCTGCTTGCTCTCTCTCTCTCTCTTTCTATCCAAAAAATTTTTTAAAAAATTTTTAATGTTTATTTATTTTTGAGACATAGAGAGACAGAGCACGAGTGGGGGAGATGAGAGATGAGAGATGAAGACACAGAGCTGTCGGCACAGAGCTGGACACGGGGCTCAAACTCACAGACCGTAAGATCATGACCTGAGTCGAAGTCGGACACTTAACTGACTGAGCAACCCAGGAACCCCTCAAAAATTTTTTTTTAAAAAAATCAAGAGGTTTCCTATAAATAATCAAGTTTATGGCTCATTCTGAAAATCATAAAGATCTGGCAATGTCAGACTGAATTTCCTCCTAGTAACATTGGCTGCTCCTGGGGGTTGGGGAGGCATGTGTCTCTAGCTCCCAGCAGCCCCCGGGGGCCATGCGTTGTCCTCTGGATGTCTGCCAGCCTCTGAAGACATTTGAGTCTGTGCCCAACCAAGGAGCACTTGCTAGGAGGAGGTGGCCTAGATAAACTTTAAGGCTCCCTCTTACCAATCTTTGTTGGCTGGATTTTAGAGGTTTGTTTTGTTTGCTTGCTTGCTTTTTAGAGGCTTCCAGCAGCTTCTCTGAATCACTGTTCAAGCTCTCTCCCTAGTATTGGCCTACCACACCCCTCACTCTCCACCCTCCAAAGCTCTGTAAGACTGGCAGGAGGTGGGCAGGAAGAGTGGGTATATTGGGAAGCAGATAGCAGGCTTTTAGTACCACCTGCTTTCCTCTTCCCCATTTCCCATCTTCCTCCTATGCCCTCTCTCTCCTTAGGGACCTGGTGTCCCCATGGTGACATCAGGGGCCCAGGGTTCCCAAGCACAGGTGATCAGGGCCCCATGATCTGGACCATTTCTTACTGTTCTGTCAGAATCTCCCAAGCCTTTCGTACCCATGTCAGTTAAGGAGAGAGTAGATGCTTGCTATCACAAGCCTTACTCTCTTGCGGAGAATTCATCCTACGTTTTAACAAAACAAAATGGAAGCCACGAAAGCCACTTGGATGAATGGGGGATGGGAGGCCTTTGTTCCCAATGACTGCCTGGGTGATTGTAGGCTGCTGTTCTACAGACAGTGGGAACAGCAGGGGATCTGTATGAACTCCAGTCACTCACATGGCTTTCTTTGCTTGGAGTCCTCTGTGGTAGATGGTACTGCCATGCTGTACAAGTCCAAGGAGCACCGTCATGTGGCATTCTATGAATGTGGCACCCACTGGAGTTGGGCAATGCAGAAGCCCCATGATGGGAATGAGCATTAAATGACATAGTACATGGAAGAATCCTATAAGTATCAGGGATCGTTATTTGTAGAACCCCTGACCAGTCCTCAGCTGTGATGGAAAGCAACACCAGAAACTAGCTAGCACACAACACTAACCTGAGTAATAGCAACATCTTCCATTTGTTGAAATCTTGCTTTGGACAAAGTACACGGCACACTCTTTGTTTATACAATCTTTACATAGCCCTCTAAAGTAACTCTACATGTTATCCTCATTTTATAGACAAACAAATTAGGATCTAGGGAGGTATCCTGGCACATTGGAAGGCTTGCAAGAAATAATAAAAATGAACACTTATTGAACTCTTACTATGAGTACTTTATATGTATTAACTCATTTGATCCTTCCCACAACCCCATTTTACAGATGAGAAAACTGAGGTTAAGCATATCACATGCTCAAAGACATACTGGAATCTAAGTCTTGCAAAAAAATAAGAACCGATTATTATAGACACAACTGGGCCTTTGGATCTGGAAATTGTTGAAAGGAAGGGCGGTTATCAGAGACCTTATATCACTTGCCCAAGCCACAAAGGACTGGTTCAAGGTTAGAACTCAATGCCAAAGCTTGAGCTCTGTCCACATGACATACAGACTCTTCCCAGGATTCCCTAAACTGACTCTGCACAAGGTGAGTGGGGTTGGAGTCTGGCTGCTCTCAGAGCATGGCATGTCACTCCTCCCCCACTCTGTGCACTATGCGGGCCCGTGGGGCACGGGGAGGACTCAAGCCATTTGCCCATGCCCATAAGCCTCAGTGCTGTGCACAGGCTGGTGGTGCCCATGTGTGGGATGATGACCGTGGACCCCCACAAGCCCATGCATATAGCAGGTCTACTTCCATCCACTAGTGTCTGGAATCCACGTAGCCTCCACTGTCCATGGGCCCCTCCTCTGGCCATTCTACTCACCAGCAATAAAATAGTCAATCCCTGGCTTCTCTGAAAAGCATCTAATATGCTCAGAGACACAAGGCCTTGCCAAACTTCTGTTCCTAATACTTAGAGCTGCACTCCAGAACCAGGCTGCAGGGGCTGGGCCTCCTCACACAGCACAGGACTCACTCAGAGCCCCCCTCATCCTCCCCTGAAGCACCACAGTATCTTCACAGTCATTTCCAGCCCCAGCAGTTCTGAGGCTGCCCAAAGAGGTACTCCAAGGGCTGTCGGTTAATGTTCTTGGAGGCTGCGCGAGCTTCTTTCTGTAGAGCAGGTTTCTTTCTGTTTCTGAGCTGTTGTGGGGATACCCATCTCCACAGCTCGGAGAGCCATCTCCTTAGCCTTGAAACAGCTCCCAGACCCCTCAATTGGCCTTGCAAAGTCTTAGCAGCCTTGTCAAGTTTATCCCAATCGCACTCCCTGTCCGTTTGTCTCTTCTCCATCTTCTCTCACTGTGAAGCAAGAGCACAGTTCTATCTGCAAAATCTAGAAAATCCGGGAGCAAGACAGCTAGCTGGAGGGAGAGGAATCTTAACAAAATTTCTCTTTGAAATCCCTACTCCTCTGGCTTTTCCTCTTGCCTTTCCCTCTCCTACTTGAAGCAGGCCCCAAAGAGCCAAGAACACTGAATTCCGAGGCTGGAAGAGCCTCAGTGATCATCCCATTAGGAATGGTCCATCTCACAATGGCAGCAAATTCTTACCTAGAGCTTCTTCTGTGCCAGTCTCTGTCCTGAGTGCTTGACAAAGGACATTCATCTCCACAGCAGCTCTGTGAAGTGAGTGCTGTTATTACCATCCTGAGGAAACCATAAAGCTACTTGCCTGGGGTCATTTGCACAGCTAGGAAGTGGGGGAGCCCCAGCATCCACAGCCAAAATCATCAGGCTAGACTGCTGCTCTGTGGAAAATGTACCCTGAAGCCAAAGAAAAGAAGCTGAGGGGAGGGGGGAGGTGCTGAGTGGCTCAGTAGGTTAAGCATCTGACTTGGGTTCAGGTCATGATCTTAGAGTTCATGAGTTGGAGCCTGGTGTCGTGCTCTGTGCTGACAGTTCAGAGCCTGAAGCCTGCTTCTGATTGTGTGTCTCCCTCTTTCTCTGTCCTTCCCCCACTTGTGCTCTGTCTGTTTCTTTCAAAAATAAACATTAAAACAAAATTTTAAAAAGAAAAGGAAGTTGGTAGCCCTGGGGTCATCAGCTATTTAGTAGAACAGAAAGCTCTCCTGTCTCCTGACTTTGAGGAATGTGTGAGGAACATGGTCCCAGTAAGTCTCTCTTATATTGATGGAGTCCCTACTACTTTACAGGCACTGTGCTAAACATCTGTTCCTTACAAAAGCTATGAAATGGGCGCTGTTGGCATTCCTGCTGTGCAGATGAGGGAAACAAAACTTCCAAAAGTAGTTCAGGCAGCCTCTCATGCCATACTGTAGAGTTTTTGTTCAAAGAGTATTATGTCTCACAAAGTTAAGCATAAATGCAGTGCACATACTAATCCCATTTTTTTCCAAGATAGCTACAAAAGAGCCACTATCTCTGGAGTGCGCATAATTATTCTTAGAGTCTCACAACAGGCCCAGTGTTCAGATGAGGAAACTAAGGCTTATAAATATCGAGTATATTACCCAAGGGGTTAGGAAGCAGCAGGGTGAAGATTCAAACCTAAGTATGATTCTGAAGTACAAGATCTTCAACCACTTTTCTTCAAGGACACACAAGCACCCCACACTTCTGTTTCCAGTGCTCACATTCTGTGGACTCAGGGAGAGAAAACGCCCCGAGGTGACAGACTTCAGTCCCTATAAAACTACAGCCCCAGGGCACCTGGGTGGCTCAGTCGGTTAAGTGTCTGACTTTGGCTCAGGTCATGATCTTACAGTTTGTGAGTTCAAGCCTCACCTTGGGCTCTGTGCTGACAGCTCAGAGCCTGGAGCCTGCTTCGGATTCTGTGTCTCCCTCTCTCTCTGCCCTTCCTCTGCTTGCGCTCTCTCTGTCTCTCTCAAAACTAATTCAACATTTAAAAAGTTAAGAACAAACAAACAAAAAGCTGCAACCCCAAGAAAGCCATATGCAGGCCTCTCTGTCCCCAAGCCTCCCTCCTACCTGAGTTGGAAAACAGCCCCCAAGCCATTGACCTGGTAATGTTTTCAGTACCCCCTGGATTCACGAAGGAGGCATGGTAACTTTTCACAGCCAGCCGAGGCCGCAGTCCTAGGACTTGGGAATTTCTTCCACTCTCGACCACAAAGGAAATAGAGAGGACACAAAGGAAATTTTGAACCTGTTTGTGAACAGGTCTAGAGCAATTCTGAGGGCAGAGTGGAAATTCTCAAAGTCAGTAGGGTGGGGGAGAAAAGTTCCATCAGGATTTGGGGAGAGAGGAGGGGAGAAGTGGGAGGGGATGCAGGTGTAAATTAACCTCAGCATATGCGCTGAGAACTCCTTTATCTTCTGAAAACCTTATGGGAATGGGTTCCCCTTTGGACCTGTTATGTGAACAGCCCTGAAAGCAGACTGTAAAAGTGCATATAAAATTCATGATTTCATTTGTTGTAGGAATGCTGGTAAGGACACTGTCACCCATTTAGGGACTTCTCTCTAAAGTCCATAGCAGTTTCCCTTAAAAACTAGTGTCGGATGTAACAACTGGTGAAGTTCAGATAAGGTCTGTATTAGAGCTAATAGTAACTGAACCGTGTGAAATTCCTGATTTTGCTCGTGGTGGATTATGTAATATATCATCACTGGGCGAAGCGGGTGATGATAACACAGGAACCCTCTGTACTATTTTTGCAACTCCTTGCGAGTCTAAAACTCTTTCAAAATAAAAGTTATTTTTAAAAAGTATTAGAGAGAATATCACTTTCCCTTAAAAACTCTGGTATGTAACCTCTCTGATGGTGATAATTCTGTTGCAGAATAAGCCTCCCATTTTCCTTTGGCTACTAGGAAGCTCAAATTTAAAATTCTTCCTGGAAACACCAAGGCCCTTATGGTCTATATCTTTCTGTTCTTTCTCCAAATGTTGACTTTCTACTATTGTATTTCCCGACTCCTGATTTTCCACCCTTACTTTTATATTACCATTATCTTACTGTATGTATTCCTTTTGAGGGACTTCAAATCCTTTATGGAAAGAAATAGTACATACATGTAGAAACTAATAACGTAATTGACACTGCGAGTTTCTGAGATGTTCATTTGTTGTTGTTGTTTTTTAATCTAGGATTTCTGTTTTCCTGTTACCTTAAAGCACTTCCCTAATATCAATTCCCTTCACCCCCTGCGATAGGATTTTTGCCCAGAGTCACATGCAGGTGTCCTGCACATGGAGACTCTCAGCCTTGGTTGGCGTGGTAGCAGGCAGAGGGACGCTGAACCCAGGGTGGCCTGGCATTTCCCTTAGGCTGGGCCAGCCTTTGTCGGCTGTCAGACCAAGAACTGCATGCAGTTCGACCATTTCAAATGCCTCTAGGTGTTGGAAGTTTGAGGTCCTGGAGACAACTACTCAAAAGCGAATTCTCCTCCAGGGAGGGACACTTAGAAGCTACCTAGCAAAAAAAGCACCTTTGTGAACAATTGTGAGCCACATGTTGCTCCGTGTGTCCCGTCGTTATAATTCATTCCACTGTGGTCTCACTCGGGACTCTCGGAAGATGCAGTACAAAGCAAATCCAAAGCGTCCTGTTCATCTGCAAAGGACCAGACAGGCTTCTGGAGGAGGTAGCTCCTCACACTCCCATCTGTCCAGCCACAAACCAGCAGAGACAGGGCACGATAGCTTTGAAGCTCTCTGCCACTGACTGGTACTGGGAGCTTTGATAAGTCTTGCCCATTCTCTGAGCCTCGGTTTCCTTATCCACAAAATGGGGGCAAAAGCCCAAACCAAAGACTAATTTTAGAGCAAACAAGCAGTAATATATGTAAAGGGTCTGGCATTTTGTTGGCCCTCACAAATGTTCAATCCTTATCCTTCCTCAAAAATAAGAATAACAGTTAACATTTATTATGTGCCCGGTGCTAAGCTAGATTGTATGGAAACAAAAATAAAGAAAATAGCGTTTCAATGAATGATGATTTGTGTTCATAGGACATTTGCTATGTGCCTCGTCCTACTTAAGCCTTATAACAGCTCTGTGAGGTTGGTGATGTCATTCATTCCCATTTTACAGATTAGGACAGCCATCTCCTGGGAATGGTGGAAACACCTCTCAAATGCTATGAGAGAGATATGGATTAAACTCTGTAAAGGTGCTCCTGGGATATGAGGATTGGGAGATCATAGACAGAATTACTCCAAGGTGTGGTGGGTCCTCTTTACATGGAAATTTCAAGCAAACCCAGAAAGAGAGCTACTAAGTTGGGGGAGGGTGTCAGCCTTCTGGTTAAAGCAGCCTCAGCCGGGACCTAGGGGGTGAGTTAGAGGCTGTGCAATGCTTATTTTGCTCTTCTGGTTCTCTGCCCTGCAGGTGTCTGCAGCAGCACCCTGAAGACAGCCTGCCCACAGCCAGCGTCATCCTCTGTTTCCATGACGAGGCCTGGTCCACCCTCTTGAGAACCGTGCACAGTATCCTCGACACGGTGCCCAGGGCCTTCCTGAAGGAGATTATCCTGGTGGACGACCTCAGCCAGCAAGGTGGCTATGGGCTGCCCCCAGCTCTTCGGGTGGGCCTAGACCCTGGCGGGGTCACATGCAGAGACTGGGGTTTGGAACCTCCGTAGGCCAGGTTCCCAGAAGCATCCTCCAGATGAGGTTTCAGGTGCAGGTAACTCATGAGTGAAGAACCCCAGGGGCAACCAGTAAGGAAATGGGGGGAGAAGACATAGAAAGCAGAGCCACCAAGCAAGGCAAAGAGGTCCAAGCAGGCGTCCTGGAAATCACTGCAGCCTGATCTCAGGGAGATCTCTCCCAGTCCCAGCCTCCACCCAGTCCAATATGCTTCTTCCCCAGACACTCTAGAATCACAGCAGGGTGGCCATTCATAAGTGCCCACTGCCTCCTAGACACTGGATGAAGCACTGGACGTGGATCAGTTGTTAAATCCCTCTCGTTTAGCCTCCTCCATTCATTTTCCAGATGAGGAAACTGAGTCCTAAAGACGAGAATTGACCAGGACTGAGTCAGGCCAAGTGCAGCAGAGTCAGACCCAGAGCCTAGACTTACAGAATCTGCTCACATGTTTACACTGACCAGAAACTCACTACCAGGGTCCAGCCCGCTGCAACGGCTGAGTCACTGAAATATGATGGAGTCAGAAGAAGGTTCCACGGTTCTCAAACTGAATGTACATCAGAATCACACGAAAACACTGGTTGTTAGGCTCTTCCCCGGGGAGCCCCCGAATCTGGTATTTGGCCCAAGAATCTTCATTTCTAACAATATCTCAGGTGATGTGGATGCAGCTGGTCCGTGGACTGCTCTTTGAGAACCACAGCTCTTCTTTGGGGCTTCAGGCCTTTATTTCTGGCTCAACTGAATGGCCTATGGAGGCCCCTGCTGGCCTTGCGGGTGAGAACAGACCACTCCAAGGGAAGCTGAACCTTTGCTAAGGTCCAAAAAACACTTTTCTAAGGGAAATAACAGAGGACTTGATCGAGTGGCCACGTGCCTGGGTTAGTTCTTCTGAAGGTCGTCATGTTGGGAATTTGCCCAGCATGGGCACGATAGTGAGTCAGACTAACCAGAGGCTCCAGGAGTATGTGAGGTCACTAAGATACATTTGGCTGCGTATTAGGCAGGACAGATGAGCAGATCCTGAGCTGGGCTGGCTGGTGAAAGTGCCCACAGACTCTCTACTCTCGCCTGCACCAGAGTCCTTCCAAGTGAACATCTGTGGTCCCTTCCCCGTCACCAGCTGATGAACTGCATCATGTCAGTGTCCCTTGGTACCTTCCCTTCTCTTTGTGTGTGTAGAAGCAGAGGAGCTGGGCCCCAGTGCGGTGGGTGCCCCCCCACATCCTCAGCATCTTCTGCTTTCCATTCAGTTCTACTTGGAGTATGGTTTTGGGCCCTACATCCCAGGCCTCACATGACATTCCAGGCAGAAAGAGTGAAATGCAGATAGGCAGAGGCTGGCCAGGTTTGGCATTTTAGAAAAAAAAATCAATAAAACAATAGGTTTTCCAGAATCTTCTTACCCAGTATATTTCTACCAGAGTTGGATCAAAAGTCTATTATTAGTAGCAAGGGAGTCTTGGGGTAGGTGAGTGCTTTTAGCTGCACTGAACAAAATCAAGCTTCTGCTAGCAGGGTGGTGGGAGAGAATGAATGTTGGATAAGACAACCAGCAGTGCTCAATACTGTGGAGTCAACGCAGGGCTGGTTTTCACACATCCAAGTTCAGAAATTTTAATAGCTTTGTTAATAGACATCCTTCTCTAGGGAATGGACTTGGGGCTAATAAGCTTATCATAAAAATAATTATAAAATAATAAATAGGCACAACATTTTACCACCAAGCAATTCAACAGCCAAGTGACTGGAAATCCTTATGTCCCCTGCTCAGGACAGTTTCCTCTGCAGAAAAGTCTCCCTGGAGAGACTCCCTGGGAGTCACATGCTGTTTAAAAGGTGGGACTTCCCAGTAAGGCTGCCTGAGCCTCCCCTAGCTCAATGGAGACCCAGCTACCAAAGCACCTGGGCTGTGTGTATTCCTGTCAAGACCGCCTCTGGGCTGTGGAACTGGGGGTATTCTTGCTCTTTGGCTTAGTTTTGTTCAACAGATGTACACTGAATGCCTACCATGGGCCAGCCCTGTGCTACGGCTCAGAGCAGTGGAAATGGGTGAAGTACCATCCCTGCCCTTGAGAATGTCTGAGTTCAGTGGTTAGGGGTGACTCCTTTCCAAGACTTCATGGAGGATGCTACTTCTCTCTGAATACATTATTCCTTTGGTTTCCACTGGCCTGTTCATCTTGGTGTACACACACACACACACACACACACACACACACACACACACAGCTTTTCTTATCTTAAATGAAAAACTTAAGAAGTCTCTCTCATTCTTTATCCCCTATAGAATCATTGTTCCTAAAAAACGTCTAGATTCTTGGCTCAATTTTTCATGTCTCACTTTCTCTTCGACACACTGTGTTTCCTATCCACCCCTACCACTACAATGAGACCACTTTGGCCAGCACCACCAATGACCCACCAGCAGCCACATTTAATGGACCCTCTGTCTTGAACCACTGTCTTAGGTCAGATTGTTTAGAAGTGGAGCCTGAGATGAGATTCATGTGCTCGTGATTTGGGGGATAGTTCACTTTCAGGGGAACTCCATAGGAGAGTGGGGGAGGTAGGAGAGGCAGAGGAAGGAGCTGAACCAAGATGAGGTTTCAGACGAAGTTCATCTGCAGCCTGATCACATGGAGAGCTCCACAGTGCAAACTGCACCTCCGAATCAGTCCTGCCTTGGGGCAAGGACTTTGGTAACCCTGCACTGGTTGGTCATTGACCCTGGGCATCTGGGGCCAAGTGTGGCATTCTGCATGATTCTCTGGCACTCACAGGAGAGGCAGGGCCATACCCAAGGGCATATCTCCAGAGAAGGATGCAGACTACAGTTAGCAGCAAACCTACAGCTGCTGGATACATGCAAACCAAACCAAACTAAACCAGTAAAAGGGAGCTTAGGACACCTGTGTAGGGCACCAGCAGTGTCTGCATAAGATCAATCCTGCATTTAGAGAAGGTTAGTCATTTCTCTCCTCTCCCGGTTTTACGACACCGTCTCTGCTGGTTTTCACCAGAGAGAATACTGACCCACCCCTAACTAACTAAGCAACTTACATCTTAGCAACAGCCAAGTGGAATGTATCTGAATCTCAGGACCTTGTGCTCACCCCAGCTCCCAAGAGAATTGCTGATAGTGATCCTAGTGACGGTCATCACAATTTCACTGGCTATGGCATCTGTGACCCCACTGACCATGACTCTGTCGATTCCAGGACAACTCAAGTCTTCTCTCAGCGAATACGTGGCCAGGCTGGAGGGGGTGAAGTTACTCAGGAGCAACAAGAGGCTAGGTGCCATCAGGGCTCGGATGCTGGGGGCCACCAGGGCCACCGGGGATGTGCTGGTCTTCATGGATTCCCACTGTGAGTGCCACCCGGGCTGGCTGGAGCCCCTCCTCAGCAGAATAGCTGGTGACAGGTAACTTCAGCCCTGAGGTCTGGGGGGCAAGAGGTGGGGCTGGGAGGAATTATTTACACCCTCAGCCACTCACAGAACATCTACCCACCACTGAAAAAGTCCTTGGGTCTCCTCCGCTATTAGAGAGCAACATGTGTCTTTGGATTTTTCCCAATGTTTGAGCTTGAGCCTTCTCAAAAGCACAGAGAGGTAAAGTTGGAAGTGAAGTTAGAAATCCCTCAGTCCATCTGCCTTGTTTTCTAGACACAAAAACTGGGGCCGGGAGAATAGCTTCTATTAAGTTGCAAATACTCCTGGATAGGGTAACATCCTACCATGGTTATCACTCTCTTTGATGAAAAGTGAGCAATTTTAATCAAGATTGTAATATAGCCCAAGAAAAAGTCTTGATATTTTGCTTTTAGTTACTTACCCCTAAAAAGAAAGCATTAGACTCTGTGATTGCTAACCTTGCATCAAGAACCAGCATTGGTTTTCTGGATGAGGGGTCTCTAATGTTCTAAGCAAGGCCTCAGGAATATGAAGTCAGAGACAACTGCATTAGCCAAACATTTAACATTTCTTCTTTGACCACTTTTCCATTCTTCTTTCCCATCTTACTGTCATTTACTCCCCTACTTCCTGCACTCCTTATATAGTTTCTAAACAAGTCTTGTCAACCATTTTCCTCAACCTGAATATCCCACTAAGGAAAAGCAACACCTGGTGGCCAGCCCTTGGACCAGTCCTTGGGGTTTGCAGAGGCCTATCACACAGTAGGGGCTCAATAAATGATGGCTTCTGATGATGCCTCGCCAGATAGGGCTGATGCCAGAACCGAGCCTTATGACTTCTATTCTTGCACTCCTTCCCATGGTAAATGTTCACTGTCTCTGTTGAAGCTGGGGATGACCACCTATAAGAAAAGACATTACTGGGCCAGGAGGTAGAGGAATTAGCATATTCCACTAGATGGAGGAGGTTGCAAGCAACACAATGTAAACTGTTAATAGCCCAGCAATTCCTTTTTAATAAAGAACAATCAGAGCTCAAGTGAAATCAAGAATGATTAATTTTGCAGCACCATGACACAGATTACTGCCCATTCCTGGTGATTATCTCAGATAATAAATCCAGCACCAGGACCAAGACAAGGAAACACGTGAACTCTACAACTCTGCCATCTTGGATTCTGCTCTCAAAACCACAATGACTGTGTATCTTTGGAGCAGGACCTAAAGTTGGTCCTGCCTATTCCCCCTCTAATTCCCATCCCCATATCACAGACATGGCTTTCAGAGGGACCCGTAAGATCATCTAGTCCTACCTCATGATTGCACTGCTGAAAAAAACCTGTGTTCCCAGGAGGGGAAGGGGACCCCTCAGGGTCACACAGGCACTGGATAGCTGGGCTATTTTCTAAACTTCTTTTATGCAGACATTTAGGGACCTGGTCATATATTATTAGGCCACATGTATGCATAACCTAACCCTAATAGGTTGTTTTCATATAATTCTTCATTGACCTACCCTCCTTGTGAGATGTCTCAGGTAGGTACTTCTGCTCCCATCTCACAGAGAGGGATGTTGGGGCTCCACGGGGTGAAATGATCTACAAGGGCACACAGAGACTCTACACCCAAGCCAGGTGCTCTAACTCTGCGTCCACTGCTCTCTGTGTTGTCTAGGAATTATTTTAAGAATTGGAGAGGGGCGCCTGGGTGGCTCAGTCAGTTAAGCATCTGACTTTGGCTCAGGTCATGATCTCACAGTTCATGGGTTTGGGCCCCAGATTGGGGTCTGTGCTGACAGCTCAGAGCCTGGAGCCTGTCTTTGGATTCTGTATCTCCCTCTCTCTCTGACCCTCCCCTGATCACATTTCTCTCTCTCTCTCTAAAACAAATACAACATTAAAAAAAATGGAGAGTGGCACCTGCATGGCTCAGTCAGTTAAGTGTCTGACTCCGACTTATGATATCATGGTTTGTGAGTTTGAGCCTCACATGTGGCTCTGTGCTGACAGTCTGCTTGGGATTCTGTCTCTCTGCCTCTCTCTCTACCCCTCCTGCTCTCTCTCTCTCTCTCTCTCTCTCAAAATAAATAAATCAACTATTTTTTTTTAAAAGAATTGGAGAAGCTGATCAGGGAGTAACATTTGGTCATACCCACCCCCAGCCTGGTTGTGAGATATGTGTTAAAACATTGATTAGAACAAGCCCCTCATGTCTGCTTCTCACATTGGTGCCATTTTCACAGATCTGGAGATTTCTCACTCTAGGCTGAGAGAGGAAGACTTGGCAATACCTCAGTGTCCTCAGCTATAAATAAAATGGGGATCCCTGAGAACTCTTCCACAGTTAAGAGGTGGGTCCATGAAATTTTAATTTCTTGGGCTCTTTCCTTCTTTTTATCAAACTTCTCTCCTCCCCCTCTCCTCTCTCTTTCTTCCTCCTCTCTCTCTCTCTCTCCCACACACACACACACACACACACACACACGCACAGCCACTGGTCTTGGACCCATTCTGGCTTGGCTTCCTCATCATGTCTTCTCTCTTCTGTGGATCGACCATCTTTTTGTCACCCCACACCTCATTCACAGCTTCCTGTTTTCTTTGGTGTTCAGCTTAAATGCCTTTGCAGGTGAGCGTCTGAAAGAAAAGCTGCCTCTCTTGGGTCTGATTTCTCATCTCTCTCCACTGCACACAGCGATGCTTCAAAACCTGCAGCCTGGTCCCCCTTTAAGGTTTGCTTTACTTCCAGAGAAAGTTTGCTCAAGTGTTTCCTCTGGCTTCCTGTGGCCGCTCACCTTGGGTAAATCAAAGCCATAGGAGTCAGTGGGCACAGTTCCTAATAGCTGCTGCTCTTCCAGAGAGGAAAGGGTCCCCAGCAGAGACTTATGGCAAGAGGCATGCTGGCACCAGGTCAGGACCCACTGTGCAGAGGGCGGGAAAAGGTCTTTAAGAACTTTTAATAAAAAGGTGGAGTGGGATGATGAGTAACAGTGCAATAAGCCACAAAGCAACTATTTCAAAGGGTCATAACTTACTCAACAATCTGGTCAGAGGGTTCAAGACCTGGTTCCCAGCCCTGGTTCTCTGCTCCTGTCCGCAGAACAGGCGTATGGAGAGCCATCTGGCAACTTTGTATCAATTGGTAGAAGGAGTCCCTTCTTCATCACCCTTTACTCCCATTTCTCAGAACATGTGTCATAATACATTCATTTTGTAGAACAAGATACTTTAATGCTAACTGCCAGAAACTTTAGAAAGAAGTATGCGAATTTCCGATGTCAGTATTTGAGGCATTCTCTAAGTTTGGGCAGTACACAACGCACATACCTGTACATAGCAGCCCCAGACAGAGTTACTCAAAGAACAGTTTTGTTTTTGTTTTTGTTTTTTAGAGCAGCCTTAAAGATGCTAATTGGTGGTTGGTTTCCATGTAAAGTAACAAAGGTAAAGATCAAGGGTAGCTGTCAACTGCCACGTGCTAACTGCCAGCTCTAGTACCTAAGCCACAGAGTAAGACTCATGGCCTTAGAAAATTGAGTGTTTCCAATGGGAAGGGGGCAGTCCTTAGTGAAGTGCTCAAAGACAACACCCTCTAAGGGGCGATGCTGGCTCCAGAGGCTGTTTAAGCTGTTTTCCACTTAAATTTGGTCTGGTCCTCTGTCTTACAGACACCTAGCTCTCTCTCTCTCTCTCTTTTTTTTTTTTTTTAATATTTACATTTATTTATTTTTGAGAGATAGAGTGAGTGCATGAGTGGGGAGGGGCAGAGAGAGAAGGAGACACAGACTCTGAAGCAGGCTCCAGGCTGTGAGCAAGAGTTCAGCACAGAGCCTGATGCGGGGCTCAAACCCATGAACTGTGAGATCATGCCCTGAGCCGAAGTCGGACACTAAACCGACTGAGCTACCCAGATGCCCCCAAAAAACACCTAGTTCTTAAGGTCACCTACTGCTTAGCCAGGGCTGAACCCGCTCAGTGGGGAGAAGCAAGAACCACTCTGCCCTGCAAGGGGTTAAATGATGGAAAGCAGTCTGAGGAATCCCGTGTATATGTGTGTGCGGCACGCGCGCTTGCTGAGGAGCAGCAGGGGACCCAGATGCCTCCAGCCCCCAAAGGGAGCAGCCTCCTTTTGGTCTCATGCCCCAAGGAAATTCCTCAGCTCTCATCTTACTCCACACCCCTCAGCATGACAGAATCTGACAGAGCCAACACCAGTCCCGGGGTCACACTTGAGAAGCAAGAGCTCTGGGATGAGAGAATTCAGAGCCTTGTGTTTCTTTTCTTTTCTTTTCTTTTCTTTTCTTTTCTTTTCTTTTCTTTTACAAATAGTTTATTGTCAAGTTGGTTTCCATATAACACCCAGTGCTCATCCCCACAAGTGCCCTCCTCCATGCCCATCTCCCCCACCCCCCCACATCCATCAGTCCTCAGTTTGTTCTCATCATTCAAGAGTCTCTCATGGTTTGCCTCTCTCCCCCTCTCTCCCTCTCCCCCACTATTTCTCCCCTTCTTCTCCCCCACGGTCCTCAGTTAAGTTGCTCCTAATCCTCCTATACGTGCAAACATATGATATTTGTCCTTCTCTGCCTGACTTATTTCGCTCAGCATAACACCTCAAGTTCCATCCACGTTGCTACACATGGCCATATTTCATTCTTTCTCATTGCCATGTAGTATTCCATCATATAGATAAACCACATCTTCTTGATCCATTCGTCTGTTGATGGACACTTAGGCAGAGCCTTGTGTTTCTTAATATAATTTCCCCAACACACCGAGAATGTGGGTGAACTTCCAAAATGACTTTAGACAACACAGAGCCAGAGGGACACTGAAGCACAGGAATGATGAAGAAGGATGAGATAAACTGGGGCTTATAAATAAACTAGGTTTTGTTGGTAAGGATAAAACCCATTATCTTTTGATAACTCTTGTTTGTTGACCTCACGTATTGCACTCAACCAGTGTTTGCTGACAGCTCTCCTACCTCTGTTTGTCTTTTGAAACCCAACTGCCTGACCCCCTGGAGCTTAGAAAGGCTTAGGAGAGAATCAACCTTGTACTTGCCTGAGAGTTAAAGCCCAATTTGAAAGAGAGAATGATGGTGTAAGCAGTTGCTTCGAGCTCTTTCCAAGTCAAACAGGGCAGCTTTGCTATGTTGCTTTAAGCGTATTCCAAGAACACCAGACACATCTGTAGGTACGAAACCCAAAGCTAAATATAAGACTGTTTGGGTTTTTTTAAATCACCATTTTTGAGTCACTAGACTACAGTTCCTCCCCAATTCAGCCATGGTTAAGCAGCTGCTATCCTCTTCATCTCTATCCAAAAGGCACTTAGAGAGGTTCGTGATTAATCACTTAAGTGCCTGGTCAAAATAGAAGGGAAGGAAATTTCAGACAGGAAAAGGTGGCATTGGATATTAGGGGTGATACACTCATTAGCAGTGAGTTTTGTGTAGACTCTGAGATTCCAGCAAGACAGAGCAAAAAGAGAAATTTGATAAATTCTAGAGCTCCCATTTTCTGATCAAAAGTAATGCACACCTTTGTCAGAAAGGACACAGCTCAAAGATCTAGGACCAACAAGTTATATAGATGCTTGGATGCGATTTCCTTTCTTGTCCTGTTATGATTACTAAAATGGCACAAATTTGATGGGATTCTTCAGGATTCAGCCACACAGATTCCCTGGCTCTCAATTCTGAAATTCCACAAAATGCTTTGCCAGTAGCCAAACCCATCCCATCTGCTCAGTTCACTCCGCAGTAAGTGGGGAGTTGTGGGGGGGGGTATCCTCCTTTCTTCTTTGATCTTGTTTCTCAGTTTTCTTAGGTCAATTCAGGATGCCAGAAAAAGTTTCCCTTACCTTCCAGAGGCAACAATGTGAAAAGGACAGGAGAACCACATCAGGACCCTTGCCATAAATATAAATCCCATGACTTCTTATGCCAATGTCAGTCACTTGAGGACAGATAATTGAGTCCCAAGACCAGCCTGGCTGTCTCCAAGATGGTAGGAACAGAGATGGACATCGATAGAAGCATATAAACACAGTACGGCTGGCATCTCTCCTGCCAGGAATCTGTCTTCTCTTAGAATGGCACCTTCCAGCCACCCCCAAGTTCAGGACTGATCTTTTCATGGCATAGATTTTAGAAGTAACGGTCACTGGGGCAAGTGGGTGGCTTAGTTGGTTGAAGGTCTGACTCTTGATTTTGACTCAGGTCATGACCCCAAGGTTATGAGATCGAGCCCCCACATCAGGTTCCATGTTGAATATGGAGCCTGCTTAAGATTTTCTCTTTCTCCTTCTGCCCCTCTTCCCACTCATGCTCTCTCTCTTTCTCTCAAATTAAAAAAAAAGTAACAGCCATGAGAGAAAAAATGTGAAAAAACAGAAAAAAATGTGACTGAGATATTGGCTAGGTGGAGATCAGCTCCTGGTACGCAACCTGAGTGATTATCTGTTTAGTTAAAATGTGAAGTTGTATGTAAGCGGCGAATCACAGAATCTACCCCCAAAAGCAAAAGCACACTGTATGCACTGTATGCTAGCCAACTTGACAATAAATTATATTTAAAAAAAAGTTTCTGACCTGTACCAGTTTCCCACATTACCCTCTCTGAGGTCATATCCTAGGCTGTGCAGGCAAAACAAAACAAACAACAATCATAAAAAAAGGGATAAAATACAATTACCAACAGCATCAGTAAATGAACAAGCAAATAAGCCTGGGCGCAGGATTGCCGTTTGCTTGTAGACACCACGTGCTCACATACACATGCATTAACACCTGAGACACTGGGGGCTTGGCGATCCTGATCCCTCCAACCAAGTTGTATAATATCAGGAGGAACAAGAAACAGACCCTAGAGCGGGGGCCCATGAATCCTCTGAGATTATGCATAATACTTTGGATATGTGCATATGATTTTTTTTCTGGAGAAGAGTCTATACTTTTCAAAGGGGAAATGGCCCCAAAAGAAGTCAATAGGCATAGTCCTATAATGTTACTGCTGAGAAAGGTATTTGTGGGAAATGGTTCCACCTCCCACTTTACAAATGAGGAAACTGAGGCCCAGCGAGGTACAACAGCTATCTCAAGGTCACACAACCAAGGGGCTCCTGAGTGGCTCAGTTGGTAGGGTGTCCGACTTCAGCTCAGGTCATGATCTCATGGTCTGTAAGTTTGAGCCCTGTATTGGGCTCTGTGCTGACAGATTCTGTGCCTCCCTCTCTATCTGCCCCTCCTCTGCTCATGCTCTGTCTCTCAAAAAAAAATAAACATTAAAAAAAATATTACACAGCCCATTACTGGCAGAGCTGAGCCTAGAACCCCAATTCTCCTGTCTTTCAGCGCTATTGACAGAGGTTTATCAAAAAAGAAAAAGGCAGGCATGCTATTTAATGAAATGAGCCCCCAGCTCCTTATGCAAAAACATATTTTCTAGAACAGTGCTGTCTAATAGAAACATAAAAAGCCATGTATATAATTTAAACATTTCTAATAGTCACGTTACAAAGCAAAAAGAAACAAATGGAGTTAGATTTAATAATACATTTTAGCAAACCCAGTATATCCAAAATGTTATTATTTCAACATATAATCAGTGTAAAAATTACTGAGATTTTTACATATTTTTTTTTCATACTGGGTCTTCTAAATCCAGTGTGTATTTTACACTTATACCACATCTCAACTCAGACAGACCATGTATAAGTTTTAAGTGGGCAACAGCCACATGTGGCCACCGGCGTGAGTGTAGATCATCTTTCTGACCCCCAGCAAGTGAATGGTTTGTATCCCTTATTTGATTGAACACTTCTTTCCAGGAGCCGGGTGGTGTCTCCAGTCATCGATGTGATTGACTGGAAGACTTTGCAGTATTACCCCTCCAAGGACCTGCAGCGCGGGGTGTTGGACTGGAAGCTGGATTTCCACTGGGAGCCTTTGCCAGAGCGAGAGAGGAAGGCCCTCCGGTCCCCCATCAGCCCCGTCAGGTGAGGTTCTGTCACACATACTGCTTTACCGCCACTGTCCTCAGGATTGACTCAGGGGCCAAACTGTTTGGGACCTAATCCTGGCCCCACCAATTTCCTAGCAAGTTACTTACTCTGTGCTTCAGTTTCCTTATCAGTGAATTGAGGGTAAGAGGGTTGTTGGGAAGACTAAAAGTTACTGCATGAAACGCATGGAGAGAGTGCCGAGCACTCAACACTTGGTGTTATTAGTGTTATATTCTTACGTGAAGGGAGCCCAGCTTAAGTTCTTCCGGGAGGGTCAGTAGATCTACCTCCCCAGGTAACACTGGAGTTTCCTGACCTCAGGTACTTTCTTGCTAAAAAGGAAGAATTCAGCCAGATGAATGCTAAGACACCAGAACTCTCAAAATGTATCAAATTTTACAGTTGCTTGCTTGTTTTGGTTTTTGGACATGTTTGGGTTTTAGACAATTATCCTACCTAAGAAGATGTTCTAGATAACAAGCCACTGAAACTTTGTTGTAAAATAACAACAGTTTTTTAAACATTTTTTATTGTTTATTTATTTTTGAGAGAGAGAGACAGGCAGACAAAGTGTGAGCAGGGGAGGTACAGAGAGAGAGAGAGGGAGACAGAATCAGAAGCAGGCTCTAGGCTCTGAGCTGTCAGCACAGAGCCCGATTCGGGGCTCAAAGCCAGGTTCTGAACTGCAGTCTGTTCCTGCCTTCCGTCTGCCTAGGAGCCCTGTGGTGCCCAGCGGTGTTGTGGCCATGGACAGACATTACTTCCAAAACACTGGAGCATATGACCCTCTCATGTCACTGCGGGGTGGTGAAAACCTCGAACTGTCTCTCAAGGTATGTCCTGGACCAAGGGAGGAGTTCTGTGGAGTAGTGTGTAAGGTCCCAGCTTAGACGCGGCCATAAGAAACCGCCCTGGTCAGGGACAAGGCCACAGGCTGTGTATAAAGTCATGAAATGTAGTGTGTTTCTTTCCCTTCCCATGACTCTCATGCCGTATTTTGATTGTGCCCCCCAGCCTCCCTCTTGAAACCAGCTATCCAACCTGTGCATAGGAAAGGCCATGGCATCAGCCATCTATACTGTAGCGCAGGAGTTCCGGTATAGTCTCTGTTCACAGCACCGTTAGCATCTCGTTATTATGCACAGCACCCATAGGCCAAAACAAGTGCCAAACAGTTCTGTGCATTGAGTACATTGGTCCTGCCTTGTCCATGGTTTCAGCTGCCCATGGTCAACCTTGGCCCAGAAGCAGATGATCCTCCTTCTGAGGTAGTAGGTAGTAGCCTAAGACTAGGTCATGATGCCTTGTTATTCCCTTACTCCATCTATCATGTAGACATTTTATCATCTCCCATCACCACAAGAAGAAGGGTGGGCACAATATAAGAAGATATTTTGAGAGAGAGAAAAACCACATTCACATAACTTTTATTACAGTATATCATTATATTATTCTATTTTATTATCAGTTGTTAATCTATTACTGTGCCTAATTTATAAATTAAACTTTATCATGGGTATGTGTGTGTGTATATATATATATATATATATATGAAAAAACATAGTATATATAGGGTCCAGAACTATCTGTGATTTTAGACATCTGCTGGGGATCATGGAACATATCCCCCATGAT
This sequence comes from Hyaena hyaena, assembly GCF_003009895.1. NCBI lineage: Eukaryota > Metazoa > Chordata > Mammalia > Carnivora > Hyaenidae > Hyaena > Hyaena hyaena. Next base: position 118,674 of record NW_024081006.1, read on the forward strand.
AAGGGGGGAGCTCTATAGCTCCAAAACATAATTATTTGTCCTAAAAATTTAATGCCTAAATTTAGTGTTGAGTAACACGCAACTTCTCAAACCCTGGAATCAGATCAGACACCACCACCTTCATTTCCCATTCATGTCGATTTGAACACAAGACTTGCTTTTTCATCATAGCAATCGCTGAAAACCAACCCAATGAAGATGTACATTATCGAAAATGGCAGCCATCTGATGTTAAAACCATGAATCTCAAGCTTGTAGTTTGCAGAACTCCCAATAGATGTCACTATGTTTCTCTCAAGCATTTAAAATACCCTGCATGGCCCTGGGGCACCCCAGGGGTACCTTGGCACACAGTTTGGAAACTCCGTCTTTGGTGTGTTTCAGTTCATACGCTGCGTTTTGGGAGTAGGCAGGAGTTAGTGGAGAACAGTGAAAACCTTCCTAAAGAAGGAGAGAGTATGTTTAAGGAAAGTTTGATTTGCTCTCCACATAAGACTTCACAAGCTTGTAGAAATTCTCTGATCACCAGGGACTCCTTTTTCCCCGAGGAAGCAGCTTTGGGGAACAGGGGTGCTAATCCACATTGCTGTATCTCTAAAGATGCTGAATGTGTCCATGTGCTTTTGGGAAAGGGCCTGTTCCAGTACTGCACTGATGTGGTTCCCTTACTCCACTGGTCCTGTGCTGGGACAATGGCCCCCATTCTTCCCACACTGTCACTCCCCTGCCCAGAACCCCCAGATCTGGAAACTCTACGGCACCCTGAGGACTACCATTCTCTTCACCATTTTGTGTTCATGGTTTCCTGTGCATTTTGCCAGCCCCTGTCAGGATCCCCAACTCTGTGTCCTTGGAGTTGTGTTCAGATGCTTATTTTCTCCTTTCATGGCAGGCCTGGCTCTGCGGTGGCTCTGTTGAAATCCTTCCCTGCTCTCGGGTGGGGCACATCTACCAAAATCAGGAAGCCCAGTCCCCCTTTGATCAGGAGGCCACTCTGCGCAACAAAGTTCGCATTGCTGAAACCTGGCTGGGCTCATTCAAAGAAACTTTCTACAGGCACAGCCCAGAGGCCTTGTCCCTGAGCAAGGTAAGGAGAGATCCCTGCAGGGATTTCTGGGCCCACCATGGGGCTGCCAGCAGGAGGCTCGGCCAGGGAGTGCCTCTCCCTCCAGCTTGCAGGGAAAATAAAAGCTTCTGGCTTGTGCTTCCCTTAAGTCGCCCCTCTCAAGTAGCTCCTCAACTTGGCAGAGCTGCCCGTCTGTCCCAAGCATCTCCACAGAGCATCACTGCCGGTCTTGGCCTGCAGCCCCCTGAAGTCTGTGGGATGGCATCTAAGGGCTGTGATCCTGTATCCCAGGGCCAGAGCGCAGACTGGGCAGGGAATAAGCAGTGACAAGTCTCAGAGCACCCTTTCATCCCGGGCAAAGCACTCAAACTGTGGGATTATCCAAGGCATGAAACAAATATAAGTATAAAAATAAACTTAAAGGATCTGAAACAAGCCACAAAAAAATTAAAATTTTAAACATTTCATTAAATGTCCACAAACAGCACGTTTTCAACGGTCACACAGCCCAATTCTTGTGGAATTAGCACATAAATGCTATTCAACAGGAGACATGGGTTCCCATTATTGTCTGCTATGCTGGGAGTGGGGGCTCCGAAGATAAGATTTCTGAGACCCCACACAGGTCTTGCGACAACCCCCATGAGCCCCTCACCAGACCACCCCCTCCCCCCACCCCCACTGCTGGGTGTGCTCCCTTCTCTGATCCACAAACCTCCCCATCATCTGGTCACCCATGACTTCCACAAGGACAATAGCACCTCCTACTGGTAAATGAGAAGACCGTTTTTTCTGGCTTTTTAAAAAATATTCCTATTAATTCATGTTTTGGAAATGTTCTATGGCTGACATCAATGTTACGATTTTAATACTGTCACTGCAGATTCTGTCAAAATGCAGATTCCAGGGTTGCTGGCCCAACCTACTAAATCACAGTCTCTGGTATAGGACCTAGGAACCTGCACTTTTAACAAGTTCCTTGGGCATTTCTGAGCCAGTTGCACAGGGGATCACACTTTGGGAAGCATACCGAGAGCATTTCAGTATGACAGATTCAGACCTTCTCCTCCCAACATTTCTATCTGAGGAGTAAACAACGGAAAAAGCAGAATCACTTCCTTCAGCCTGTTAGCCTAGTTTCTCCTTGCCCGACTAGACTAAGACCATCAAGGTGAAACTCTGACATGGACTTGCTTGTCCAGCTCCCTCTCCTTTCCTCTCCTCAACCCAGGAAATATGATCTCTCTCTCTTTTTTTTTTTTTAATTTTTGGTCCTTCCTACCCCTCCTTAGCACCACTGTCTTCCCTCACAATATCCAGGATTTAATACTAAATGTATAGGTAGGTTTCCTTATATCTTATCAATATAGTCAAATATATAAATTTATACTGAAGTGTTAAAGACTTACCTAATATCCATCCCAGGACAACTGTATATAAAGGAGAATCTCAAGGAAAGGGAATAGTGTAGCCCAAAGGAATGATTCATTAATGGAGGAAACTGGGCACATTGAGGGGAAGAAAAGTAAACTTGCCTTGTCCCCACCCCATCCCACAATTTCCTATCTTATTTCATCTCAGTTGCCTTTAGGTCAGTTCCCGCCTCCATATGGCTCATTATGGTGCTGCACCATGCCAGTCTGGGTGCAAAGCCCTACCATTTTGCCAGCTTCCACTTTGCAGATTGAAGATGTGAAGAATTGTGGGGAGGGAGTGATCTCACAACCACACTGCTGGTTCTACAACTCTTTGTGGGGAGGACCCATCCTACTCTGTCCCTTCTAAACCTCTTCCCCCAACACATGATCTTCCCCACTCACTACAGCCCTAGGAAACCATGGCCTTGGTTCCCTCACTCTGTCCCATTCCTTCAGCTACTTCCCAGCCCCCTCTGTCCCTGCCCCACGTGCGAAGTGTGGTGAACGGCAGGCTTTCCCCACCTCACGCCCATGTCTTTCTCCTCCATCAGGCTGAGAAGCCAGACTGCACAGAACGCCTGAAGCTGCAAAGGAGACTGGGATGTCGGATGTTCCACTGGTTTCTGGCCAATGTCTACCCTGAGCTGTACCCATCTGAGTGCAGGCCCAGGTTCTCTGGAAAGGCAAGGCACACCCCCAGGAACATGAGAAGGAAGGCAAGGGGGTGGGCAGCCTCCCAAAACAGAACCTGTATATCCAGATGTTTGCCCATAAACCTGGCCACACAGTCCTGAGCTCAGGGGGACCTCAAAGGCTTCCATTCCTACCCCGAGGGAGGTGACTGGGTTGCCCCAAAATCTGTTTCAGGTCCCTTCAGCATGAAGGTGTGGCCTGCCTCCTGTCCATTGGGATTAGAGGCTTTAGCTTGACCTTGCTTATTTCCATGGCCTGAACCTGGAACCTTGAGCTACACTCAAGAAGAGAAGGAGAGGACTAGCACCTGACAGAGGGTGTCTTTACAGTGGGGGGAGGGGGTTCACTTTTGTGTGGATGTCCACTTGCAGCTCCACAACACCGGACTTGGCTTCTGTGTCGACTGCCAGGCAGAAGGGGACATCCTGGGCTGTGCCATGATGCTAGCTCCTTGCAGTGACAGCCGGCAGCAACAGGTGGGTGGTCAGGGTTCTCAGGGTAACAGCGAGGGAACACCAAAGAATGGTTTTTCCTGGGATGCACCTCACTTCTGTTTGGGGCACTTCCTTTCAGTGGCCCCATGTCCCCCACCACGATGGCCCATCCCACCTCTGCCCATGCTGCCCCCAGGCACGATCACAGACATGGGCCATCATCAGAGAATACAAGCATCCGAGCCTGAAGCAAACGGAGACTATCTAGCCAATGCTTTCATCTAACAGATGAGGAAATTGAGGCTCAGAGAGTGACTGGCCCAGGGATTGCAAACTCAGATATCCTCAGAGTTGGGGGGGATGAACACAGTGGGCTGGGTGGAGGCTGCCTGAGGAGCACGTGCCCATCAGAAAGGACACCTGTGCCTGTCCCCCAGCCTCAACACATGTTTTCTCTTTTGTATCAAAGTGGGTCCAGTATTATGAGATTAGCCCTGAAACTTAAAAGACATTGGAAAGCCAAAGTTTAAGGAAAATCTCCCTATTTAAATTAAAAATCTATAATCAGAGGTCTAAGTAATTGACACACATTTCCATCAGGGCATTAGAGTGTGTTCCCCACTTACAGCGGTGCCTCAAACCCACGACTGTGGTTACAGTCTTGTCTCAGTCCTCTGATTCTGAGTCCTCCCACACCGTGTGTTGAGACTTTCGGGGATTTAATGAGGCTCTATGGGAGCCAGAGTTCACAGAGGGGGATCTTTACCACACAACAGGGACCTGGTGTGTGTGTTTGTCTGTGTGTCTGTGTCTCTGTGCATGTGTCTGTGCATCTGTGTGGGTGTCTCTGCATATGCACGTGCATGCGTACGTGTATGTATGTGTGTGAAGCAGAGAAGGAGGGCTGGATTTGGAGCAGGTAGGCCTCGTGGCTCAGCCCACCACATGCTCCACTTGCTAGAGGATGGCTTACACACAGACGAAATCTCTGGTCCCAAGCTGCAGAGCGCTGGCCTCTTTCAGAAGGTACCCCGAGCAGTTTGGTCTGTGAGATCCCTTCCACAAGGAAGAAGTCTTTCATTCCACAGTCAGATGGAAAGCAGAGAGTACAAATACCCCTGGGGGGCAGAGGAGAACAGCACAGAAGCTGTACCGGGAATGTCAAGGCTGGTGGGGCCTCTCCCCAGGAGAGAGGGCTCTGATGACTGCTTGGGGAAGGACTGAGAGGCAGCAAGGAAGACAAATTGCATGACTTTCCCTGAGGTCCCACTATGCAGTGTGGCCAGACCTGTCAGTACCCAAAGTGGATGGGGCTGCCCTGGTGACAGTAAAAGCTGATGGCCCAAAGGGCAGCCTCAGAGAGATGCTGAATGAGCCTGACAGGCACCCTGCCTGCAGGGAGAGGCCCTTCCTTGAGCCAAGGTTCCTGTTCTTGGATACAGATGGCTCACCACAGGACCGGCTATTTGAAATTGACATTGAGAAATCCAGGTTAAAATGTAGGCCTAGTAAGGCCTAGTAGGGGCCTACACCCCTACCTGTGCTTCCTAGCCTTTTTAGGTAGTATCTTGTGGTTGCCCTGTGGGGACAGGATCACCCCCTGACCACAAATTTGGTTCAGATACTGAGACTGATAACTCTACATATGCAACACATGCACCTAATGAGACTTCCTGGCAGAGAACAGGGCAGGCTCCCAAGCAGGCCAGGAACTGGCTTGAGACAGCAAGAAGGAGCGACTGTCTTTGGATCTTATATGGTTGAGGGGTTGGCCAGGTGAGGCTTCCCAAGCTCTGGCTGGTCTTCACCTGGTTCGAACTTCCCACCAACACCAAAGAAGAAAGCACTGGGCTTTCTTATAAACTTGCCCAGAAGTGGGGCAAGTATATAAGGTGGAGGAGTGAGACTTGAATGTTCAGAGGTCAGACATTAGACAGAGTCAGACTCTTTGTTACACATCACGTAGTTCCTTTAAGAAGCTAATGAATGCTAAGGGCTCTTCCCCAGAAAAAAATACATATAAGCACAGCTGCCCAAAATGTTAACAATTTCCAGGGTTCATAGATCCCATGAAGCCCCCTCCGGTCCATGGGGCTCTAACATCCCTGGTTCATAATTCCTAGAAACTACAGGAATGGGTTAAAGGGTAGAACCGAATCTCCTCCTGCAGTGCCCCAGTGGTTGGTAAACTTTATGCTCTCAAGTGTCTGAGGAGAGAAGGGGGTAATTGAGTCAGGGGAAGGCTCTAGATGCAGCAGGGTCATTCCAGCATCCATGAAGTCCCCTTGGTTATCAGGAAGATCTCTCTGTATCTTAGGATATAGCTTCTCTTCAAAATTCCCACCACAGAATAACTTCCCAAGGTGGTGGGGAGCCTCAGTGATGCTGGCTGAGGGTCAGTGGGTCCACTTCCTTTCACAACCTGGATGAACCTAGAAACCTAGCCCACCCCCAAATCTCTTTTAGCCCGTGATGGGGCCTTTGCATTAAGGTATCATATCCCAAAGGCCTCTGTTAAAAACAAACAACAAAGTACACGTTGCTGGAGTTACTGATCAGATGAGTCAGGTGAGGCCCCGCAAGCCTGGGGACAAATGCCAGAACTGTCTCGGAGGGTCTGTAGTCCAGCCCTGCAGGGAGGACTGGTGAGGCCAGGCTTGGCAAAGCAGGTTCTGGGATCCTGGAGGTGGGGGATAGGGTAGGGTTGGGGTCAAGGGTGGGGAAGGGGAGGCCTGCATCTGAAGTGCCCGTGGGGAAGCAGGTGCTCAGGACCCATGTGGTCTCTTTCCGCGTTGCCCTTTACCAGTGTTCCAGAACACAGCAAAAGGCACTCACGCCTGGCGCAGGAGAGGAGGCCATGGGCATAAAGTGCTCAGTGAGGAAGCAGTATAATGCGGTGCGAACAGCTTGCCACTTTCTAGCTGTATGACATCAGAGGCTTCTGAAACCCTACAGGTCTTGGTCTCCTCTCCACCTGGGAATAATGCAGTGTTGGGCATGCAAACAGAATGTTCGCTTTTGTGGGTTTTCTGATTCTTCATGGGGAGGAGGGGACTAGCAAGGACCTCATGGCTAGCAAAACTGTGAACTGGATAAGCTGACAGTCCTTCTCCTGAAAGCACCTAGACGTGCCGTATAAAAAATTAAGAAGAAACACATAAGTAAGTGACTTGGTAACAAAGGGAAATCTCCAGGGGCCAAAAATCAAGAGACAACTGAAAATAGAGCCACAGGGCATTGGCCACGGATACATGAGCCCTACACGCAGGAGTAGTCAGTGAGAGCCTACTTTCAGCCCATGACAGATGAGAAGTTGGAAATGAGATGCCATAGAAAGTCAGCTTTGACCTTCAAAGAGTTACCTACCTATGAAAAGTTTGACTAGAAAAATCCACCCATTGCCACAGGAAGATGACAAGGAAGTGTCTCCACAGGGTCTTTGTATAGGAAAAATTACTCTTAAAAATTTTGTTAATCACAAATCTGAATCTAATATGGGTTTAGAATTCAAATGTATATGAATTGTGTGGTGTGAGAATCCTCAAGCAAGACTGGAGACCTAATTTTGGGGCCCAGTGCAAAGTGAAAATGTGGGGCCCATAGTTCAACAATTATTAAGAATTTCAAAACCGTGTAACATCTTGGGGCACCTGGGTGGCTCAGACAGTTGAGTGTCCAACTTTGGCTCCTGTCATGATCTCATAGTTCATGAGTTGGAGCCCCACGTCAGGCTCTGTGCTGACGGCTCAGAGCCTGGAGCCTGCTACAGATTCTGTGTCTCCCTCTCTCTCTGCCATTCACTTGCTCGCTCGCTCTCTCTCTCTCAAAATTAAAACAAAAACATTAAAAAAAAAAAAAGACTTTCAAGATTGGGTGCCTGGGTGGCTCAATTGGCTAAGCATCTAACTTTGACTCAGGTTATGATCTCACAGTTCGTGGATTCAAGCCCTGCTTCAGGTAAGCCCTGCCTTTCCTCTCTCTCTCTCTCTTTTCCTCTCTCTTTGTTTTTCTCTCACTTGTGCCTTCTCTCTCTCTCTCAAAAAAAAAGTATTTCAAGATAGTAACAGTAGAGCATTAAACCAAGTATACTAAACAAAGGACACTAACCCCTTCTAAGCATGAGGCCCCATGTGAATGCACAGATCACTGAAGCAAACCCCATCTCCTAACCACAAAATTAACGTAAAATTCACTCAGGCTGCACTTAACAGGAGTAAACAGAAAATGGTTTTGTCGGAGCAGCTCTGCAGCTAGGGCACCCCAGCCTCCTACAGTTAAAGCCCCTCTGCAAAGATATGTACCATCCAATCACATAAAACACTAGAGGAAAAAATGACCATCAGTGAGAGTCAGCAGATGCAACAGACAATTAGTTACAGGCCAGGTGAGAGGCCAGGTCAGATCTCTCCGGAAAGAGATCCCTTGGGCCTCAGAAGTGTCCTTATCTGCCCTCCCGGTAGTGCACTCACACGACACACAGCATTCTTTATGTATGGCCTCATGCAGTGAAAAAGAATGCTGGAGAAACATGCCACAGCATAGAAATATGAATGCAACAGCAGCTGGCATGTGCAGATTTCAGAGGCTGGGTCTAGCCTGGCATCGTATGTGTGGGTGACCCCAATAGAATCTATAGATTGCCCCTTGTGAGCGCCCTATTGTCAGCGCCCTTTCCTTCTTCTCCAGCTTTGGAGAAGTTCTCCTAGCTGTGCTAACAAGCACCCCCTCTGTCCCAGCACCTGAAGCACACCGGCAGGAAGGAGATCCGCTTTGGCAGCCCACAGCACCTGTGTCTTGACGTCAGGCAAGAGCAGGTGACTCTTCAGAACTGCACTGAGGAAGGGCCTGCTATCCATCAACAGCACTGGGACTTCCAAGAGGTAAGTAATCTGTTCAAGAAGGGCTCAGCAGTGCTCTTAGCTGGGACCATGGCCCAGGGTCTTCTAAGGGGTCAGGTCGTATCATACAGGTCAGTACCCCTATTGTTGAACTTAATGACTTGGAGGAAGTAAAGCCAACATTGTAGCAAAGTTGGACCGCCAGCATCTTAAAGTGTACTCATTTGCCATGTCTCTGTAAAGCTCTGACCATGATCATGGCAGAGAGAGGAGATGGCCCCTTTTTGAAGTTTATTAGCTCAGGTCACCAGTAAGACCATGAAGCATGTTACAGAAACAGTCAACAACCTCAGTGGTGTGGTTTAGGAGCAAGAGAAAGTCCCTTCCTTCTCTACTTGGTGACAAGTGAACCCAGACTTGGGGCCCATACACATTCAAAGTCACCTTGGATCATTCTAACCAAGTCCTGTGGATAAGATACATCTTAGAAACAGCATGTTAAAATAAGATAAAAGATTAGTGAGTAAGATATACCCAGTATATTTCAGATATTAAAAACTAAGACTTTAAAAAAGCATCATGGGGCACCTGGGTGGCTCAGTCTGTTAAGCATCCAACTTCTGCTCAGATCTTATGGTTTGGGAGTTTGATCCCCACATCAGACTCTGTGTTGTCAGTGTATAGCCTCCTTCGGGTCCTCTGTCTCCTTCTCTCGCTGCCCCTACCCCGCTTGTGCTCTCTCTCTCTCTCAAGAATAAACATTAAAAAAATATTATCATTCAGTCATAAAAAGGTATGAAGTACTGTTCATAGAAGCTCTTTTTACAATAGCCAAGAGTAGAAGCAATGCAAGCATTCAATGATGGGTGAATGGATAAACAAAATGTGGTATGCATGTATATATATGCATGTGTATGTATGTGTATATACATATGTATATATGCATATGTGTGTATAAATGTAACATGGAATACTATTCCATGGAAAGGAAATTCCATCACATGCTACAACATGGATGAACCTTGAGACCATCACACTAAGCAAAATAAATGTGACACAAAAGGACAAATTCTATAAGATTCCACCTAAATAAGGTATCTAAAGTAGTCAAATTCATAGAAACAGAAAGGAGATCATGGTTACGAGGGGTTGGGGGGGAGGGGAGCATTAGTTAATAAATAATAGACTTTCAGCTTTGAAAGATGAAAAAGTTCTATTTGTTTCACAACATTGTGAATATACTTAACATTACTGAACTTTACCCTTTAAAAAGGTTACAATGGTAAGTTTTATCTTATCTATTTTTACCACAATACAAATTAAAAATAAAAGAAATTAGGTACCATGTATGCTACAAGATGGATGACCCTTGAAGATATCATACAAAGTGAAAGATGCCAATCACAAAAGGCTATCTATTATATGATTACCTTTCTAGGAAATGTCCAGAATAAGCAAATTCATTAACATAGAAAGCAAATTAGTGATTTCCAGTGGCTGGAAGGAAGGGACAGGAAGTGATTGTTAATGATAATGGGTTTCTTTTTACAGGGATGGTTGCATATACTCTGTGAATGTACTAAAAACCATCAAGTTGTATACTTTAAAAGAGTAAATATTATGGTATGTGAATTATATCTCAAAGATAAGTAAACAAATGGAAATGATCAGCGTTGTTGGTTAAAATGTTTAACTTTTCATAAAGAAATCAATTTTTGTTGAAGAAGGTATGGCTAGATTCAGTAGTACGTCTGGTGGATTTTGAGCAGGCCGCAGCTATAGTCTTCCAAACATGGCTGTTTTGGGCCCTTAGTGTATCCTTGATCTTTTACTCTCTACTGCAACCTGATGGCAGCAGTACTAAATTGCAGGAGTAACAGTGGGTAGAGTCAAACCATTTTGAAAGCAGAAATATACAAGCACAATGATAACATTGAATGTCACCAATATGCTATAGAGACTGAATATGCTCTATACACTGGCATGTTACTAAACAGAACTCTCTAAGAAATGGCACAATTATACAATCTCAATAAAGATAATTGAATTAATGATCTCAAGGTTTCAAATGATATTTATATTTAGGACTACCTAAATTATATTTTACACTAACCAACATAATACAGTTCCTTACCAGGTGAGTTCACACCACCTCTGTAATGCTTGTAATGATTAGCACAAATCTTAGAAATATCCTTCTTTGTGAACTGATTAACAGGGAATGGACTGTTTTTTTTCCTTTTTTTTTTTTCTTTCTTTTCAGAATGGAATGATTGTCCACATGCTTTCTGGGAAATGTGTGGAAGCTGTGATGCAGGAAAACAGTAAAAATTTGTACTTGCGCCAGTGTGATGGAAAAGCCAGCCAACTGTGGCGATTTGACAACATCTACACTGTGGATGAACGATGAATGCCTGTGTCAGAGGGAAAAGACAAGTTTAGCCATAACAGTTCATCCCCAAGGGAACTAAAAGAGCATGTGTATTTCATGAAGTCGACCCTTTTGTGTCTGTGCACCTGGTGATAGTAGAGAAGAAAGCTCTATGAATGAGTATAGAAAGTCTTTCCTTCTCGCCCCTTATTGCATCGACTGTTGGCTGTTTTAGAAAAAGAAAAAAAAGTGGATTCATTATTTCATTGTCTTCATCACTAGATGATGGTCATTACATAGTACGGAAGATTGTTGTTTTGTTTTGTTTTGTTTTTCCATTGAGCACTTGAGAATTGCTTTTATCTCTGACAAAGGAAAGAGGAATGGACTGTCTCGGGCAATACCTCCAGGATACATACATCCAATTGATAAATTTTTTGCAAATGGTCTTACCTTGGACTATGTGTAGCCAACCATGAAAATTAAAGTGTGAAAAGGGTGTAAAGGTCTGACAACCCCAAAACTTTGGATTAAGCTCATTAGGAAAAATTCCATGTTCACTTTTGAGCCATAGCTCAGAAGAAGGAAGGGAAGCCACTGAGCAAAGAACAGCGTTGAAGAGAAGATGGAAGAGCTTTGACCCAATTCTCCAGCTCAGCCTGGCCCCTGGAAAGAGTCAGCACACCTGGAATAGGATGTTTTCATGTAAATGAGAATTTCCTCCTTACTTTCTACCTCTATTTACCCTGCCCTAACCCTCCTCTAGCTTGGTTAACCCCAACCATAATCTCATGTAACATATTTCTCATTAGTCATTGGCATAGGGTCAGCTCAGACTAAGCATTCCTGATAACTAGGTATATATAGTGGAGAAGCTTTCCTGATGCCCTATTATAGGATTTTCATTGACTAAACCAGAAATAGCAACCTCTGTAAAGAGGCAAACCTCCCCAGTAGGAGAATGCCAGCATCTGAGCCAAAATTCACGTGAGAGGAACCAGAGTTGGGTGTTTATGTTCATTAGAGTTGATGTGGTCATCTCTGAGTCTTGGACACCCAAATGTGCCTGCAGGTTGAATGTTCACAACTGTAGGGAGAACGAGCCTCCACTAGAGCAGAGCCAGTGTTAGCAAGAGCTGAAAGGCTCTCCTTGGTGTGACCTGGCCTACCTAGTTTGGCCATAAGGAGCTGTGGAGTGGGGTTGGTTCTGCTGTTAAGAAGACACCATTTATGCCCATTTCCCCTCCAGGTGGCATTTACTCTTCATATGGTCAGCTTAGAAACCTCCTTTCAAAGATATTGACCTCCTCTGGGCTATCTCAGAACTTGGTGTGTTTCAAACAAGAAAAACTAGATAGGAAGTGGGGGTTTCTAAACAAGGTGTATCATAATTAACGTATTCTTTTTCCACCAGCTTAAGTCAACGGCCTGCTGCATTTCTCCTTCCTTAGAATACACTCCAGACCCGTGCTGTCTACAGTAGCCATTAGCTGCATGTGACTGTTTAAATGTAAATTCATAGAATTAAAAAAAAAATTAAAACTCAGTTCCTCAGTTGTATTGGTAACATTTCTAGTGCTCAATAACTTCCTGTGCCTAGTGGCTACTGTATTGGAGAGCATAGATATAGAGCATTCTATCACTACAAACATTTTTATTTGGATAGTGCTGATCTGGATAGATTCATCATCTCATTGAGAGATGAGATTGTGGTCACTGTCTTCTTTCTTCAGATATACGTATATTTAAAGCAAATTCCCCTACCATCCTGAGACTGAGATGGAACTAAAAATTCTCAGATGTCAACCTTGTAAATGGTATTAATAGTTGCAAAACAAAAATTAAACAAGACCTCTATTTTTTTAAATGAACTTAATTATTGGCATTGTGTTTGAAGTTGCTGGAATAAATTAATATAATTAAATAAAAGGCTGAATTCAATTGTGTAAGTTGTGTTTGACAGTAATTAACAAAAGGACCCAGATGGCTTATTGTTTAATTGGTGGAACAAAGAGAGAATGTGGGGTTCCTTGCTTCCTTAACCATCCCCATGATTTATTGCTTTATTATAGAAATGGCTGTCAATTCGGTCCCTGGCTGGGACTTACAGATCCTTAATTTAAACAAAACAGATGTCTCCATTTAGTTCTAATAGAAATTCAACCTTCTCCTCACAGTGTAACCAAGTGTTCAAATTATGTTCTCTGTGGACTCTGCTTTGATTGTATCCACAATGATCATTTTAAAAGTAGAGAAAACTGACAGTTGGAAGATTTGATTCCCAAGAGTTTTACCTTTACTTTTATAACTGGACTTTATTGTTCAGGAGTAGAGGCAAGAGATAGATGGACTATCTTGATAGTATTCAAGTTGTTGGTTCCAGTTTGTTCTCAAGGTCTTGCTAGATCCTTGTCCTCAGAGTCCATGAGACATCTCTTAATATTTTGGCTTAATCCAGAACTCCCCAAATTTCAATGTGCTCACAAATCAGCTGGGGATTATGTTAAGATGCAGATTCTGATTTGATAGGTCTTGGGTGGGGCTTGAGATTCTATATTCCTAATGAGCTCCCAGGGGATGCTGATGCTGATTTGTGGACCACTCTCTGAGTAACAAACATTTAAACATTTCCAGTAGTCTTCTGTTGTTACTTGGAACTAGGAGAGTCCTCATTGAACCAGTTCTTGAACTATTCTTTGCTTCTTACAGATCTCTTTTTGAACCCACATGGCAGGATGGTTTGATACTGTATGAGGTAGGACAACACACCTTGTTCAATGTAATTCCTTTTCCTTTCTCCCCTCAACACTTTTCCTTCTCAATCTGTCTACTAGCTCTGCTCTTTTGATCAGGAGAGTGCTTTATTTTTTGTTGTTCTTGCTGTTTGGTCTGTAGTTATGTTGTGATTTCCTTGCTTTCCTTATCTTGTCCTCAGCTTCTCCCTTTTTCTCATCTCTGATCAAAGCTGTTTTTCCAGTAGCCATGCTCTTGTGGCAGCTTTTCTCTGACTTTCCCTTTTCTCCATCTGGCCCTCTATGACCTTACATTACCAAGTACAACTGACTAATCTTGATGGAATGAACACCATTGGTTTCTCCAAAAGATTTTCAGAGCACTGATCACATCAATTAATTGCTCCATTTTTTAGCTCTTCTCAGCCTTCACTTCTCTCCTGGAAGACGCCAGCGTAGGAGGGAGTACAAATGCCATTTTGCATGGATATGGGATGATTGGTGCTACTGGAGGTGCTGCCGCTAGTCATGGGAATACGGCCCTTGCCTTGAGGAGGCAGCTGGGGTCTGGCAGGCAGGTAGCCCTATCTAGAGGATCTACAGAGAGGCAGCTGTAGGGGACCCTTGGGAGATGGGCCAGGACCTGTGACCTCTGGAAAATGGCTACATCTAATAACCAGACATAAGATTAGATGATCAAAAAACAAAATCTACCAAAGCCCGAAATTCGATTCTCTCAATCCTCAAGTTGCACAATAAAGATAAAGCACAACTAAGGAGGTGCCAAATCTACCCTTTAACATCGGAGTCTCTGGTAGTGACATAGAGTATTCTGCTCCCTTCAACCTCCCTCTGGCCTCACAGCTTCAGGGAGCCCCTGAAGAACTTCCAGCTGTCAGTATCTGCATTTCTTTGCCTGAGAAATAAAGCTGAAGAAGGCTGCTTTATGATGTGGGGCAGGCCAGAAAGTCATTCCCAGGGAGTGGTCCTCAATCAATGACTGCTAGGAGTAAAGATGCCTCAGTTCCTTTATCCTCTCCAACAGGATAACTCTGAGGTGTAAATTCCATACAGTTTCCCAGAGCTTACTGTGGGATTACACTCAGATCACCCACAGTGGTAGCTGGCTTGATAATACATCTTTAATTCACCACATCCCCTTCCCACCCCCTACTGGTGCTTCCCAAGCTCCCCTTCCAGGTAAACTGCTCACACTCAAATCCTTATTTCAGTGTCCCCTAACGGGAAAACCCATCTTAAGATACACGGCCTGGCCCTCCAAACTCTTTCATCTTCAGCAGTTACTCTGCTTATCAATTCCATTCCTTTTAAAAAATTAATTTAGTTATTTTGAGAGAGAGAGAGAAGAGAGATAGTGAGCGTGCACACAAGTAGGGAGGGACCCAGAGAGGGAAAGAGGATCCCAAGCAGGCTCCACACTGCCAGCACAGGGCCCAACACGGGGCTTGACCTTGCAGACTGCGAGATCATGACCTGAGCTAAAACCAAGAGCTGGATGCCTAACCATCTGAGCCACCCAGGTGCCCTTCATCAATTCCACTCTGTCTCAGTAGTCCCGCCCCATGTACCAGATGCCCTACTCCCCTGAGCTTATTCCACTGAGCTGCAGGACCAGGGTATGGACCTCTAGGAAGCTGTGTCTCAGGACGGAGAGACTGAGGAAGGGACAACATCCTCAGTCCTTATCCCAAACATATCAATAATATTAGGCATCCTTCCTCCCTAGGGAATAATGACTGAGGGGTAGAGAGAGGCCACAAGTATTCCACTAACTGGTGTTCCTCCTTGTAGAAGCCTGAAGCCTAGGGAAGCCTAGGTTACTCCTGAATCTCACACACACACACAAAATGCTCCCTTTCATATTCTAGTTATGTCCCAATAACTGGTACATACCAGTGTTAGAGGATGTGCGGGCATACTATTAAGATAGGAGCGGAGAGCGTGATTATTCTCCATGATAAAATGAGGGGGATTCTGATATGTGGTGGGTGTTCAGGAAGAGATGGCCAAATGATATGGTGAACTCCTAAAGAGCAAGATGATCCAGGAGGGATTTCCAGTGGGGGCAGGAGGAGTTGCCAGAGGGATTTTCAGAGTTAGGTGATTAGTCCTCAATGTAAAGGTGCTTCCTTATTTTCACTTGAAATTTTTAGCCAAGACTTACATACTGACTTGTGTGCTGTGTTGGAGGATGGGCTGAGCAACCTGTCTGGGACAGAGAGGAAAGAGAGCAAACTTTGCAGGTTGGATAGATACCAGTGAGACTGGACATGCAATGGAAGCCAGGTAACATCAGTATAGAGAAGAACTAACACCAGTTCTGGCCGCCACACTGTGTCAATAAGGATAAATTCAATGAGACAAGATAATATATTAAAATTATGTTAGATTGTGGACTAGAGAAGAGGTCAGCAAACTTTGCCGCTACAGGGCTAGACAGTACATATCTTTGGCTTTGTGGGCCCTACTGTCTGTCACAACTACTCACATCTGCCACTATAGTGCAAAAGCAGCCACGGATAACAGTAAACACGTAAGTATGGCTGTGTCCCAATCAAACTTTACTTAAAAACACAGACTTGGCTAGGGGCGCCTGGGTGGCTCAGTTGATTGAGTGTCTGACTTCAGCTCAGGTCATAATCTCACAGTTCGTGAGATCGAGCCCTATGTCAGGCTCTATGCTGACAGCTCAGAGCCTAGAGCTTGCTTTGGATTCTGTGTCTCCTCCTCTCTCTGCCCCTCCCCCACTCATACTCTGTCTCTGTCTCTATCTCTCAAAAAGAAATAACATTTAAAAAAAAACAAACTTGGTGCATAACCATACTCTGCCACCCCCCTGGAATAGAGTTTCTGACCCAGCTGCAGAAGGAGATAAATTACACATTTCAAAAAACAAAAATATTACCAAAGAAATTGTGAGTATGCTTGAAAAATGTAAAAGTGAAGTATTTCTGTACTATAAATAACAAAAGAGCAAAGAAAAACAAAAGGGGAAAACAATATACAGCATATGTTCTCACTGTAAGCAGACCTCAATCCTTTTTAGAAATAGGAATAAATAAATCTTCTTTTTTCTTAATCAAAATATAAAACAGTGACAGCCCATAGCCTTCTTTCTTCTGGACACCTACAGATTCTAGGGGCCTTTGTTGTCCCCGGAGGTTAGGCAGAACAAGCTTTCTTAATGAGCCCACAAACGGCTGCAAGAACAGCAACGTGGGAGGCTGCTAAGAAGCAAAGAGTAACTCTCTGCATTTTAGCCAAGCCAACAGGATTAAATTGCACTAACATGAAATTTGTCACTGAGTTTTCGTCATTGTGATGAAGACACTCACAAAGGGCAATGCACACAGTCCCTCCTTCCCTGACACCATTCTCTTGCAGTTGGGATTTGGAGACAATCAGATACAAGTGGGCAAGAGCAATAACCCCTGGGTGTTTATATAAACTCTCACCCCTGACATCCAAGTTCACCAGACTTCAAAACACAAACAGCAAAAGTCAAGTGGAGTAAAGCGGTTTCCAAAAGCTTGTGTACCAGGCCAGCAAACCTCGCTTCTATGCTCCTAGGCCAGCACAGGCTCATAATGCAGGTTTAAAGGCCAGACCCACTGGCGCCTCCTGCCTGTTATAACCTATGTTTGGGGCTGCCAGCTTATCATGCCTCTTCAAGTGTCAGTTTTGGCATGTCCAAGGCTGACTCCCAGTAAAACAAAGAGCCTTCCCACTCTCAAGGACAAGGCCAGAGCTATCCAATCCCATCTCTACCTTACAACTAGTGTTCTACTCTCCACGCTACTGAGCCTACCTGTCATTGTCCAGTGAGCCTTCACCAGGCACAAGGGACACACAGCTCCATAGAGCTGGTTACCCAGATGGAAGCCACAGTTGAGGCCTATTGACTTTTATTTTGGAGAGATCCTGTTTCTTCCCCCATGTTGGTCAGATGCTTAAAGTAATAGACGGAAGAAAAGTCCCTGTTCTTACTATTCATTGGGAACGTCATTATCTTCTTTAGTCAACTCTTAGAGAATACCCTTTTTTTTTTTTAGAGAAAGAGGACACAAAAGCACAAAAGGGGAAGAGGGGCAGAGAGAGAGAGAGAGAGAGAGAGAGAACATTAAGCAGGCTCCACATTCAGCACAGAGCCCAATACAGGGTTCAATACCATGACCCTGGGATCATGACCTGTGCTGAAATCAAGGGTCAGCTGTTTAACCACCTGAACCACCCAGGCGCCCCGAGACTATCCTTGACCACTCTCCATGGGAGGGCCTCACACCTAGCTCTAGCTGGTGGGCTGGTCTGCACTGAGCCACTACTGTCTCCTTGGGGTTCCCGCTCTTTGCCCAGCAACAACATCCCTTCACGTATTTGTTTGGGCAACGGCAGCTGGTCAGGTCTCTTTGCCTCCTGTCCAAAGTGGGAGTCTTTAATTGCCCCAGACCCAGCTCAGTTTACTCATTTTGGGGTAAGAGGAAGGCATTAAGTGTACCTGCTATCTGGATCTTACCTTCTGTGATCTTACCTTATCACAATAGGTCAGATATTCAACAAAGCAAATGTGCTTTGATCTCTTCTATTACACACCTTTTGGGAAAAAAATTATGGCCCCAAAGTACCATCCAATAAAGCTCTTTTCTTTTATTTCTGTCTCTGAGAGGCAGCTTTCTATTTGTATTTTAAAAGAAACATAAAAAGCAAGTAAGCACAGCTTATAAAAATGAGAGGGGGATCTTTCCATGGGATTTGTAATGATTTTCTTCCTTCATTGCATATCATAAGGGAGTATATGATGCCAGAAGATGCTTGGGAACTTTGCTGAAAACAAGTTACAGCCTGTTAACCCCATCTGCTTCCATGAGCAGGAAAGCTATTATGTGATCATGTCAAGGGGGCTCTGGATTTTCTCAAGGCTTTTCCATAAGGCGTGGGCTTAAGACAAAATCCTCCAACCCTTTGGTTCTAATCTTCTCCCTTTTAGGCCAGTCAGTAACCACAGAAGGTAAGAGCATCTGGCCAATACCCATGAGTGCTGAGTTGGAAAAGTTTAAATCTTTCTGTGCTCTGAAAGCAATGCAATGCAATGAAGAATCCAGAAATTTCAATGGCTGGGCTTAGATTTGCAAAGTACAAAGTTAAGCATCTGGGTGATGTGTTTACTGTTATAAACCCAGATTATAATGCTCTTTCCAGAGTGAATTCTAGACTCTTAGGGTCACCTTCCTAATTAAAACAACTATAAATATTACTTGAATATCAACTATGTGCCAAGAACGTTTCCAGGTCCTTGTCCCATGTGTTTTCTGAACTGTTAGCTCTGATGAACTTGATGAATCACTCATGAATCAGAAAATTGCAAAATATCATCTTCACTGCATATTATGTCAGCGCAGGCTCAGACAGAGTTGGATATGTACACTTTAGTTTCTGGGAAGGCAGAGAGATTTCAAAAACAATTCCAGGAAAGGAAGTGAATGTGCCTTTTGATACATTAGCCAAGTGGGACACAAAACAGACCTAAATTTGTAAATAACAATTATTTTCCCAAAATTGCTGTAGGGACATCCTAGAATTCAGTAACCCTTAAAATATAATCCACCTATGTTCAAATATTTCCAGCTATTTCTCCAGCCTTGAATCATCCCGGGACCTCAGATCCACTCATTTAAGCAACTTCAATTGACACTAGAACCCAAGTGACGAAGCTTAAGTTCTCCCCTGCTGGAAATCCTTCCATATGGCTCCCCATCACCTTCAAAACAATGCTCTGCCTTCCTAACACAACCTGCCTACAAGGTCCTTCCTAGCCTGGCCTTGGCCTTCTGGACTTACCACACCAGGAGTCCCTAAAACAACACTTTCTCTTCTCTGCTCTGCCACACTGTTCTCTCTTCCCAGAGTGCCCTTCTGTCCTTTCACCAGCTTATTCTTGTCCATCGTGCAGGACCCATTCATGTACCCATCTCTCCATGCTCCCAGGCTGGGCTAAGTGCCTGTCTCTGGGACACTGTATACATAGCTTTGACTGAACACGGACCACTCGGTATTACAATAACCACACACATTTATCCACAAGACTAATCAAATTTTGCACATCGTTTCACCCCGAGTTCTTCACACACTTTCTGACTTTTGTTAGACACATAATACATGCCTACTGAACTTGACCTGAAGTGGTAACAGCATCGTGTGTGTGTGTGTGTGTGTGTGTGTGTGTGTGTGTGTGTGTGTGTACCCAGAGTCAGGTAGAGTGAGAGCAAAAGAAAAGCTATAGAACCTAAATTTAGATATCCAAGAGCTCTTATGTGAGGTCAAGCTTAAGAGAATTTTGTCCTGATCACGTTTTAGTCTTACAGAATCTATGGACTAGGATCCAAAAATGCACAAGTCTAGTTCATTGAGATCTAAAGGAACCCTTTTGAAAAAGCAGAAGCATCTTTTTTTTCCCCCCAAATAGTGCATGCAGGGACACAAATCAGAAAAGCAAGTGTGCTGACTGGAAATGGATTGAGCACACCTCATTGTTCTACCTAAGGAGACTAAGGAGAAAAACTTCAAAGGGGCTGGAAGTGGCAGACATGAAAGATAGCAGTGCTGGGGGCAGGAAGTGAGCACTCAGCTCCCCACAGAAGGCTTGGCATTCTACCTGGTGCCCGCTGGTCTTAGAGCAAGCCAGGGAGCTGGGGTCCTCTGGAGCTGTAGATTTGCCCTGCACATGACAGCCCCTGATGGCAGTCCAGAATGGGCACTGGTCCAGCGCCCTTCCCAAGGCACATATCAGCAGCTAACTCCCTACTCTTCTCTCAAGTCTGCCAGAGTGCCATCTGGACATATCCAATGTCCCAGACAATGGAGTGGGCACTTGTATGGAAGTTTCACTTTGACTCCTCAGGAGAGCTGCGGGCTATGTAGGTATACCCTCACATCCCCTCAGAACCTAGACTTGCACACTCACAAATCTTTTCTTTGAATTTAAAATTTTCCCCCAAGGCAGAAAATGCTACAGACCTGGTAAGGCCTGAACATCCATACTTCGAAATGATCTCTGGATGACTCTGACACGTAGCTAAGTTCAGGGGTTTCTGATGTCCTTGAAATGTACCCTTATCAGGTAACTGCCCTTTAACAATTGCAGAGGCCAGCCAGAACAAAACTAAACTTTATATTCTTCACAATGTAAAGGAAAACTGGGGGCTGGATCATTTGGGATAATTTGGTTTACAAGCAAAAGAAAACCTGACCCAAACTGATTTAAGCAAAAAGGGGAAATCATAAACTTGTGTAATTGGCAAGTCTGGGATAGTTTGCCTTCAGATCTGGCTTGATCCAGGACTCAAAAGAGATCACAGGGATCCATCACTTGCTCTGGCTTCCTCCAGTTTAGCTCTGTTACCTGGCTGCCCAAGATGGCCACCTGATGGATTGACTTCTCTTCCGGCCACAGTAATTCCAGACGGCACGTTTTCCCTCTACACCGCTCTAGTGCTCGATTGCCACATAACAAATTATCCTTACATGTAATGGCTTAAAGCAACTGTTTTATTATATCTCACAGTTTTGTAGATTAGGTGTTTGGGAATACCTAAAGCTGGGAATACCTCAGCTGGGCAGTTCCTTTGCTTCATGTGGCTCTAATGGGTGTCACTTGGTGGCATTCAACTTGTGGCTCATCTACTCTAGAATTGTGCTCACATGCTGGGCCTTTCAGCAGGGGCTTCTGGAAGGCTGGCCTCAGCTGGGCCCTCCCTTCTCCAGTAGTCTCGGGGCCCCTTGCATGGTCTCTGCAGCAGGCCTGTCAGGTGGCTCATACAGTGGCTCAGCACACCCAGAGACCAACAGAAGCTGGTAGTCCTCTAAAAGACCAGACCTGGAATGGATACAGCACCCCTTCCACTGTTCCCCATTGCTCAAAGCAATCACACAGCATCTCAGATTCAAGAAAAGGGGAAACAAAATCCTACCTAACAAAGGGAGGAGTAATAAAAAATGTTACGGGTGTCTTTAAACCTCCACCCCTACAGGTCCAGTGGCAAAGCCCGAGTCTATGTTCCAGAACCCCTAGCAAGAGCCCTGAGATTAATCTGTGGTCAAACTGGCTTGGGGGAATGCACCCACCCCTGAACCAATCGCTATGACAAGGAGCTTGGGAAATTTTGATTGGAGCTGGGAGTAGAAATAATCCTAGCTGATATTATGGCTCAGAAATCCTATAGGAAGAGAATGGTGGTGGGTAGGTCCTGGGCAAGAGGTTAGGTTATCCTAAGGAGCAGACCTGAACAAGGTCTTGGATGCAGGTACTTTACTTGGGAGGTAACCCCAGGGAGCAGGAGTGGGGAAGTAGTGGGAAGGAGACAAGAGGGATGAAAAGCCAATGTAAGAGTGTTGTGAGCAATGACGCTTGATTCTTCCCACTCTGAGATGCCCACAGAACATGTTCCAGTCCTGTCCACCTGAAGGACAGCAGGCCGGGACATTGTCTAACCAGTTCCTTCCTTTACTGGTTACAGGCTGCTCCTGGGGGCATCTCCAGTGCACCTTGCAGGCTGCACTTGCAGGAGCAGAACAGGCTCCCAAGGCTTCAGAGAAGACCCCAAGGCAGAAAAGTGGGAAGTTGTGAGCTTGCCCTTCTCATGGTGCAAGATGAGTCTAGCCTGTAGGGAAACGTGGTCCCTGAGCTGATGCTGAAATCCAAAGAGGACCAGGGATGGGATTCTAGGTACCAAAAGCATCCATCATAGGCGTCAACCAGCAAATGTCCCCCACAGGGTCAGAGCCTAAATCACTTTGCCGAATGGCTCCAGGGAGCGCTGCTGCAGCTGATGCGCTAGGCATCCAGGGAGCCCCTCCTGTGCAGCAGATCGGTGCAGGACATCTTCCCTTTAGGCCTGTCAGTGGCACCAGCCAACACCATCAGAACACACCTGTGGCCAGTCAAAGGTGGGTTCATTGGCACTCGTAGCAACAAGGGAGACCACACACCATAAGGAACCATGTAGGAGGTTGTTGAAAGAGGCTTTGAGATCAGATCTTCAATTGGATGATTTGAGGAAGTTCCAGGATGTATGGTCTTGCTCTAGACTGGACGCTGTGAAAAAATGGGGCAATTTTATGACTGGGCATCCTAGTAATTTTATATAGAGGGCGATGGGAGGAACAGAGTGGGGCTAAAGCTGTAGTTGATTAGTGATCATGCATGCTTTCCAGGCAGAGGATGCTATTTGGTCATCTTTATAGTTTGCGCAATGTTTTTGCTTTTGTCTTTGCTTGCACATGATAACAACATGGCTTTGTTCTGTCTCACTTCATCATGGTCACAAGTAACCTTGTCCAATGCTGGTGTTCTGGGAAGTGCTGTGTTAAGTAGGGAAGGAATTCTGCAGTGCAGGTATTGGTGTCAGGCCGAGTGGCTGGTGCTTTTCTTTCTTGGATCTCATATGATACAGACTGTATTGCCCTCATGAGAGTGACAGGTGCCCTCGTTAGCCCAGTGCATGGCTCTAAGCCAAATCAGCTCATGAAGTGCATGGCGCAGAATAGGCACAGATCAGGAGAGCTCTTCTGTCTCTTTTTTTTTTTTAATGTTTTTTTTTAACATTTATTTATTTTTGTGAGACAGAGACAGAGCGTGTGTAGGGGAGGGGCAGAGAAAGAGAGGGAGACACAGAATCTAAAATAGGCTCCAGTTTCCAAGCACAGAGCCTGACGCAGGGCTTGAACCCACAAACTGCGAGATCATGACCTGAGCTGAAGTCAGATGCTTAACTGACTGAGCCACTCTGGTGCCCCAACTTTTGTCTCTTAGAAAGCTCTAAGGGTGGCTGGAGACATATGAGCAGATTTTCTCTATCTCCGCAGTGACTCACAACTGTGATGTTCATGGTTGAACCTCAGGAACTGGCAGGGCCCACCAATCCATTCCCTGCCATTTGTTTGCAGGTGACAAAGCATGATGGTGACAGCTCAGATAACCTTCCTAGCCACACAGTACTTAAACTAAATGGAGCCAGGTTTTCAGGGAGGAAAGTGATGGGCATTCCACATGTTGCAAACTGCTGTTGGCTGAAACCATCACAGGAGAACTTTAAATGGGACTTGGAGCCTATAGAGCAGTTTCTGAAGCAAGGTTTGTGCATGACCACTATTTTGACCAATGCCAAAAGTGGCCCGGGCTGGAGGACAGCCAGGCATTTTAATGCCATTGGGCAAATCCAAGGTTTAAAGAAGTCAGCACAGTTGGGGTACACAGTAGGGAAAATGACATGTTCCAAAGGAGGCTCAGACTCCTTGATCCCCAAATCAGCCTCGCCTTTGTCACTTAAGCTGTGCAAAGTCAAAGAAGGACCTTATCAGAATTTCTGGAAGCTCAACATTTTCTGGCCATGCTTAAAACCGGGGTTCTGTACAGAGACTAGCATAAGCCAGAGACAACCTCATCTGGCCAGCAGCTCCTCACCCAACTTGGGGCTATGCAACTTGTGACTATGAAGTTCAGTAAGGCGCTGTTGGGGACACTTCTGGTGCCAACTTCACATGCCATCAGACCACCCCTGCTTTCTGCCCCCGCTCCTGGGCAGCTCTCTGCAGCTCTGATTCCCTAGCCCTGTACTAAGGGTCTTCTGCCCCGCGGTCTTCTCTGAAAACAGAGCTATTCACAGAGCCAGGGAGCAAGCCCCTTGACTTGCTGGGAAAGTTAACACTCCCAAGGCAATGCTTAGTCACTGCGGGGCTAGGAACCAGTGGGAAGAAGCTCCAGTCTACTTTTTCAGCAGACAATTCTAGGAGGCATTCTGTATACTTCTCAGAAGGGCCTAGCAGAATTGACTGGCAACTTTGAGAACATGCCTTTATATTGGCTTTTCATTCTTCCCCATCTCACTTCCTCATTTCCACAGTCCTACTTCCCAGGCTCATCTTCCATATCAACCTACTGCACCCCATCCTTGTCCCAGGCTCTGCTTTCAGAAGAGTCTGCATGAAACTACGAACGCAGTCTTCCTTTATTACATAGGTTTTCTAGGCTAACACAACTGACGCCAAGTACATTTGTTCTCCAACTCAGGGCTGCAGAATCAGAACAGGGCCCAGACATCCAGATGCCTCTGAGAATCCTGCCTCAAGGCCCTGGGCCCCACTATAGGGCTGGGCATGCATCCTAATGTAATCAAGAAATTCTTTACCATTTTTTTTTGATGGGTCAGCCTTTCTAGCAGGAACCTTTCGATGACGCATGACAGAAATGCACTTAAATGAGCTTAGTCCTACAGAGACAGGGAGATTAGCAGGCGAATACTGAGGTGTCTCATGAGATTGAAGGAAGGTCTGGACAACACAGGGGAGAATAACACTGGCTTCTTTTTTTAAAAGCTTATTTATGTTTTTGGAGAAAAAGAGAGAGAGAGAGAGGGAGAGAGAGCATGCCCACATAGGGGAGCATGGTGGGGGGAGCATAGGA
Organism: Hyaena hyaena; assembly: GCF_003009895.1. Taxonomy (NCBI): domain Eukaryota; kingdom Metazoa; phylum Chordata; class Mammalia; order Carnivora; family Hyaenidae; genus Hyaena; species Hyaena hyaena. The sequence continues at coordinate 143,702 of NW_024081006.1, forward strand.
GAGGGGCAGAATCCCAAACAGGCTCCACACTATCAGCACAGAGCCCAGCATGGGGTTCAAACTCATAAACTGAGATCATGACCTGAGCCAAAATCAAGAGTAGGATGCTTAACTGACTGAGCCACCCAGGCTCCCCTGACACTGGCTTCTTTACCTGGAGAAGGTGGCCCCAAACAGCTCAGAAGGCCCATATGAAAGAAGGCAAATGCATATGCAAGTATCATAATGTGAACAGGTTTCTGTAAGCTCCAGGAAGAAGTTGTTCACTGATTAATTCAAGGACCTAAAACATATCTTCAATATGGTATATGGTTACGAGGTATTTATTGAATGGATGAGCGAATGAATGAATGAGGAGAAGGTGGGAAAGAGAGGAGGTAGATGAAGGAAGGAGGTTTGGGGAGGAAATGAGGATGAAATTCCCTAGTCCACAGCTTTGGAGAGTCCTTGCTCTTTCCAAGGGTCCTGACTGGTGATATAGTCTCATTGTAATTCTGCTCAGAAAGCTACTGTGGCTCCCTAGAGCCTGTGACAAAAAACTGATTGCTTAATGTTCCATGCAACCCACCCACAGCCCAGCCCTAGCTGCCACTCTCACATACTCTCCACCCAGGGCACACTGGTCCACAAACCCCATCCTGAGGAAGCTGTCCTGAGCAGCATCGCTGGCTGTCGATTTTCTTCATTCCAAGTTTACAGAGAGAGAAACCGGCTGGCTCAAGATCACAAAACTAACAAAGGATTCAAACCTAGAAACACCAGATCTCAATGCCCTTGCGGTCTTCTGGGTTGGGCTGTGGCAGCCCTGACAAGTGAACTTGCACCATCTGGTGGCAGGATTAGAATAGGCACCAGGTCAGTAGACATCAAGCTATTGAAGCTGCAAGCCACCTGTCCCTAAAAAGGTTTGTGAAACCTGGAGAAGCACACAGGCTCATCTGTGTCCCACATGCACCCTACCTCATGGTCAATAAAAAAAAAGTCAGCAAAAACCAATGCCCCTTTAATACAAGAAAAAGAACACATAGTGCCAGGAGATTTCAGGAAAGTTAAAAACCATTGGGCTGCTGGGCAAGCACTGATGGGGTGAAGTGACTCAGAGAGAGGAAACTCCTATTTCCAGTTAAGCATCACCACACTTTTGAGTAGCTCAAGTCATTCATCCACTTAAGATTCCAGCTACCATTTATTTGTTTATTTATTTATTTTTCTTTTTTTCCTTTTTTGGGGGGTACTCTTAATGTTTGTCGTCTCTTTCACCCATTCCTCCACTCACTGTCCCTCCAGTAACTATCAGTTTGTTCTCTATAGTTAAGAGCCTATTTCTTGGTTTGTTTCTATTTTCACTAGTTATCGGTTTGTTTCTATTTTTTGGAATAGCTTGAGAAGAATTGGTATTCATTCTGTTTTAAACGACTGGTAGAATTCCCCAGGGAAGCCATCAGGTCCAGGACTCTTATTCGTTGGGAGATGTTTGATCACTGATTCGATTTCTTCACTAGTTATGGGTCTGTTCAGATTTCCTATCTCTTCCCATGTGAATTTTGGTAGTGAGTGTGTGTTTAGGAATTTGTCCATTTCTTCTAAGTTGTCCAATTTGTTGGCATATAAGTTTTCATAGTATTCCCTGATAATGGCTTGTATTTCTGAGGGGCTGATTGTAATAAGTCCATTTGGATTCATGATTTTGTCTATTTGGGTACTCTCTCTTTTCGAGAGGCCTGGCTAGAGGTTTGTCAATTTTGTTTATTTTTTCAAAAAACCAATCTTGGTTTCATTGATCTGTTCAATTGTTTCTTTGGTCTCTATGTTGTTTATTTCTGCTCTGATTTTTATTATTTCTCTCTTCTTCTACTGGGTTTAGGGCATTCTTGTTCCTCTGCCTCTAGTTCCTTTAGGTGAACTGTTAGATTTTGGACTTGCACTTTTTCTAATTTCTTGAAATAGGCCTGGAGTGCAATGTACTTTCCTCTTAGGACTGCCTTTGCCGCATCCCATAGATTTTGGATGGTTGTGTTTTCATTTTCATTTGTTTCCATATGTTTTTTAATTTCCTCTCTAATTGCCTGATTGGCCCATTCATTCTTTAGTAGGGTGTTCTTTAACCTCCATGTTTTTGGAGGTTTTCCAGACTTCTTCCTGTAATTGATTTCAAGTTTCAAAAAGCATTATGATCTGACAGTGTGCATGGTATGATATAAATTCTTTTATATTTATTGAGGGCTGCTTTATGTCCCAGTATGTGATCTATCTTGGAGGATGTGCCATGCGCACTTGAGAAGAAAGTGAATTCCCTGGCCTCAGGATGCAGAGTTCTAAATATATCTGTCAGATCCATCTGGTCCAATGTGTCTTTCAAGTCCATTATTTCTTTAGTGATTTTCTGTTGGTTGATCTATCCATTGCTGTAAGCAGAGTATTAGAGTCCCCTGCTATTAGCACATTCTTATCTATGAGATTGTTTCTGTTTGTGATTGTTTTAAGTATTTAGGTGCTCCTATATTTGGTGCGTAGACATTTATGATTGTTATTTCTTCCTGATGGATAGACCCTGTAATTATTATGTAATGCCCTTCTTCATCCCTTGTTCTTGTCTTTAATTTAAAGTCCAGTTTGTCTGATAGAAGTATAGCTACTCCAGCTTTCTTTTGATTACCAGTAGCATGGTATATTTTTCTCCATCCCCTTACTTTTAATCTGAAGGTATTTTCCAGTCTAAGATGAGTTTCTTGCAGACAGCATATAGATGGATTTTGTTTTTTTATCCATTCTGCTACCCTATGTCTTTTGATTGGAGCATTTAGTGTTTACATTCAGTGTTATTATTGAAAAATATGGGTTTAGAGTCATTGTGTTCTTTGTAGTATTCATGCTTGTAGTGGTGTCTCTGGTACCTTGTGTACCTTGCAACATTTCCCTCATAGAGTCCCCCTCAGGATTTCTTGCATGGCTGGTTTAGTGGTGATGAATTCTTTCAATTTTTGTTTATTTGGGAAGACTTTTATCTCTCCTTCTATTCTGAATGGCAGGCTTGCTGGATAGAGGATTCTTGGCTGCATAGTTTTTCTGTTCATCACATTGGAGATTTCCTGCCATTCTTTTCTGGCCTGCTAAGTTTCATTAGATGGGTCTGTCACCACTCTGATAGGTTTCCCTTTTTATGTTAGGGCCTTTTCTCTCTAGCTGCTTTCAAAATTCTCTCTTTGTCCTTATATTTTGCCATTTTTTCTATGATATGCTGTGCTGAAGATCGATTCAAATTACGTCTGAGTGGAGTCCTCTGAGCCTCTTGTATTTCAACGTTTACTTCCTTCCCCAGGTTGGGGAAGTTCTCTGCTATAATTTGTTCCAGGACTCCTTCAGTACCTTTCCCTCTTTCTTCCTTTTCTGGGATTCCTGTGATACGGATATTATTGCGTTTGACCATATTGCTGAGCTCTCGAACTCTTCTTTCATGTTCCTGGATCAGTTTGTCTCTTTTTTTTCTCAGTTTCCTCCTTTTCTATAATTGTGTCTTCTAAATCATTTATTCTCCTGCCTCTTCAATCCGTGCATTGGAGGCCTCTAATTTATTATGTGTCTAATTTATCACATTTTAAAATTCATCATGCCTATTTTTATTCTCCATGTTGCTTGTAGCCATAGTTTCTTTGATGTCCCCTATGCTTTTTTTCAAGTCCAGCTATTAATTTTATGATTATTGTTCTAGGGGCGCCTGGGTGGCTTAGTCGGTTAAGCATCCGACTTTCACTTAGGTCATGATCTCGCGGTTCGTGGGTTCGAGCCCCGCATCGGGCTCTGTGCTGACTGCCAGCTCAGAGCCTGGAGCCTGTTTCAGAGTCCGTATCTCCCTCTCTCTCTGACCCTCCCTTGCTCACGCTGACTCTCTCTCTCTCTCCTAGAAATAAATAAAACATTAAAAAAAATTTTATGATTATTGTTCTAAAATCTTGTTCAGTTATGCTGCTTATATCTGTTTTGAGCAGTTCATTAGCTGTCAATTCTTCTTGGAATTTCTTTGGAGGAGAGCTCTTTCGTTTCATCATTTTAGTTAGCTTTCTGTCTCTTGTTAGTTTTAAAGACTTGTTATGCTCTCTGCACCTGTGAGCGCTGCTGTACCCAAGAAAACTCTTTGACTGTCCAGGGCCTATCCTTTTGGAGAGTGTTTTTTGAATGGTATCTTTTGGTCTCTCTTGTTTAGACATTGGTTATTTTATTTTCCTACTCGTAGTGATATTTGGGACTCTCCACCATGTGTACGTTGGCTTGTTTCTTAAGGTAGCCCTGGAGAAGAAAACAGACAGACAAATACACAGGGAGCAGAGGCACACAAACCCACAGACAAATCCAACTAATATGCAAACCGAGAGGGAAAATGAAAAAGTTAAGAGAAAAGACGGAGGAGGTAAGGCGAATAATAGAAAATTTAAAAATACATAAAAAGGTCAAAAAGAAGAAAAGAAAAGGAAAAAAGAAGAAAACCGATGGACAAAGAACGGTTTAAAGCATATAACCGGATTTCCCAGCTATAATTAAATTGCCGGGTGTATGCAGTGCTGGTTGAAGAGCATAGAGAAAGAGAGGAAGACAGGGCGGGGATGAGGCAAAATTGGAAATAGAATGAACAGGGAGAAGGGATAAGAAGCTTTTTTCAAAGAGCTAAAGGGTGGAATATGGTTGGAGAGGCGATAGAAGAACACTGGTGCTATCCAGAGAAACTATGTAGTCTAATTACTCCTGAGAGAAAGAGATGAAAAGGTCAGTAGGTGTAGAATTTACATCTACAGAATGGACTAAATGTGACTGTTTAAGCAAGCTGGTGACCAGAGTTAATCAGGTCAGTGTTCTGGAAAAAAAAAGAAAAAAAAGGGGGGGAGGGCAGCTCTCCAGCAGGGATGGGCGTGGTGTGATCCAATGCATCAGGCGGGAGCTCTGCCTTGGCGGTTGTGGGGAGGAGAGTGGTGGCGCTCCAGTCCCTTCTTGAACCAAGCGCTGCACCTCACTTTTTGGGTGTGTAAACTCTCCGTGCCAGGGGCGCAGCCAAAGTGGGTCGCACTCTTTAACCCAGGCCAGGCTTAGTTTCCAAATCCCAGTCCACGTGCCCCACTGAAATTGCAGTAGACACAATCTCACAGGCGATCCTCTCAGGGCAATTCCAAGCCTCTTGCCTAGTCCTGGGGATGGAGCCAGAATCGCTGCTCCCTTCTCCTCCGAGTCGGGTTGGCAAGCATGGGCAGGGGTTTGCCTGCGGGGCGTGCCAGGCCCGCTGGAGAGAGGGAAACCAGGTCCCTCTGTGTCTCGTCACCCAAAACTCAAACTCGCCAGCAAATCTCCCAGTTTTTAAGCTCTTCGCCTTCCCTCTAGAGCTCCAGCCAGCCAGGAGGGTGGCGGCCTGGTACGTGTGCGTGGTTCCTCCAGGAGTCCGGCCAGTGAGGAGCACAAAGAAGTGATCAGCGTGCAGCCCCTCCTGGACGAGTTGGCTCGCGGGGACCTGGCACACGGGGATTTGGTGCGCACGGTTCTTCTGTGCCCCAAGCGGAGGTTTTTCTGTTTCCCAGCGACAGAGACCGTGTCTTGAGCGGTTTCAGACTCTCTCTTTTTCCCCTCTCACTCCCCGCAGAGGGGGATCACCCCCGTCCCTGGAGTCTCCAATCCCAGCCCAATTTTATCTTCCCCAGTTCACACTCACGTTAGAAGGCATTCTCAGTAGATTATGCGTCCTTTTTCTCCCAATCTCTTGGGTTCTGTAAGGTTTCCTATGGCTTCAGATCTTTTCCGTGTGAGATATGGGGGTGAGTGCAATGTACAGAGCTCCCTACTTCTCCGCCATCTTGCCCCCTCCCCCCCAGCTACCATTTTAAACATCCATTTTTAAATGTCCATTATGTGAAAGATGACGTGAACACAAGCATCAGCCCAGGGTTGTTGTAAGTATCTAATCTTTAATTCGGAAACCTTTATTATGTGACTTATCACATTGCACTGTAATTGCAGACTCTGCCTCTTTCACCTTCCAACTGCCCTCTCCTCAGTCCTATGGAAACTGTTAAAAGATAATTGTTGGGGCACCTGGGTGGCTCAGTCGGTTAAGCGTCCGACTTCAGCTCAGGTCATGATCTCATGGTTCGTGGGTTCAAGCCCCGCATCGGGCTCTGTGCTGAGGAATAGCTCAGAGCCTGGAGCCTGTTTCAGATTCTGTGTGTCCCTCTCTCTCTGACCCTCCCCTGCTCACGCTGTCTCTATCTCAAAAATAAATAAAACATTAAAAAAAAAGATAATTGTCAACAAAAGGGTAAAATCATGACCCTCAAACAGATGTAAAAAATGAATATGTTAGGGGCGCCTGAGTGGCTCAGTGGGTTAAGCGTCTAACTTCGGCTCAGGTCATGATCTCATGGTTTGTGGGTTCAAGCCCCAAGTCGGGCTCTGAGCTGTCAGCACAGAGCCCTGTTTCAGATTCTGTGTCTCCCCCTCTCTCTGCCCTTCCCCTACTTGTGCTCTGTCTTCTGTCTCTCAATAATAAATACATGTTTAAATTTTTTTTTAAATGAATACATTAAATATTTTATTTAACTAATGAGAGACTAGGAGATGTTATAGCCAGCTCAAAAAAGAATCCAAGGAACAGGCACATGTATAGGTGAGGAATATTTAAATGAATATGTAAATGAGGACAAAACCTGTCTTTCTGTAGGGGGAGGGCAGACAGTTGAACCTTTACTGGGCAGTATAGAACGTGCAGGGCTGCAGGCAAGAAAAATTTGGTTGCTGTTGGTTGCCTAAGGGTACAGAGTTGCAAAACAGCTCAAAGACAAAGAGAGGCTAGACTCAGGAGACCTGTAGGTGTGTCCTCTAAACAAAGTAATTTTCTATTGAAATAAAAAGTTGTTTTCTCTACACCAAGAATATAGAAGCCCCTTACCATCTCCCAGGCCCCTCCAAATTTCCAAGGCTTCTCTTGATCTGAATCTGCTGCGCACCCCCCATCCTGAACAAGCACTGTTTGAATACTGAAGATGTACCTTGTGCCCACAAGGCCCAGCTTGAGGGGTGACACCTCCCACAGCACAGGGTGCCCCTGGGAACCACGTGGCCTGTGCATGTAGTGAGGCCTCCAGCTCATCTGTGAGCAGCGAGGCTTATTTGGGTAATTATAACTCTCCAGCCCAGTCATTAACTATCTGCCCACCCATTGCTCCATTCCCCACCCTGGCACAGTACTATTGATGGGGAAAACAAAGGCAAAAGAAACGTAGATAAAATTAAATGTCCTTATTTTGCAGCCCATTTTGATAAATACCTGAGACAGGCCAAGTGTGGCGGTCCTCAAGGAACTCACACTATCTTCGTGTTAATGTTTTGCTAGAAGCGAAAAACAACTTTACTTTTTTTTTAAAATTTTTTATAGTTTATTTATTGTTGAGACTGAGACAGAGCATGAGTGGGGGAGGGGCAGAGAGAGAGAGGAAGACACAGAATCTGAAACAGGCTCCAGACTCTGAGCTGTCAGCACAGAGCCTGATGCGGGGCTCGAACCCATGAACCACGAGATCCAACCCGAGCCAAAGTCAGACGCTCAACAAACTGAGCCACCCAGGTGCCCCGAAAAACAACTTTACTTTGACTACGGCCAGACCTCCAGGATCCTGTAAGTCTTCTTCAACATAGGCAAATCCTTTTGGAAACTTCCTTTATTTCTACCCAGCCCCTCACCTTAAAGAAAAGTATATAGTCAACTATTTCTCACAATCACATTGCAGCTCTTTCTGCCCACAGGTCCTGTCCCGTGCTTTAATAAAAACACCTTTTTGCACCAAAGATGTCTCAAGTACTCTTTCTTGACTGTTTCCTCCTGGCCCATGTCACATCACTATCTTCCCAGCACTTGCCCCCCTTCCCCATGGTAGATACGATCCAACACCCCCGGTGGATGCCTGAACCTGCAAATAGTACTGAACCCTACATGTATTGTTTTTCCCGACACATACACACTTACTGATGGGGTTTTGGAATGGAGGGGGTCCAGAGCTGACAGCCAAGAAAGAATTCTTGGGATGCTTTTGATGAAAAAAGGTGATTTTATTACAGCACCAGGAGACAGGACCCAGGGGCAGAAAGAGCTGCACTGGGGTAGTGATGAGTTATATACTATGGAGTTGGGGGAAGTAAAGGTAAAAAGGAGGTTTCCAGAAGGACTTTCATATGCTAAATAGGATTCATAAGAAGCGCACCTGGGTGGCTTAGTCAGTTAGGCGCTGACTCTTGGTTTCAGCCCAGGTCATGATCTCAAGGTTTGCAAGTTCAAGCCCCACGTCATGCTCTATACTGACAGCTCAGTCTGGAGTCTGCTTCAGATTCTGTGTCTCCCTCTCTCTTTCTGCCCCTCCCCCAATTGTGTTTTCTCTCTCTCTCTCAAAAAAAATTAATTTTACCTACCATTTTCTTGCCTTTGCTCCCCACATCACTATGGAGGCGAGGGTGATATTAGGGGCTCCAGGAAACTAAGTCTATAGGTTTCTGGAGATTAGGCTATTGATAAGATTGCCTTTTTCTTGTAATTTACTAAAACATTTGTAAACTGATGGAGACTCAGGTCTTGCAGGACTGAAATCTCTATCAGTTTCCCCCTTTCCTTTGCTCCTGGGCAGCTAGGAGTGCCTGAGGAATGTTGTACATATCCCACTTAGAAGGGAGGTGGTTTGTGGGGTGTCAGCTTGCCTTATGCTCCCTCATCACCTATGATCAAGTTTCATTTATAAATTATGCACAGTAAGAGATTAACAACAATAACTAATAATAAAACAGGACAATTACAACAATATACTGTAATAAAGGTTATATGAATGTGGTCTCTCTCGTTCAAAATATCTTACTGTACTGGACTCGCCCTCCTCTCTATGATAATGTGAGATGACAAAATGTTTACGTCATGAGACAGTGAGGGAAAGTTCTCCCAAATTGTATACATGTGCAAAGCAGTTGTCAAATATCCCATACTGTAACAAAGTTAGGAGTCCTTAAAAGAATTTTGACTGAAATATATGTATATAAAGGTTTTGACCAAATTCTTCTTTGAAATTTCCAGCTGACTTCTTTTTGGACCCTAGCATAAGCTCCAGTATAATAAGGAAAAATAGGATAAAATAGGGAGAAAGGGAAAGGTTAGGACCTGAGGTCCCTGTGTGGGAAAAAACATGTATTTTGGAGCAATGCTGAGAGTCTCTGCCCACAGCAAACCCTCTCAGGTGCAAGGTCCCCCTTAAGAATGTAAGACACCACCTACTCCCCCTCAGGTTCCCCTCAGGAATTTGACAATCAAAATACCCAACTAAAATAAATAAATCATAAAACTTATTTAACCCAGGGGCAGTATGACCAGTCTGACTCCTCACACGGTGGAGTCGAGCCAATCAGGAGTGGACAGCCCAGCACCTAGAGTTGTCCAGCCAGTAAGGGTAGAACCTGAGAAGCAACAAAGGGGCAAGGAAGAGGCTGACCAAAAGCCTAAAACAAAGTCCCCTGCCTGTAGTCAGGGGTATTCACCTCCGAATGCCCCCTCTCTGTAAAGAGAGCTTTCCTACTATTTTTCCTTTTAGAGCTTATACTCTAATAAACTCTTATACTCTAATAAACTCTAATAAACGAGACTGTTGCTCGTTCTGTGTCCACCTCTTCATTCTTTGAAGCAGTGAGACAACAAATCCCGAGTACTGAGGTTAAAAAAAAATCCTGCGACGTTTCTTTGGGGGTTCATCTCAGAATATCAACATCTTCTAACTGTAAGTAAAGAGCAGCTGGCACCCTGTCTTTTCTTTCTATCCTAAATAAAACTCTCAAACCAAATAATGGGCATCCGTCAGCCAGGTAAGAGAGAATAATGTGGCTGGGTCTCCTCCCATCTGATCCCCCAACGTAATTGGGAATGTCAGTGTGATGGAGTCCCAAGGTCTTTTCGAGAAGAATCCCTAGATGCATGAGACTCAGGGGAGGCTGAACAGCAACTGGAGGGTCCTGACCAAGGCTACTATTTGGTGGACGCCTGAAGGCTAGGGGCAGAACCTGATCCCTGACTGCCCATTTGGGTATCTGGTGTAATTCTCCTCCTTCATCTCTAATTTGTGTTTTAACTTCAATTGCAGGATGCTGGATTTACTATATGTTTGATGGATATATATAGGAGAGAACATACAGTACCCCTTCTTGTACTTAATGGTATTCGGAAAGAAAGATGGAAAGAACTGTAATTTTACCCAAAAGATCAGGACGCCATGCCCTTTTGAGTTGTTTTGCTTGAGGCCTGGTTAAGATTGCCCCTCCTTTGATCCAAAGGCTGAGAAAATGATGGAGATATCCTTGCTACTGGCCTTCAAATGTTCCACATTTGTGTTGCTTCTATTTAGCAGAGGAATGGATGCCTGTACCACATGAGGGATGGATGATATATAAAGGGCTTTTACTGGGATATGTGGGAGCCATTTTGCTACACTTAGCCCAGTGTATGCTAATTTATAACAACCTGGATATTCTAAAATGGACATCCACACGGCTGGTAGGTATTTATGAGGGTATTGCTGAACAAGGCAGGGGAATAGACCTTGACTTTGGCCCTTTCAGCACCCTCCTCAACAGCCCAACAATCAATACATAAATTACTGTTGGGCCAAAATAAAATTAGTCTATCTTTCTACAACCAGGACAGTCTTGCTTGGTCACAGTTCATCCTCCCAAAGTCTGGTAGGGAGGAAATGGAGGGGTAGGAGAAATGGGGGAAGACAAGGTTACTCTCAGAGGTAGGGTCAAGCCTGGGTGAGAATGACTACTCCCAGCACGTTGCAAGACTGACAGAGCTTTTGGCTGCCAGTCACATAGCCAATCAAAATTCAGGGCCAGGAGATGAGGCTTCTCCTGGCCAACAATCAGGGTCAAGAGATAAGGTTTCTCCTGGTCAGCTATAGGAAACTGAGATAAGGGATGTCTTTTCCTCCTTTTTCCTATAGATGGGAAGGCCAATACTCCTTTGGGATGCATTCTGAAAAATTGGGATGATTTTGATCCACAAACCCTGAAGAAAAAGCAACTCATTCTCTTTTGCACTGAGGCTTGGCCCCAATGCAAATTGGAGGAGGAAACCTGGCCGCCAGAGGGAAGTATCAATTATAATACTATCCTACAATTGGACTTGTTTTGTAAATGTGAGGGGAAATGGGGAGAAGTCCCCTATGTTCAATGTCTTTGGGCTTTAAGAGAAAATCAGGACGTGTATGAGATGAAAGGTTGACCCTGGCTTATTGGCGGCCCTTTCCAAGGTCCAGCAATCAGGAGGGGAAACAATTAAGGGCCCTTTGCCTGAACTCAAAGCAGACCTAGAGAGGGAGGAAGAGAAGTCTTCCACCTACACCTCCTCCTCCTTGGGTCCTAGATCTATAGATCAAGACTTAAAAATGTCTCTTCTGCTTCCTGCTGCCCACTTTATCCAGGCCCTCCTGTAATGGCAGCAGCTGAGAAATACAGGGACAAGCAACTCCTCAATTATCATGGGTCTGAAGGTCTTATAGGGAACTTCCAGTACCCTACTGGGATTCAGGTAATTCTTCCCCAGGATCCTAACTGGGACTATGATGATTCCATTGAGGAATGGTGTTGTCACCATTTCCAAGCCTTAAACTTGGAAGGATTTAAAAGAACTAAGGTTGGGGCACCTGCATGGCTCAGTTGGTTAAGCATCTGACTTTTGGTTTCAGCTCAGGTCTTGATCTCATGATTTGTGAGTTTGAGCCCCACACTGGGCTCTGTGCTAGCAGTGCAGAGCCTGCTTGGGATTTTCTCTCTCTTTCTGCCCCTCCTTGCTCCCTCTCTCTCAAAGTAAATACATAAACTTAAAAAAAAAAAAAAGAACTAAGGTTAAGCCCTTAAATTACGCTAAACTAACCACTATTTTACAGACACCCCAGTGGCCTTTCTGGAAAGGCCAAGGGGGGCTCTCATTCTCACATTCTTTTTTGATAACACCAGAAAGCCCCACTCCCTTACTGAATTAGGGACTACAGTGCTACTGGCTCCAGGCTAGATAAACAACTGCCTCCCCCTGATGGAAACTGATATTGATTCAGAATATGGGCGATACAGGGAGAAGTAGGCAGAGCCGTAACTGCAATACTTGTCCAAATACACCTTAAGGATCCCACTTCTCTTCCATGCCAGAAGCAGTATCCTCCAAAACCAGAGGCCTAAAACAGAGCTAGTAAAAATTAAAGAAATAGGGACTTTTGAAGGAATGTAACAAGCCCCTGTAATGCTCCAATATTGGGGGTACAGAAACCTAACGAGGGATGGGGGCTAGTCCAAGATCTACATGTCAGGAATGAAGTGGTGGTCTCTATCCACCCTGTGCTTCCAAATCCCTGTACCTAGCTGGCCCAGATTCCACCAGATACGAAATGGTTTACAATCTTAGATTTAAAAGACGCTTTCTTCTGTTTTCCAATACATCTAGATTCTCAATTCTTGTTTGCCATTCAGGGTCCTGTCCATCCGGCTTCACAATTAACTTGGAGAGTGTTGCCTCAGGGCTTTCGAGATAGTCCACATCTATCCGGACAGGCCTTAACACACATGATCTTTTGGAATTCTCAGCTGATAATTGCACTTTGATGCAATATGTGGATCTCTTACTGTGTGTCCCTTCAGAACCAAGTATACAGGCTGGTACCAAGGTCCTCTCAAATTTTCTAGCAGAAAGAGGATATAAAGTCTCCCAACAAAAGGCCCAATTGTCTGAGACTTCTGTTAAATATCTAGGATTAATCCTTTTGGAAGGCACAAGAAGGCTAGGCAAGGACAGAATTCAACCCGTTGTCTTGTACCCCGTCCTGAAGAAACTTCTTAGACAACTGAGAGGGGTTTTAGGCCCTACCGGCTATTGCCATTTATGGATATCAGGATATGGAGAGGTAGCTCGCTCCCTTTACCAAATTATCAAGGACACACAGGCCACAAATACTCACTTACTGCTATGGGACACTGAGTCAAAACAAGCTTTTAGAAAACTTAAGCTCATTTTATTGGGTGCCCCAGGCTTGAGGCACATTGGAAATTCTTGGAATTTATATTACAGAGAGAAAGTGGGTAGCCTTGGGCGTTTTGACTCAGAAATGAGGCCCAGTACAGCAACCAGTGGAGTATCTTAGCAAAGAACTTGATTCAGTAGCTTGTGTTGGGCCTGCATGTCTTAGAGCTGTTGCAGCTGTTGCCCATATAGCTGTTGCTACAAAACTAACCCTTGGAATACTACATGGCAATGAGAAAGAATGAAATCTGGCCATGTGTAGCAACATGGATGGACCTTGAGGGTGTTATGCTGAGCAAAATAAGTCAGGCAGAGAAGGACAAATATCATATGTTTGCACGTATAGGAGGATTGGGAGGAACTTAACAGAGGACCATGGGGGAGAAGAAGGGGAGAAATGGTGGGGGAAAGGGAGAGAGGTAAACCATGAGAGACTCTTGAATGCTGAGAACAAACTGAGGACTCATGGGTGTGGGGGGTGAGGGAGGAGATGAACATGGAGGAGGGCACTTGTGGGGATGAGCACCAGGTGTTATATGGAAACCAACTTGACAATAAACTATCTGTAAAACAACAACAACAACAACAAAAAACTAACCCTTGGGGAAGACCTTACTGTCTAAGTCCCACATAGTATCCAGTCCTATCATGGATGGCAGCCATTGGCTCACAGATAGCTGCCTTCTGCAGCCTCAGGCACTCCTGCCTGAGGGGCCTGCTGTGCGCGTAAAGGCCTGCTCCTCTCCTGACCCAGCACCCTTCCTGACAGAGGAAGGTAAGGAGCTAATATAACAAATCATAGTACAAACGTACGCTGCCCGAGAGGATTTAAGGGAAACTCCTATGGAAAACCCAGGATGGACCCACAGATAGGAGTCCTTTTGTTGAGCAGGGCTCCTGAAAACCTAGGTATGCAGAGGTGACTCTTCATAAAACTCTGGAAAGTGGTGCCCTGCATCAGGAGCTAGTGCTCTGCTGGCCAAACCAGTAGCCTTACTAGAGCCCTAGAATTAAGCAAAGATAAGAGAGTTAACATTTACACCAGCTCTAAGCACGCTTTCCTGGCCTTACATGCCCATGGTTCTGTATGGAAGGAAAGACATTTTTAAACATCTTCAGGGGCTCCTACCAAGTATTACCAGGAAGTTACCAGACTTTTACAGGCTGTTCACTAGCCCTTAGAGGTAGCAGTAATACACTGTAAAGGACACCAAAAAGGAATGGATAAGTTAGCAGAGAGAGACAAGCAGGCTGATGCCACAACAAAATCAGCAGCCAGATCTCAAGTTATCCCTACCATTGCCTCCCTTATCTGGGATACCTGTATAACACAAGAAAAGCCCCACTACTCGACAGAAGAAAAACAATGGGTGTGAGAACGGGGTTACACTCCCCAGCCTACAGGGTAGTTACAGGTGGGTGACTTCATTTACCAGCCACTAGCCAGTGGAAGGTTTTAAAAACTCTCCATCACACTTTCCATCTACATTTAATGGCTTAAAAACTTTTTACAGGAAGGGATTTCAATAAGACTATTAAATATATTATAAAAACCTGCAATATTTGTCAAAGAAATAACCCACTCTCTCACCTGCAGTCTCCAATAGAGTTATAACAGAACTGGGAGTTACCCCCGGGGGTGACTGGCAAATAGAATTCACAGTGTGCCCAAAGCACAAGGACATAAATATCTTTTGGTATGGGTAGATACCTTCACACTTCGGGTCAAAGCCTTTCCTTGCAGGACTGAAAACACCTCAGAGGTGGTTAAGGCACCAATAAACGAGATTATTACTCTCTTTTGGACTCCCTACATCCCTTCAAAGTGATAATCATCCCTCCTTTAAGTCCTCAGTAACTGAAGGGGCAAAGATTATCATCTGTACTGTGCCTGGAGGTCACAATCCTCAGGGAAGGTGGAAAAGACCAATGAAAGCATTAAGAGACTTCTTAGAAAGCTCGCCTAAAAAACAAGTCAGAACTGGACATCCCTACCTCCTATTGCTTTGTTTCAGATTAGAAATATCGTCATGAAAAAGGGCACAAGCCCTTCTGAAGTTCTTTATGGAAGACCCTTTCTTGTTAATGACTTGCTGGCAGATAAAGAGGTATTAGATTTGGTAAACTATGTAATTCCTTTGGCTAAATTCCATCAGACTCTTCAGCCTCTCAACTCTGGGATGACCAGCCTCCTCTGTACAACCCAGGAGATCAGGTACTCATGAAAACCTTCCTTCTTTGTCCCCTTCTTTAGAACCAATGTGGAAGGTCGACATATGGTCATCTTAGCAAATCTTACTGCTGTCAAAGTACCGGAATTTGACTCCTCGATTCATCGCTCCCGGATTAAGTTGTGGTTTCCATCAGAACAGGACAACACAGAGACGGAGTTGAATTGTGAAACAGAAGAAGGCCTTAAATTGATCTTCAAGATAAGGACACCACAGAATGAAGACAAGTGACACAATATATTGGAAAGTAGTAATAATATGCCTATGGGGTTCAGAAACACTTCCTGTATGTATTCCACCAACCCCACCACTATTAGGGTTGAATGATGGGACCCCTTTGGTTGAGGCAGCTGACCTAACTTTTATAGAGGGAGACCGTGTTTTAAAATATGACCTGGAATATGGCAATTTTACAATTTGGCATTGGGATAATAGCCATACCCTTAATTTACCTAAGGGCAAAACTTTTGCAGTTTACTTATTTGTAAAATTAGAACAAAGCCATAAATATTGGGCTGAAATTTTGCCCAGTAATGAAACTGGAAGGGAATTATATAACTCCACTCAAAAGATACATTGTATTGCCATAGATATAGATGATGGAAAAATTAAAAAGGTCCCAGGTTATGAAGACCAAGATATCGCAGCTGGATGTGTGATATGCCACAGTACCGCTTGCCCTGATAGTCTCCTGCCCTGCCAATGCGGCTGGAAGGCTAATCACACATTATTCTTAAAGGTCCAATGGTGGACCCAAGTGCCTATGGGAAGCATCACGGTTAGACCTGGAAGGCTTTGGGAACCTTTGTGGCAAACCCAAACCACCGCCTACCTGGGAGTCTCCTCGATTTTGTTGACTCTGACTTGGGACACCCAGAGGTTTTGGGTTGATACTTACTATCCCAATTATTCCCACTCCATAGATTTACAATGGAAAAAACACCTATGGTGGCTACAACAATACAGGCCCAGAAATAACAAGATCATGAAAAGACATCTTATAGGAGGCATAGGAACAGGATTAGGCATATTGGGGCAGGCAGAATTTGCTGCCGCTGAGAAGCGACACAATTTGGAAAAGGATTCCTTATCCAGAATAGGCCATATTGAAGGAACTTTGTTTCAAGAAGCAGGCAAAGGATGGGAAACTCTTTTAAAAGAAAATGAGACTTTAGTAAGGTGGATAAGTAAGACCCGAGAAACCCTACAAAGGCATTTCCAAACTCAAACCTGGGAAAGGGCATGTATTCTCACCCAGGAAGGACTGCTCACCATGTTAATGCAGATGGAATCTGAAGTGGTCATGGGACAGTGGCCTACTCTAATGAATGCTGAACTGGAAACTCAGAAATTATGGCCTATATATGGAAGCCCCAAGTTATGGAAGATTATTGCTAGGGGCTGTAACTTGCGGCATTGCATCTTAAGGGCACATGTGCCTTGAATGGACCATGCTAATTCATATCCAATAGTTCAGCTTGCAGGCATAGGGACTATATTAAATCAGACAAGGATTTTGCCAATGGGGAGTCGATGGGCCATAATGTCAAATGAGTCAGCTTGGGTTCCCATATCTCTTTCTAACTGTGAAGAGAGAAATAAAATCTGGCTGTGCCCTCAACAAAACCGGAACCCTGATTTCACTAAGGTCTGGCCACTCGTCTCTACCCCAGTAACCGATAGCATTTGGTACATGGGTAGAGGAAAATTTTGTTGGGAAAGTAAACAAGGAGAAATAGCCGTCACAGAGAGCTTTACTTGCAAGCATTTACCATGTACTAAATCATACTGGAGTATGGTGCAACACTGGGACCATTGGTAGAATACATCTACAAAAGAATAACAAGACTTACAGTAGTCTGGATATCAAAGATCACTCTTTCCTTGAGGTAGAATTAAATACGCCTCATGAAGTTGTTCCTATGGAAACTGGATGGCCAAAGGAGGAATTGAGGATTGAGGACCATGAGCTAGTTCAGGTGCTTAATTATTCTAATCGACAATATCACCAGATCCAAATAAGTATGGAAGAAGGAGGAAAAGCTATAGTTAAATTGATTAAAAAAAAAAAAAAAAGATGACCAGACATGCCAGGGATTTTTAGGATGGCTGTAGTGCATCTTTCCTTCCTATGGTGTGGCTTCTTTCCTAGGAGGCGCTGCATTTGGAATATTGCTTGTTGGTCTGATATTCTTTTTATATGTCATTCGTAGACACTGTTGCATACGCCAGAAAAGTAAGACATCTGAGGTGGTTTTGCAAACCAAGATGTAACAAACACCCTCCCATTAGATCGGATGGACCTCTGAACCTGCCCTGACTGCCGTTCCCCTGTCATCGCCCCCCTTCAGCAGGAAGCAGTTTAGATCGGTCATTGTCCTGGTTCATAATAGCAGTTAGGAGTCGTGTATTCAGAGTGGAGAATATAATAGGGAGAGATAGCACAATATAGGCAGAGAGGGAAAGGTTAGGACCTGAGGTCCTGCGTGGGGAAAAGCACACATTTTAGAACAATGCCAGGAGCATTTGACTACAGCAAACCCCCCAGGCATAAAGTCCCTCTTAATTATATAACAGACACCACCTACTCCCCCTCAGGTTCCCCTCAATAACTTGACAATCAAAATACCAAACTAAAATAACTAAACCATAAATCTTATGTTAACCGAAGGACAGTATGACCAGTCTGACTCCTCACACAATGGAGTCGAGCCAATCAGGAGTGGACAACCCAGCACCTAGAGTTGTCCAGACAGTAAGGTTAGAACCTGAGAAGGAATGAGGAGGCAGGGAAGGGGGCACCCAGAACCCTATAAAACAAGAACCCTGCCTATAGTCATGGGTATTCACCTTCAAATGTCCCCTCTCTGTAAAGAGAGCTTTCCTACTACTCTTCCTTTCGGAGCTTATACTGTAATAAATGTCTGCGAGCCACTCATTCTGCGTCCACCTCTTCATTCTTCGAAGTGGTAAGACAACAGACCCTGGGTATTGAGGTAAAAATTCCTGCAACACCAGGTTTGGTAGGAGGAGATGGGTCCCTCCCTTGTTTGTCCCTCAGTCCTTTAGTTCTTACAGCCATTGGGCCACCCTCACCTTGCCCCTATCTAGCACTGTAGTAGTGTGTGGTCACCCACCACCATTTAGCAAAGGGTACATGGGCTCTCCAAATCTGCCAGTTGCTTTCACCACTAATTTACAGTATGACCTGGGGGTCCTTCCCAGGGTCTAGGAAATTATGAGGACTTTTGTTATTGTTGAAAGCCAATGATTTGAAATCTCATTTAAAGCAAAGAAGTCCTATAGCACTTAAAACAAATTTCACTACAAGGACTTTATTCTAGAGTTATCAGTGAGTCTGCCATGCCGGAGGTGGAAAGCCGCCCCACTACCAGGCAGTCTCAGGATCGGCCTATAGTACGCCTCTCCTTTCCTGGCCTACACCACTGCTGGGCCTCAGGACACCAGAGCTGCTGCTCTCCTCTGGCCTGGGTTTCAAATGCACCATCCGGGGACCATGAGTCTGCCAGAAACTCAGCCCTGCCCTCCTCTGAGACCATCTCCTTCAGAAGGGGGCTTCCCTTTGGAACCTCCATTCCACATCAGAAATCCAAGTGTTCTCTGGTCCTGTTGGGGAAATAAAACAATCTTGCCAACGAAAAGACCTCTTCGTGTGTGTACAGAAGACAGCAAACACAATTTATTGTTAGATAAGAACCAACAGACTCACATGTGAGGTAACTGAGAAGTGACTGGAGTCTGGACATGATTGCACATGAATTTCTGCAGTAAAGTGGAAGAAGGAATAAGGACAACTCCTCTCACCTCTCATCTCCTTGAGAGACTAAGGAGCAGGCCTTGTGAGGACCTCCTGAGTACCTCCACATGTTGTAGGATTTTTTACCTCAAAACCAGGGGTTTGTTGTCTCACCATTTCGAAGAATGAAGAGGTGGACACGGAATGAGCGGCTGGCAGACATTTATTAGAGTATAAGCTCCGAAAGGAAGAGTAGTAGGAAAACTCTCTTTACAGAGAGGGGGCATTTGAAGGTGAATACCCATGACTATAGGCAGGGGCCCTTGTTTTATAAGGTTCTGGTCAGCACCCCCTCATTCCTTCTCAGGTTCTACCCTTATTGGCTGGACAACTCTAGGTGCTGGGTTGTCCACTCCTGACTGGCTCCACTCCATTGTGTGAGGGGTGGTCTATGGCCATATTGTTCCTTGTGGGTCATGCGTTATGGTCTACCACGTATTTTCAGTTAGGTCTTTTGTAGGTGGTATTCGTTACATTCTTAAAAGGAAATCTACACCCGAGGGGGTTTGCTATGGTCAGATGCTTGGAGCACTGTTCCAAAATATGTGTTTTCCCCACACAGGGACCTCAGTTCCTAACCTTTCCCTCTTTGCCTATTTTATCCTATCTTTCCCTATTATACAGAGACTCCTGAGTTTATTTTTCACCTTGTGTGTGTATAGTTCCAGGGGTCAGAAGGACCTCAACCTTGCATTATCTTATGTTTTTAAGTTTATTTATTTATTTTGAGAGTGAGATAGAGAGCGCATGTGTGCATGTGCATGCGTGCACACACACACACACACACACACACATGCACACACACACGCACGCCCAAGCAAGGGAGGGGCAGAGAGAAGACGAGACAAACTCCCAAGCAGGGAGTGTGCCATCACTGCAGAGCCGGATGAAGGGCCTGAACTCACAAACTGTGAGATCATGACCTGAGCCAAGATCAATAGTCAGACACTTAACCAGCTGAACCACCCAGGCACCCCTTAACCTTGCATTATAAAATCAAAAGGCTATGCCTCTTCTCAGGCCCATTTTGTTTGCACGAAGACTCCCTGATCAGGAAATGGGAGGTAGGTGCTTTTTCCCTCAAAGAAAGTATCCTTATTTTACCTTTATAGTCCCCTTTGAAAAGCCACCAATATTATTCCAAAACCCACCCCATTTTGGACAGAACTCTAATGACAATCTCCCCTCCTTTTCCTCTTGGTACATCGGTTGGTGAGAATCTGTACAGTGCATAGAGCTTATAAATAATTTCATGTTATTACCCATCTGATCTCCACAACTCCTCATTTTACGGACACAGAAACAGAATGACTATTGTAAACCTGACCTCAGGGAGCTGAGAGGTGAACTCAGGCCTTTGATATCAAACAGGTCAGCTTTTTCAGCCTCCCAAAATAAATTGCTGGGCCATTCTAATGCAAGCCAAGACAGAAAGGTCATATAAGAAGAGGAAGTCTGGAGAGGCATTTTATATTTCTTCAGTGTTTGAGCACTGTGCTGCATTCTAGAACACTCTGTGATGATGAAAGTGTTCTTTACTCGAACCTCCAATATGGTAGCCACAAGCCACAGCCACATGTGTACATGGGTACTTGAAATTAAAAATTTGTCTTCTTAATTTTATTTCATCTTCATTGAAATGTAAATTTAAAAAAACTCCACGCATATAGTCAGTGGCTACCATGTTGGACAGTGCAGCTCCAGAATGTGAAAGCCCTGTTAGGTGGGTCTTAAGATGTCACCTTGGCTGGTAACCAGTGGGATGTGTTTGCCTCAGGCCTCGGAGTGAAGCTCCCTCAGATGTTCACATTAAGTAGGCTGCCCCTTGGGAAGGAGAACATTTGGGCCCAGAGAGGTCTCTGTGGCTGGTATGTCTTGGGCTGTCAAAACTCCTGTCCAGTGGGGCTCTGGCTCCCCTAGCAGGGCCTGGCTCCTGTCAGCTCTCTGCTCCTTCTCTTCCTCTTTCCCCTCCCTGAGCCCAGAGCACAGCACTCATGCCCAGGATGCTCCTCCAGGCAAATCAGGACAACTTCATCAGAGAATAGAAATAATCACTTGCCTGCTTAGAAGTCAGAACACAGCTGAGAGACACCTTCAGAATTCTTTCTTCACACCCACAGTTGAGATGAGGCCTGGAGAGGTGACCAGTAACGTCCTTGGCCTCTTTGCCTAGGGCCTTGACCCACTGAGCTCACAGATGGGGCAGGAACATGTGTGTAAGCAAGAAAACAGGAGCCACCATGGTCATGGTCCTTCCACCTGGTTATGTCCATGAAGGAGTTCCCTTAAAAGTGATGGTGAAAAAGGGTTAAGTTTGGCAAAGAGAACCAAGTTTCTAAGCCTTAATTATCAACACATGCCTTTGGGTCACTTACAGGAGCAAAACATTTCCATCCTATTCTTAAAGAGTCTCCATAATATAATTCTGTTTAATTCCCCTTTGCAGAGATTAGACCCAACTCTCACAAACAAAAATATCTTGGAGCATATTTACTGATTGAATGACAGTACTTATCCATTTTGGGGCTAACTACTAACAATCTTAACACTTTTATAAGCAGAAAGTCCTGCTTCAGTACTAACTTCACTCAAGTTTTCCCCCTCTAACCCAGCCTGGTGTGTCGAGTGCTTGGCCATGTAGATGGACAAGCCATGAGCAGGCCACATTTGGCTGGAAACATATAACCTGTATCTGGTGGACTTTGTCGAAGGTCCAAAGTTCAAGGTTTTAGATATGGCAACACGGGTCATCTGAGACTTGAAGCAAGAGCTGCTCACCTGATTTGAAACAGTTTGGGTAACAAACCATTGGGTACCGCTGAAATGTATCAGGGAATTAGTTGCCATAAAAACATTCAAAATGAACATCCCAAAGTGCCAGCAACCAGGAAACAGACACGTCAGTAAGGTGGGTAGTGAAGGTTCCCATGAGTATTACCTCATTTTTAATGATATCAGATGAGCCTATCTCTCATTTTTCTCTGTAATTAGGGCTAATAATTATCTTCAAGTGGATATTTATGGCAGACTTTGGAAATATTAATCTGTTATTACTAGAGTTATATTGCTCTGAATTTGAATATGGAAAACACACCCAACGACTTGCTCATCTCACAATGCAAATGTAGCAAAAAATTAGTCCCATGGGCTTGCTCTCTGAGGTCTAGCCAGTAACATGAGAGTGGCTGACTTATTTTAATGTTTCAAACTGCTTCCATTTTATCACTTGGAAAGTTTTTCAATTATTCCAACACTGCCACAGAAGAAAGAACATGAGATTTGGAGTCAAAAGTATTGGATCGAAATGCCCAGCCTGACACCTAGATTACTTTCCAAAATTAGCCACTCCTTCCCCTTCCCACCACCTCCATAGGAGAATTGTATTTCTCTGCACCTTGACTTTGGGCTTGGCCACATGACTTGTTTTGGCCAATGGAAAATTGGCAGACATGGCTCTTGTACTGCTGTCCTGGCACGTCTCCTGGTCTGAGGAAGAAGGGCAGCATGGGGCCAGAACGAGCTGCAGCCTACTGTTACTATCAGCCAGTCACCCTGCTGATCCCTAGAAACAAGAGAGAACAAACGACTACTGTTTTAAGTTTTGGGTTGTTTGTAATAGAACAATACTTGATTGACAAGTTAACAAAAACTTGGTTTCAGTTAACATTATATATAACATGATATAATGATATCAATGTCACAATGTAATCCAAATGACATCAGGCTATTATCATTCTACCTGCTTAAGAACAAATAAAGTGCCCCACTCTCACCTTGGCTTCCCAACATTGTACGTAGTGTCAATTTGGTTAAACCGGGACTATAGGAGTACATTTCCCTAATCCCCTTCTCTGTGTGGACCTAAGTTATCCTTGCCCGCCACAGAAAGATTTGAAATTAATATTCCATTTCTCTCACTTAGGATTGCAGACTGGGACCCCGTGCTGTCTGGGGTGACCCTGCATGACCTGTGCGGCCCTCAAAGAGCCTGGAACACCGGTGGTGCCCATTAACGGTTTGTTTCCCCTCTTCTCCACCCTCAATTGGCATTCATCTTTATCCAAAGGTTCAACATTTGACCCCATCCAAGAACTCAGTTCCCCTCTAAGAATAATTTTGCCCCCAATTCTTTGCTTAGTGTCTGGGCCTTGCTACCAAGATCAGGTCTCAGACGGGAACTACTTGCCTTGGTGCCAAGTGATGCCCACTGAAGTAGCGCCTGTGGCGCTGTGCCACTTACTGGGATGCCTCATCCCTTTCTAGACATTTACCTCCATTTGGGAGCTACTTCTTACTGAACCCTTTCCCTCATCAAATAGCCCCCATTTGACTTCCTTAGATACACCTTCCACGTTTAAGCATTTTGTGAGCCAGGGGATAGTATTGTTAACTGCGATTTCCTATTCATTTGTCCTTTGTTTCAAGCCCTTAGCAAGGAATAATTTGTAAAATAGTTTCCCAGTCAAATATGTAATCATGAGCAATTTGCTTTGTAGGAAGTAGGGAGTGGCAGGCATCCTCCAACGGAATTAGAGATATCCTAATTACTCACACCAGCAGAAGCTGTCACTTTTGTAAGGTATGTAATTAGCAGCCAGAGTGTGTGCTAGAAACGATGTGATTGTTTGAACAGGGGGTGTAGCCCAGAGACTGCCCAGATTGGCACTCTCCAACTGTGTTCATTAGCCCAGACTGGGCTCTTGGGTCACTTGCTAAGGCTGATTCCATGCCTGAATACAGGGTGTAGGGACAGCCGAGCCCACAGGCCTTTGTCCACAAAGCAAGTGTGACCACCTAAAAAAAAAAAATGGTATCCTCTGTTCTTTGTGATTATGAATTTCCTGTTTTTCTGGTCCAGTGGTTCTCAGCTTCAGTTGTACATTAGAGTCACCAGGGAGATGCTTTATAAACCCTGGTGTCCAGACCAATTAAATCAGCTTCTCTAAGGCATCAGTCTTAAACGTCCTCAGATGACTCCAATGTGCTGCCCAATTTGAACACCGGTGTTAGATCAGTGGTTCTCAAATGTTAGCTGAATCAGGACCACTTGGAGAGCTTTTCAAACCCCGCCCCTAGATTCAGTAGGTGCAGGGGAAGGGAGTCCGATAATTTGCACTCCTCATTGAATGCTGTCAATGCTCAAAACAGTGTTGAATTCCTTTTGGAATCAGAATGGTTAACCTTTATTTTTCACATATGACAGGCATTGTGCTAAATGTTTTAGTCACTGGTTCCTTTAATCATTTTCACAAGGCTGTTTCATTCTTACCCTTCAAGTCTCAGAAAAAGTGCCCCACCTGAGATATCTTCTGTGTGTCCTTTATCAATACACCTGCTGCCGCTGTCACATCACCTAGTTTCCTCCTGGGGCATAACCACAGTCTGTAATCTTATTTCTCCTCTGCCACCTGCATGTAGGCTCCATGGTGGCAGAGACCCTACCGAGTGCCTAACATCTGGCAGGCACTCCACGAATACTTTCTGAATGAATGAGTCCACAGATGAACCACAGGAAAAAGGTAGTGTTATGGTCTGCATTTCACAGACCAGGACATAGAGATACGAAAAGATTCGGTAACTTGTCCAAGATTATAGTAGAGGAACTAAGGTTCAAATGGTGTCCTGACAAGAGCGGGGCCTTCAAACAACTGCAAAAGTTGATCAACAGCCTTAAATAAAATATCAGCTTTCTTTCCCATCAAAAACTTAATTACTTGCCTGAGAATGTCAACTGTCTTTGTCTAACTGCCAGTTGATTCATAGCTTTATCCAGAACCAAAAACCCTGTGGCCAAACTATAGAAACAGTGGCTATTTCTTTCCCATTTAAAAGCTCTACCATCCGTACCATAAACCTACTTAAAATTTCCCAAAGCAGGTTAGACTGCTTTCTACCTCATATAAAATGGCATCAAAACCTTGTAATACAAAATGTTGGTATTTAGGGAAGAAAGCTACATGAAAACAAATAGATTTGAATTTGAGTGATTTTATTTAGCATGTCAATAAAATGTATTCTGATAATAAATTAATATGCACAGCAATCAGAACCACTGGGTGCTTTCCCAAAAGAGTGCTTTGGATATGTACACTAAAATATATGCAGAATCCTTTAAACAGTTTATTTTCAAACTCAGAAGTGTGGTAACATCAAGTCACTAAAGAAGCATGGAGTCTCTTTCTCAACTAGTTCATGATTTAGTTTTGAGTGTATAAAGGTTTCAATGACCATTTCAGCTCCTACAAGTGAAGCCTGAAATTCTAGCACTGACAGTTCAGAAATCACCTGATCGAGTCTCCTAGTTGTAGAGGTAAAAAATCAGCTGGCCTTGCCAAAGACTACAAAGCTAGTAAGAGACAGCCTGGATTACACACCAGTTCTCAGAGGTGGTCTGAAAGGCAGGGTGAGACACACAAGGCACCTGATATCACAAAGGACTCTAGTTATACACGAAACACCATGGTTTTACTTTCTGCTTAACATAGGACTAAGCCTTGTCCTTTTGTAGTTAACAAATTTATGAAGTCAGTGGCTTTGGAAACAAAATCACTCCTATCACCGCAGATTATCACTGATCACCGATTTCCACTGCAGCTTTTTTCTCCTGGGATGTTTGGACTTGGGCATTTATTCCTTCTATGTTCGCAGTAGACCTACATCAGGGGTGCCTGTTCCTGTCTGAAATTCATCATCAGCTGAAGGAGTTAATATTGGGACTTACAAAACCATCAAGTTTGAGCATGGGACAGTTCGTTTCTCTTTGCAGTTAATTCCCAGCAGTTAGCACACACCTTGTTCTCGGCTAAGCTGCCGCTGGCTCCAATTCACTGGCGGATTCCTCTGGGGCATCAGCGTCACTGAACAGCAATGGGACTTCTCACTCCGTGCATATGCTGTACAACACCGTATCACGTACAACACATAGTTCTGGCATACAGTTTTTGATTTAATGTAATGGCTGCACATAAGCGTGCTGCTGGAAGGTGTTTTGTGTGTGTGTGTTCAAAGGCCACCTAATTGTTTTAAGCCCTTGGTGAGTGTGTGCAGTTATCAACCAGTGACAGACCGGTCATGTTCTGACAAGCTATTTTTTTCCAATTGCAGGAACTGTTCCCCAAACAACCTGCTGGACATCAGTGAGTTTTTAAATTCTATAAACACACAGCAAAATTGTGTATATAAAAGAAAATTCTGAATTTTAGTGTAAGTAATTCTGATTTCTTGCTACTACACTGCAGCAAAGGAAGTGTTAAAAGAATTCCAGCCTAGCTTTATGAATTCTTTTAACACTTCTTTTAAGAGTGCACGTCTGGTTCAGGTACAGCTTATAACCACTTGTTAGATGCATCTCCAGGGACGTGTTCATTTATCGGCATCTCCTCTTCAAGTTCATCTTCAGCAAACGCAAGAGTGGAGAATCTTTACTTTTTAGGGGCAGCAAGTTGATTTTGAGGTAACGCTGAAAGCACTGCGGCCGGCCCTAAGGCCTTGATACAAACCCTATCTCAAAAGCAATTTCATTAGCTTTACCTGAAAACAATCAGACAAACAAGACCCAGACACACAGTTATTGTCTGCTCTGACCTGGGAAAACCATTCAAGCGCTTAATTTATAAGTTAGCAGGATTATCCTCCTCTCGTTCTGCTACCAATTTCATTCCTTCGGCTGCTTTTCTTTTTGTCTTGTCCCAATTTTCAAGGAACGTGTGGAAGATTGATAAGGAAACTCCAGATTCTTTGATCATTTCACTTTTCGACTTTTTTTCACTAACTTTTCGCTCTGGAAAAATGGTGAGCTCGGTGTATTTCCTCTTTAATACCATGACTAGAACTCCATGCAGGAAGTATCGTGGAAGTGGTGTGCTACACAGAACATGAACATTCTAGTGAGTGCAAGACCTCAGACTGGCTTGGTGTGGGAACTGAAAGTGCGATGTGGACAGAGCAGCTGATCTGAGTTTAGAACAGCAAAGCTGATGTCCAATTTCAAAGAAAGGGCTAATTTTAATAACTTTAATAACTAAGCCAAAAATATAACCCCCTTTTTTATTAAGGAATCCTAACGACTTTGAGGTAGATGATGCTGCGATCGGATCAGGAAGAAATCAGGTGTAAGACACAAAATTCACATGGAAAATTCAGAACACGTACAATTCAAAGATCTAAGCACAAAATCCAGGCATGTCGTGTCGTGCACTTGCTTCTTTAATTGGAGTGAACTTGGGAGCCAGCGGCAAGGGCCCATACTCTCATGGAAGAGCCAGCTGCAGAATGGTTGCCCTCGGGAAGAAGCCAGTAATTTTGCATTTGATTTCCAGCCTGGTTCATTCCCAAATGTTCAGTATTTGGATTCCTAAAGGCTTCTTCAGCATTTAACTAATTCTTTGTGAGTGGAAGGGGCTGGGACTGTTTCTCCACACATAAACTGATCCTAAGACAGAACAAGAAATTATATTAATCATCGAGCATGTCACAGATGCCTCAATATCAGACTTTGTTTTGTTGCAGAATCAATCCAGCCATCAGTTTTTCCATTCTTTTTCAAAGAGTCAATGTCAGCACCACAAATGAAATCTTTTTTTTTTTTTTTAATATTTTTATTTATTTCTAGGAGAGAGAGAGAGACAGCATGAGCAGGGGAGGGTCAAAGAGAGAGAGGGAGATACAGACTCTGAAATAGGCCCCAGGCTCTGAGCTGGCAGTGAGCACAGAGCCTGATGTGGGGCTCGAACCCACAAACTGCGAGATCATGACCTAAGCGAAAGTCGGATGCTTAACCGACTAAGCCACCCAGGCGCCCCAGCACCACAAATAAAATCTTAAAGGTGCTTCAGTTTTTAGTCCTGAACTCACATTTAATTCAAAGCACCTTATCTTATAAACAACCATGCCCACCTTCACCACAGAGCATCCACCTGTCTGAAATCACATTTATAAAAATGTCACGCCTTTTAAGTTTCTGATTAACTACTATACTATAACTTCCCAGTTTCAATATTTGGTCATTCATATACCCAGCCTCTTGAAGGCAATTACTTCTTTTTTTTTTTTTAAAGTCTTAATTTTTAAGAGAGAGAGAGAGCGAGCGAGCGAGAGCGCACGCACAAGTAGGGGAGGGGCAAAGAGAGAAAGGGAGACACAGAATCCAAAGTAGTCTCCAGGCTTTGAGCCTTCAGCGCAGAGCCCAAATCAGGGCTTGAACCGTGAGATCATGACCTAAGCCAAAGTCAGAAACTCAAGTGACTGAGCCACCCAGGTGTCCCCGGTAATTACTTCTCCTAACTAAAAGGGATAGCTCTTTATGTGTTTGCCCACACAGATAATCCGCAGCGTCAGCTATGCTGTAAATGCAGTTCAGTCTCTGATGAGTTCTCCTGGCTTACGTCAGCTACAAGAAACCTCTGCCTTCCAGGTACCCCTTATCTCCTACTCTCGTCCCCAGAAGGGTCAGCCTGGATCGTGTCATCGCTCTCTCACTCCTGCCCAGCACCTGGAGCCTCCTCTCTGACCCCAGCCGGCTCTTGGAAATGTATGGTCCATCACCAGCACACTGCTCCAGTCTCACCCCCTTCTTTAAAACATTCCTGCACCTTCCCCCTCTAATATAGTGGTTCTCAAGAGGTGGGAGGAAGGGCGTGCCGATTCTGTCTTCAGGGGACATTTGGCAGTACCTGGAGACATTCGGGGAAGGTACTCCTGGCATCAAATGAGTAGAGGCCAGGGATGCTACTGAACACCCTGCAGCTCTGTACAGCAAAGAGTTATTTGGCTCCAAATGACCATAATGCTGGGTTCGAGACTAGGCCACCCCTTAAGGATACCATTTCCCCTATAGCCTCTCAAGTGGCGATGCTGTGTTCCCTCAGAGCGCCGGTACCACCAAGACTGGATGGACTGGTTGCTCCTTTCTGCCACTGCTCTCCTTCCCTCTCTAACACCCACCAACCTTGACTCTTATGTCATAAGATGTATCATCTCTGTTCCTTTCTGTGTTTTCTGGACCTGCTTCCAAGTCCACGGTCAATTATCACAATTCCTCTTCTCTCACTCCTTCCTACCTATTTGACAAAACCACAACCCTGGTTAAATCTAACTTCTTGTGTCTACATTCACCAATGCAGCTGAATGTCTATCACCTTAAACCCTCTCCTGATCCTCTATCACCACCAGTTAGTGCCCCATGTCTCTGCTCCCCTTTGCGGCAGATCCTTGAAAGAAAGTTTTCCTCTTGCAGTTTCCTATTCTCTTCTTATTCTCTCCAATAAATTTTCCACCATTCAGGCTCTGTCTCCATTACTCCATCAAAACTGCTCTCACCACCATCACAAATGGTCTCTCTGCTAAAGCCGATGGTTGATTTTTAGTTCTCTCTGGGTCGCACCTGACAAGGGAGTTCACTTCCTACACCTGTTCTCATTGGGCTTCCAGGATAGGACACTGGTGGTTTTCCTCCTCCTTCCTTTTCAGGTAGCTCTGCTGATTCACTGCTTCCCTTTCTGACCTTTTAATGTTGGGAGGGGTCCTTTCTTTTGTCCGTCTTTATCTGTATTCACAGCTCTGGTCATCTCACCCAATCTCATGGCTCTAAATGCTGTGTGCTGATAACTCCTAAATTTACAGCACCAGCTGATTTGTCTCCCTCTTTGAACTCAGACCTGCACATCAAATTGCACTTTCACTTGCTCTCCACGTGGATCAAAAGTAGGCCTCCTAAACTTAGTACATCCAACTCTTGCCCCTATACCTGCAGACACCTCCCCATCAGTTGGTGGTAAATCCAACCTTCTAGTCACGAAGGCCACAAATGTGGAAATCATCTTTGATTCTTCTCGTATCCTATATCCAACCAGTAAAAAAAAAAAAAAAGTTATCCTTTAAAGTGTATCCAGAATCCAACCACCTTTCACGATCTCCTTCGCTGCAGCCTGCTCCAAGCCATCCATCTCCTCCTCTGGTTCGCCTACCAGCCTCCTAACTGTTCCCCTTGCCATATCCTAACTCCTATCCTTGCTGCCTCCCAGTCTACTCTGAACCCAGCAGCCAGAGTGACTCCATTTTAACTTCAGTTGGATCACAGCAGAATCCTCCAGTGGTCCTGTGTCATTCACAGCAACAGCAAAAGTCCTTAAAGTGGCGCATAAACACCTCTGTGATCTGCCTCACTCCACTGACTTCATCCTGGGCTACTCTCTCTCACCCTCATCCACTCTGCTCTGGTCACACTTGCTGTTCCTCAATAAAAACAGACCTGTTCCTGCCTTAGGGCCTGTCTACTGAAAGCTCCCCTTATGGAACTGTTTTTATCCCCCAGGGCTCACTCCCTCACCTCTTTAAAGCTTTGCTGAATAAGACCTCTCTTGGGAAAGCCTGCCCTGACCACCCTGTTTAAAATTGCAACCTCCTCTCATACAAGCCCTCCTACTCTCCCTTACTCTGTTCTCTTTTTGTTCCAGAACACATTTTAATACAGGAATAAATCTGTAAGCTTCCAGATTATAGGCTGCTTCTCTCATAAGACTAAATGCCTTGTCTTTACCTTCGTGATACTTATTTTAGAGCTTATTCTTAAGAATGTTAAGCTGTTATATGTCAATTATATCTCCCCCACAGCCCCACCCCCGCTAAAAAGAAAAAAAGAGAAATGAAGCAATGTCAAGCTTCTTAAGAGTCCATTCAAAGTATAGACCAAAAGCTGGGGTAGGGGTGGGTAATAAGAACATTTATTTTCTATTGTCAATATCCTTGAGTGAAAAACAAAAAGACAATTAAAGACCAAAATGCATCTGTAAAACTGCCGCTATGACATGACAATGCAGAGTCCTATATATATAAACCAGGTAAGAAACACTATACAATTGTTCCCTCCAAGATAAGTCTAGGAGCTCTCAACAATTTTAATTACTTAGCAAATAAAGGAGGAATACAGGCTGTCAATCTTTATGATTTTCTATTTAAGGTGTAATCAATAATTTTCATTAGCTATGCGGTTTTCTTTACTGCCTTCTCCAAAGTTAAAATGAGTTACCTGCACTTACTAGCACAGACTGCTTTAGGTCCTTGCCTCCCAACCACTACTCCCCTCCCCACACCTCTTAAAATTCGGCTACTTACCTTGTCATAAATTACTTTTATAATCAGAGAGCAGCTAGGACACGTTGCCACGTCTTCCCCATTC
Organism: Hyaena hyaena; assembly: GCF_003009895.1. Taxonomy (NCBI): domain Eukaryota; kingdom Metazoa; phylum Chordata; class Mammalia; order Carnivora; family Hyaenidae; genus Hyaena; species Hyaena hyaena. Next base: position 174,991 of record NW_024081006.1, read on the forward strand.
TCCAAATCTTCCTATAACAAAATCAAACACCGTATGGCATTGTCTTCCCGTTGCGATCTCCTCCCAAACTCTTTCCAACCTTACAAGTTCCGTTGTGGCTCGTCTCCCCACAAGGTATGAGAAGGCCAAAAAGGCCTGCCGAGAGAAATATCAACTTTTTCTCCCGCAAAGCGCTACTTGAAAATAACCCGGGAAGGTTAGCCGAGGTTCAGTCGCCCCCAAACCCCTAGGAAGACTTGAAGTGGGACCCTCAATGTAGGAGGATGGCAAGATCGAAGCTCCCCGCCATCCAGTCTTTCCCACCCACATCTTCCAGCCGTCGGTCTGACTAAAGGCCAGAACGATGTGCCCACTGACAGATCAGAGTATCAACTTTACGGCGACTCAGAGACAGGACAAAAAGGGCGTGGATAAGCGTGAGCCGCACGGTGACGGAACGGCGGAAGGAAGGCGGCAAGAGCGAAATCGCGCCGGCTCCGACGAGTCGCCGGGAGGGGCCCTGAAGTTACCTTGGTAATGCAGAAGTTATCCCCACAGGGGCAGGGGTAGAAATAGGTCTCCGAGTCTTCATCATATTGGAAGTCCTCGATCTCCACCTCGTCGTGAAACACAGCCATTGTCACTGCGGTAGGCAGGTATATATCGCCCCCGCCAGCCAACACTACTCCGGGACAGTCTGATTTCCCTCGCGCGCGCCCCAGCCGGGGCGGGTCACCGCGCGCCGGCTCAGGAATTATCACTTCCGGCGCATACACAATGACGCAACGCCGGCATTTAAGGCCAAATGGGTGACCGGGTAGCGGTCACCATGGAGATGGGCTGAACTAGGGGGCGGAGACACTGGACGACGGCGTTCACTGCTAGAGGTGGGCTCACCGATCCGACTGTCGGAGGCGGCGACCAATAACTTGCGGGGATCTCTCACGCTCCTCTGACGTACCGTCGGGGACACCGGAAGCTCTCGCGCGCGGTTGGCGGAGCTCTGGTGGGCCTTCGAGCTAGGTCTCCGCGGCGCGCCGGAGGCGTGGAGGCCCTTCCCTGCGGCTGTCGTGCTAGCTCAAGTCCTCCGGGTTTAGAGAGGCTTGGACCTTAGTCTGCGGAATCGGTGGCATCCCCCCGGCCTTCAACGCTCTTGGGGAGAGGAGGGCGCTCGTCTGCTAGGCCTCAGGCGGCGGCTGGAGCACCTCCGCCTCCCCGGACCTCCCTTTCTGCCTCCACCTTCCTGCCTCGCCGATGACGGACGAAAAGTTCACTTGGAATTTTGATTCACCGAGTGACCTTGAGCTCAGGGAGACGCCTAATTTGTAGTTCTTGGCTGCACTGGGCTATTCAGGTACATCCCCGACTCTCTTCTTTATCCCAGATTATCTTCAAATGCCCTAAATTGTATTGTTGAGAGGACCAAGACTGGGAAGGCAGGTGGAGTTCTAGTCCTGTGTTTGCAAGCATATATCATTATTAATGACAATGATTTGTAATAATAGTAAACATCACCTTTTATTACTGGGGGTTTGCTATATACCGGGTATTGCTCTAAGTATGCTTCTTATATCAACCCTGTTACTCTAGTTTAGATGTTCAAACTAAGATAAGGTGTCTTGGCCAAAACCACCCGACTACAAATGAAGACCCAGTCTGTCCGTAAAGCTTCCGAACAGAGTACTTAATTTATTTGAACCAGGTTTCCTTTTTGTAAAAGGAATGGTGTCTGCCGACAGAGTTATTATCCTGAGTCCTCTGTATACTTTTTGAAGTGAAATGCAAATCGAAGGTGCTTTGTCTTGAAGGCAGTACTAGTGCCTGTTGTACTGCAACGAGATTCCAAGGTGGGTGGGGGGCGTAGGTGGTATCGCTCCATCACTACACATTTACTCAAATTTAGGAATGCAGTGCATTTTGAAAAAGGCTCTTTGAGAAATAGATCTGGGGTCAGAATCTCACTCTGGGGAACTTGCTCTGGGAGCTGGATATTTACATCCTTTGAGGCTTATTTTCTCTTCTGACTAAAAAAGGATTGGATTAGAGATGATTTACGAGATCACGTTCAGATCTAACATTCCACTTTTGCAAGGAAATTACCCGTTTTACTTGGTTAGCAATTGTATAAACCATATTTCGTTTATATTTACATGGTGTGTGGGTAACACCTACATCCACACATATGCCTATGCTTGTTTGTGTACACGTATTCAAAAGTTTGCATGAAGTTACCAATTTTGTGCACACTGAGGCGAAGCTCCACCTGGTTTAGCTCTTTTAAGGCTTGACAGCTTAAAGGCAGAGGCGTCTTTGGAAGAAAATCAAGAGGTTACATTAAAGAAGTTGGTAGAAGGTCATCTCCAAGGCCTCACATTTGCATAATTGGAGACCTACCCAGCAGTGAGGAAACACTTGTTAAATTTAGTGGGATGATTCTGGCGTGACTGAGTGGGCGAAGGAGAAATCCCAGCAAAGCCCACCCAGCTCCGTGGCTGCTCCCTGCATCTCTGTGGACACAGATACTTCCCAGGTAGTGTCTCAGAGACAGAAGGAGAAGGGGCGGTCTTCCCGGGTCTGTGTTCAGTTGTCCCAGTGATCATTTTGAGGTTGGGAACCATCTTTAGTTCTTCAGTTTCTCTCAGCATAAGTATCTACAAATTAAAGATGTGAGCCATTTTTGAATGTGCAGAAATGAGTGCATTCATATTTGGTTCTTGGAAGTCTAAACTGGTAGGCCATTTAGAAAGCAGTTTGGACCCAGCAAAATCAATTTGCTGGGGAATTTTAAAATCTGAGGTTAATAGCCCTAGCAGTTACAGGAGTTGTTGGGTAGTTTTTTTTTTAAATATATAATTTGTTTGTAACTTTCCAACTCTTTTTAAGTATGTATTACCTAAAATGAAGGAGAAAAACTAGCGAACTACTTATTAATAGTAATGAACACTCTGTGTCAGGCGCGATATCAGATGGTTTGTATGTTTGAGGTCATTAAAGCAGCCCAGTGAGGTGTAGGTGTCATTAATCGCATTGTCAACATTGGGAAACTTGGTTAAGGGCTAAAGAGCTTGCCTAAGGGGCGCCTGGGTGGCTTAGTTGGCTAAGCGTCTGACTTTCGCTTAGGTCATGATCTCGTGGTTCGTGGGTTCGAGCCCCGCGTCGAGCTCTGTGCTGACTGCCAGCTCAGAGCCTGGAGCCTGTTTCAGAGTCTGTCACTCCCTCTCTCTCTGACCCTCCCCTGCTCATGCTGTCTCTCTCTCTCTCCTAGAAATAAAAAACAAACAAACAAACAAAAAACATTTAAAAAATAAATAAATAAAGAGCTTGCCTAAGAAGCAAAGCTGGTAAGGGGCGCCTAGGTGGCTTAGTCGGTTAAGCGTCCAACTTTCACTTAGGTCATGATCTCGCGGTTGTGGGTTCGGACCCCGCGTCAGGCTCCGTGCTGACGCCAGCTCAGAGCCTGGAGCCTGTTTCAGTCTGTGACTCCCTCTCTCTCTGACCCTCCCCTGCTCACGCTGTCTCTCTCTCTCTCTCCTAGAAAGAAAAAAAAAAAGAAGCACGGCTGGTAAGTGGCGTTAAATTGTGGTGAGAACTCAGGTCTGTCGGACGCCACGGCCTAGGCTCTTCGTTAACTTGGATGGCATCTGTGATAGGATGGCGTTGAAGCAGACCTAGATGAAACTACAGGCTTGGAGCTCAGACTGCTGAGATTTTCTGCTAGACCAGTGCTGTTCCCTTGAGGCCTAGATTTGGGAGTCTCCTTGGCTTTTCATACTGTTTTCATCCGGCCAGCCCTTGGGCATATGCCTTGTCTGGCCAGCAGTGGTTCCCTGTATGCTTCTGCCCAATTCTGAGTTCATACTGTGCTGGAGAAAGTGAAACCATAACCAAACTTGTAATGCAGTTGTTTTGTTTTACCCTACCCAGCATTTTTCAATTAAACATTACAGTGACTACCAAACTTTTATTCCTAAAAGGGAGTGGACATGTTCTGTAAGGACACCTGTTTTGGGACCTCCAGAGTGTGATAAAAGCAGACTTACTAGGAGCTATAGGATCATTTGCAATCACAAACTTAAAGTTAAAAACATTTTTTTTAAATCACAAAATGTTAACACTGCTGATCTGGAAAATAATATTGACCAAAATTCTTAGCATGTGATTGAATTTAGAACTAGTTTATAATTCCGAATAGAAACTGTGTTGCGCTTGAGGTGAGTTTATTGGCAGGCATCAAACCCATAACCTCTCCAGGTATTTTGGCAGGGAATAGAGGGTAGGGGTTAATGGAATTGAGTTGATTTTTAGGAAGGTTCTTGCTTGCCAGATACTTGCATAGACATTTGTTCCTTTCAGCAATCCAGTGAAGTGCTATTGGCATTGGAATTTAAAAATGTTAAGATGTGACTGGCCCTAGATGAAAAAGTACAAAGGAGTCAGACCTGAACCCAGGTCCACTGATTTTAGGTCAAGCATTCTCATAACTTATGTACCACTAGAGTTCCCTTGCCAAATGCTGGAAGCCCCTTTGCTTCCTCAGTGACACTTAGGAGTCTGAATCAACAGGTGCCGGGATAGTTCTGTGAATTTATGTCAGTGTATGAATGCTCTTTGAGGTGTTCTTGGTTTCTCTCTCTCTCAATCTTTTTTTAACTACTGTCACACCTCATCCAATCTGTTAGCAAGTCGTAGGGCTCTAATTCCAAAATATGCTCCTTGTTTATCTGCTTCTGCCATCTCTTAGCTTTATCTTGCTCTCATCTTACACTGTAGCCTTATAACTGGAGACTCTTGCCCTTCTGTGATCCATTCTTTACATAGTAGACTGAGGTGTCCTTTAAATGTAAATTCGGTCATTCCATCAATGTAAATTAGATCCTTTAATGTAAACCTTTTCCTGGTCTATTCAAAGCTTTCAGTTGCTTCCCATGGTCCTTAGAATAAAGGCCACACTCTTTCCATGGTCTGATGTCATTTGGCAAAGGTCTACCTGCTGGACTTCCTCTCTTGTCACTGTCACCTAGCTCCCTGCTCTCCAGTCCAACTGGCTGTGGTTCCTGTAACATAGTAGGCTTGTTTCTGTGCTTGGGCTTCTGCCTGATGGCTCTGCCCTTACTGTCTCTTCCTCATCACACGTCTCTTGAGAGAGACCTTTCTTGATATTCCCCCATTCACTTCCTTTATCATACTCATTGTAATCTCTATTTGTCTCATTAATTATCTGTTGTTTATTATTGATTGGACACACTGTTATGAAACTTCATGATGAGAAGAGCTTTGTGTCTGGTTCTTTTTTTTTTTTTTTAAAGTTTACTTATTTATTTTGAGAGGGGGAAATGAGTGAAGGAGGAGTACAGAGAAAGGAGGACGGAGGATCCCAAGCGGGCTCTGTGCTAACAGCAGAGAGCCCGATGTGGAGTTCGAACTGAAGAACCACAGACAAGATCATGACCTGAGCTGAAGTCCGATGCTTAACTGACTGAGCCACCCAAGCACCCTGTGTCTTGTTCTTTACTGTGCCTCCATGGCCTAGAATAGTGTCCGGCACCCCAGCAATTCTTAAATAGAGTGTACTTACTGAACAGAAACCAGTATAGTTCATTTCAAATCAAGTTTAATCTGTTGCCTGCAGTAATTTTTTTTTACTGCATAAGTGGTTATGTTTTAATTGGCATTTATGATTTTCTGTTTCTGAAATAGAGTTAATTTAAGAATTTTTTGGTTGAGGTAATAAGGCCTGTGAGAATAGAAACATTGATGAGGTACTCTTTTTTGTGTCATTTTAGAAAATCCTTAATCTATGTTAATTTTTAAGAGGTAATTAAATACTTATATTGAATATATGAAACCATTGGATGTATGTTAAAAAATGGGTAGGTTTTGGTTTTTATTTTCACTACCTTATTGCTTTTGGATGCCCTTTCAACAGTTTGATAAAAATACCCTTTATATGTCAGTAGATGGCACTCTTGGTCATGGTTACTAGCATTAAAAAAAATAAGATTTTAGAGAGAACAGCTTTTAAAAATTAACATTTCTTTCTTTTCTTTTTTTTTTTAAGTTTATTTATTTTGGGAGCGCAAGTGGAGGAGGGGCAGACAGAGAGAGAGAGAATCCCAAGCAGGCTCTGCACTAGCAGCCTGGAACCTGATGCTGGGCTTGATCTCACGAACCCCAAGACCATGACCTGAGCTGAAATCCAGAGTCGGACCCTTAACTGACTGAGCCATCCGAGTGACCCCATTTCTTTATTTTCAAGTTCAGTTGGGCAGTAGACCCTTTAAATAGCATAACCACCAAAAGGCATATCTTAATTGAAGACAATCTGTTTTAGCAACAGTTGTCTAAAACATTGAGCCAAGACAGTGTTACCACATTAACTATATATCAGTTAAGTTTTATCAGGGGACTTGACCTTAAGTAACATATAACTGTATCATTCCAACCATTGATCTGAACTTTCATGGGGTGGATATCCTAGGTAGCAAGAGTTAAAGCATGCCAAGGAAGCTGAAAAAAGGAAGCAATAGCAATAAGAGAAACAATCAGAAGAGAAAGGTGGAAACCCAAGGAGGAAGAATTGATGGATAGGAGGTAGTTGAGTGCAGACTCGCTGTGAGGAGATGCTTGCTGATTATAATGAGCCTTCCCTTTTGCAGCTAGGAGTGCCCTTTAACAGTTTCCCAGAACTTGGTTCTTACATGTTGTCTCTGCCATTGCAGGAGCTTTGTGAGAATTTCAGTATATGGAAACACCGCCCTTGTTCCAACTGGTGTATATCCAAAGGTCCCCGTATAATTCCAGGACCAAAGTATTGCATGTCAGTCAGTCAGCCAGCCACATATTTAATGACTTCTAAAATCTCATGGACTTCTAAAGTAAGTTTCGCCTTCTTTCTTTCAACAATGAATGCACCATTTTAGGTTTAGCACATTCAAAGGAGAGAAGCTACATTTAGTAGTCTTACATGAGATGAAAGACCTTATTCTTTCGTTTACTAGGGAGAACAATGGTGAGTAGCCTCTTCATATCCACAGTGATGCTACGATGTACTGTGGCAGGAAGTAGATTTTTTATTTTTTTAAAAGACTAGTTAGAAGTGCTTTTTGATATGATTGGTTATAACTGACATACCATCCCTTCATTATTTACTGTTATTTGTTTTCTGTCTCCATTTTCTAAAATGTAAGCTAAGAAGTCTTTGTTTTGTGTATGTCTATATCCCCAGTGCCTGCCACATAATGGACTCTTAATAAGTATTTGTCAGATGAAGTACTAAATTAACAAATATGGAGTAGGAATATAAACACACGTAGCTTGAATTTTCCTAACACTAAATTGATTACAATTATTTATATAATACCTTTCAAAGAGCTCAAATCATTTACATACATTTTCATATATTCTCTAACATAGGACAGATATTTATGGCAGTATAACATGTTAAAAGAGACCATCTGAGGCAAAGAAATATTCAGAAATTGGCAGAGGATAACAGAACCAAAAAAAAATAGATCATCTGACTCATGATCAGTGCTGTTTTTTGATAAGCCTATAGGTTTTTTAATTGCAGTGTTGGATAATCTTTCTGTTTTTTATGTTTTGTTGAAATTTACAGACAGAAGTACTTAAATTCTAGGAAGATAGATTAATTTTTAAGGCTTTTTTCTTTTATTTTCTTTTTTTCTTAGAGCAGTTCTAAGTTTGCAGTAAAATTGAGGGGTCAGTAAAGACATGTCCAGTGTACTCCCTCCTTTCACACATGGATAGCTTTCCCCGTCATCAGTATCCCCCACCAGAGCAGTACATTTGTTACAGTTGATGAACCCCCTCCCCAAGAGGCTGTAGTTTACAGCTCACTCGCGGTATTGTGTGTTCTGTGGATTTAGACAAATGTATCTGTCACTCTCACTATGGTATCCTGCAGAGTATCTTTAATACCCTAGAAATCTTCTGTGGTTTGATGATGACTTTTTACAAAATGAAAATACCCGTGCAGTCAGCATTCAGATTAAGAAGCAGCATAGTGATTATTACCTCCCCAAGGATAACTGCTACCTTGATTTCTGACTTGATAAGATTAATTTAGTTTGTTTTTGTGCTTTATATGACTGGACTCACAGAATATATGCTTTTTGGAGTCTGGTTTCCATTCTTTTCGTTCAGCATGATATTAATGATACTCATCTGTGTTACCGCATGTAGGTGTGATTGGTTTTTTTCATCGCTGTGAACCTCAGAAAAGTTGCTCCTTGTACTTTATATAGCAAGAAATGTTAAAGACTAATATGCTCTTTGGGTGGGATAGAATTATTGGACAGTTATAAAATCTAGTCTCCCATAATAGCATAAGATTAGTCACGTGAGCTTGGTTAGTGATTGTGGAAACTAATAGCATGAATATTTGATGACACCACTAATTACGTAATGTCCGTACTGTGGAAATCAGTTGAATCAGCTCTAAATAGTGGCAGAATCTATGTCAGAGAAGAGTTAGGCCTTTAATAGCTTTGCTGTTTTGTTAGATCAGCGCATAACAGAACCAACACAAATCCAAACTTTTCTTCACTGGCCCCTAAAATAGTCTGATATTTCCCTACTTTTTCTTAAAATATTGTAACTTTCCTGTGCACCCAGGAAGCACCATGGCATGTGCTGCTGTTATGATTCATGGCTTGTTGCGAAGCTCTCTTGGTACCGTCTGCACTCAGGCTGCTTCACGGCGGAGGTTGACATCCAGTGCTTTGCGCCACCTTACTCTAACGAGGTGAGTTTCGGCCCCTAGTTTCATTTGATATGGTTCAAAGACCTGCTTGTGGATGGCCGTGGGACACCTGAAGGCATATCAGAACATCATGTTTAACTATGCATGCCTTTAGTAGACTGTGAAGCTTTAGTTAGACGTGCAGATTTACATTGACCACTTTCTAGGATCCATGATGTGACATTGCATTTTGGATAGTCATGATCTTACAGGGGAAACTAATTTAATTATTTTTTTGAAGATAATACTTAATAATCTAATTTTACTTTCTATTAAAGCATAATGAAATCCAAAAGGAAAACTGATCACTTGGAGAGAACCGCAAATGTCAGTCGACGGGAGGTTTGTATCTTTGGGCTTATGGCAAGTTTCTAGGCTGGACGGCGCACACATTACGACTGGCTCCCCGGGAGTGCCTCGGTCCCTCTGAAGGACAGTCTGGGACAGTTTGTTATTTTTTTGTTCAGAACCTTGCTGATAGGACATATGACAACTGATTTGAAAAGATGACAAGCAGATATTCATATTTTTCCTTTAAAAAACTTAGAATGAATGGATTAATTTTTTTTGGATTTGATTTTTTTTACTAAGTTTTTAAAAATTTTAATTCAAGTATAGTTAACATACAACGTTAAGTTAGTTTACGGTATATAATACAGTGATTTATTTTATTTTTTTAATATAATTTATTGTCAAATTGGCTAACATACAGTGTATACAGTATGCTCTTGGTTTTGGGGGTAGGTTCCTGTGATTCATCGCTTACATACAACACCCAGTGCTCATCCCAACAAATTCTCTCCTTAATGCCTATTACCCACTTTTCCCTCTCCCCCACTTCCATCAACCATTAGTTTGTTCTCTGTATTTAAGTCTTCTTATGGTTTGCCTCCCTCCCTCTCTGTGTTTAACTATTTTTCCCCCTTCCCTCCCCCCATGGTCTTCTGTTAAGTTTCTCAAGTTCTACATATGAGTGAAACATATATCTGTCTTTCTCTGATGGACTTATTTCATTTAGCGTAATACCCTCCAGTTCCAGCCACATTGCTGCAAATGGCAGGATTTCATTCTTTCTCATTGGCAAGTAGTATTCCATTGTATGTATAGACCACATCTTCTTGATCCTGAATGGATTAATTTTTGTTGAAGGGAGTGTGGCAGCAATTGAGGGACCTACCCTCACAGGTATAATGTTTAGGGTTATATTTTAGGGAGAATTTTAATAGCCTACATGTTATGAGTAGCTTACTTCTTTTTTTTTCTTCCTATTCTTTTTTGTTTGGTTGTTCCTTTTGGCACCATGTCTCAAAGTCCTTATTCTTGTCCCTACTTCAGAACAGCTTATTTCATCAAAGGAGAAAACACTAACATCTGAGAAAGGAAGGTGGATGAGCTCTTGTTACCCTTCCCATGTGCAGATTTTTTCCCACCATATTCAGACTCTAAAAAACTAATCTACCACCTGAAGGGGTGTCAAGGGCTGGGAAATAAAGGAGCCTCACCCCTTACCTCAGTGAGTAACCTCATTTTCTTTTAAAAACATAAATTGGATATTTGATTTTGCTTTTTGAGTGAATCTTCATATAGTTAGATATATTTAGCTTAGTGTTGTATATTTAAACTAGCAGTAAAAAAACTCCTATGTTTCTGTAAACATGGTCAGAAATTGCATTGTTGCAGGAATTTACTTTTTTAGTATTAATAGTAGGATACACTTTTTTGGGGGAGTTAATCATTTTATATTAAAATAACATGGGGCACCTGGGTGGCTCAGTCGGTTAAGCGTCCGACTTGGGCTCAGGTCATGATCTCACAGTTCGTGGGTTTGAGCACCATGTCGGACTCTGTGCTGACAGCTAGCTCAGAGCCTGGAGCCTGCTTCAGATTCTGTGTCTCCCTCTCTCTCTGACCCTCCCCTGCTCATGCTATCTCTCTGTCTCTCAGAAATAAATAAAACATTAAAAAAAAACCCAAAAAAACATACACTTAGAGTGCCTGGGTGGTTCAGTTGGTTAACTGTCTTACTTTGGCTCAGGTCATGATCTTGTGGTTTGTAAGTTTGAGCCCCATATCTGGCTCTGTGCTGACAGCTTAGAGCCTGGAGCCTGCTTTGGATTTTGTGTCTCTTTCTCTGCCCTTCCCCTGCTAGTGCTCTTTCTCTCTCTCTCTCTCCCTGAAATAAATAAACATTAGAAAAAAAACAAAAAAAACATACACATAGATACAACATGAAGTGGGATTCTAGAAATATTTAAGTTTAGATTCAGATATTTCCATAATTTTCAAAAAAATAAAATTCAAAGCAATAAGCTAATAAAAGGAGAGCACTATCAGTGTTACACTCCTAAAACTAATTAAACATGCGCACATGTATATTAACATTTATAATATGTATGTATATGCATATATACATATAAATTTGAAGAGTAGATTTATATAGCATAACAAAATAACAATTACTTAGCAATATGAGTATCTTTTACAAATATATCTGTGATGCAAAATGACAATTTCCTTCTCATGTCTTCCTTTTTTCTAAAAATAAAAATCATGCTGGGGTATTTTTGTTTGTTGTAAGTATAAAATCTAATCATTTCTTATATATGAGAACCTAACAATCTGAAGAAAAGGAAGGTGATCTGTCTATCCCTCTCCCAAAAAACTCACGTAACAAATACTAAAATGTTATATAACCCTAAGAGAACAATTATTATTTATTAGACTGCCAAAGCACATCCAAAAAACAATTTATAGTATTTTATAGTGAAATATTTACATATTTATACTTTGTGAAATCCCATGCATCTGGAAAAACTAGGTATTTTTAAATAATATATTCATCTGTTATTTATAAAGTTGTTTTGAATATTGTCATGCTGTCCAGTTAAATATAAAACTGAATAGCTCAAAAGGGACAATAAAAATTTTTTTTGTTTACTTTTGAGAGAGAGAGAGATGGAGCATGAACAGGGGAGGGGCAGAGAGAGAGGGAGACACAGGATATGAAACAGGCTCCAGGCTCTGAGCTGTCAGCACAGAGCCTTCTGATGTGGGGCTCAAACTCATGAACTGTGAGATCATGACTTGAGCTGAAGTCAAATGCTTACCCAACTGAGCCACCCAAGCGCTCTGGACAATAAAATTTCTCATAAAATAGTACGATACACTTTAAAAGAGGATTGTTTAGGCCCTACTTTTCAACGTAAGTCTAAAGAAAATTGCTTTAAGACCCAGTGTTTGTGAATTCAGCTTTAGGCTGATGTGTTTTTTTTGAAAAGTCTGTAAAATTAGCTCAGCATAGTAGATTTATGGATGTGAATGAATATGAATTTATAGATTTCCCACTGATGATAAATCTGAAAATACTTTTATCTTTTTGGCTTGCTCAACATACAAAATGCTCATTTTGTAAATGTGTGATTTGTTAGTATTTCTGTTTAAAGAGTGAAATCTTGTGGGCCAACTAGGTGGCTCAGTTGGTTGCGCATCTGACTTAGGCTCAGGTCATGATCTTGCAGTTCATGGGTTCAAGCCCCACATAGGGCTCATTGCTGTCAGCGCAGAGCCATGTTGGATCCTTTGTCTCCCTCTTTCACGTGCTCTCAAAAATAAATAAGACATTAAAAAAATTTTTTTTAAAGTGAAATCCTGCCAGTTTTGAAGAAAAATGAGTTTATTTAACAAGCTTGGACTATACTCTTTTCTGTTGTATTTTGAGGCAGGTAGAGCAAGAACATGGTTTGGTATATTTGGTCTGTTAAGGGCTGGGTAGTATTTTAAGCTTCATGGGCAATGTTGTCTTAGTTACTGCTACAAAACTCTGCTTTTGTTGTGTGAGATAGCCATATACAACATAGAAACAAATCTGAGTGGCTGCATTCCTGTAAAACATTATTTACCAAAATACCCAAATTTGGCCTGTGGAGCATATCCCTGGAGTAGAGTAGCATTTCAGAATTTTACAGGACAAAGTTATTGAGATTCTCAGGGGTTATTTTGAGTGAAGTTTAAGAAAACTACAGAAAAAGTTAATGCAAGCTCTAATAGTATGATTGCAAAGCTAAGAATTTTAATGCCTAGAAAGTTGGAAAATGACAGGGGTAATTGTAACCATGGTATTGCCTTGGCAGAACCTTCCTTTTGCAACTCTTTTTTTTCCCCTCTGTTTCTGACTTCCTCTCCTCTCTTGACAGAATGGAAGAGCTGGGAGGAGCTGAATAAAGCTAGATGGTGTCTAGGGTACAACTTAAGTGGGATAAGGTCAGAAGGCCTCACCCCAATCCCTCCAGAGGATGGCTCCTAGCCATAGAGCAGGAGTCTGACCTTGGACTTGCCAGAATGAACAGTACCTCAGACTGGGTCATAATGGACACCATCTCATACCCCTCTTGCCTTTAATTTGTATTGCAAGTATACGTTACAGAAAGAACTCCCAGCATGCCACTTGCCCCTCACTTCAAGCCTGTGAAGTAGGCTTGGAACAGGATGGTTTCTGCATTTTATGAAAGAGGAAATGGAGCCTAGAGATAAGCTGGGGGCGGCTCTCTAGACCAGAGGGATTCCAGCCCTGTGTCTTATTCCTAGGCCAAAGGACCCTGCTGCCACTCCTGGAGTGGGTAAAGAATGGAGCATCACCCACCCAGAAATATTTTTTCCTTGTTGGGCCTTGAGTTCCCTCTGAAGAACTTATTGAATGACCATATTATGATGGTAATGCTTCTTATCTAAGGCTGTAAATGTAACCAGCCTGAGGTCATGCTGATGCAGGAAGCGGAGGTCTGAATTAGATGACATTTGACTGTGTTCAAGTTCACAGTTTTCTTAAGGATCAAAGAATAAGCACTCTGGGTAACCTTGGAAATGTCAAGGAGATATGAGTAAGATATTATAATGCTCTAAGGATTGTTGAGGCGAGACTAAGATTTCAGGGGAGGGTCACTCTTTGCTTGGCGTCTAGAAGGCTGGCCCATTAGCAAGAGGGCCTCTGTCCATCAATTTGATGGGAGAGTTTGGTAAGGAAAGAATTTTTACAATCACTAATTCTTATGCGTTTATTTGGAAATATGCAAGACCCTAGGCTAGGTTTTAGGGTTGTATCTCTGAGCGTGATACATAGTCTTTTACCTCAGATTCTAGTGGGACTGTGCTCAGAAGAGACTGATTTTATGCACCTAATTGATTGTGGAAAAACCACTAATCCTTTTACAGTTGTACTAGTTTGCTTCTTTTAGAAGTTTAAGCCTTATCCAAAAAATGCCTTATGTGTGTCATTACCCTTTTGTTGACAAAGCACTAGATTATATCAGGCTGCTACTTGATTCTCATGACCACCCTGGGAGGGAGGCGAAGGGATCCTCACCGGCATTGCACAGGTGAGGAATTAAGACTTCAGAGGCTTAAATGTGGTGACTCTGATTCTTGATTTGCCTGGGCTAGCATCCTGTTTCACTCTCCCAGCTGCCCTGTTTTGGATGAAAATTACATCGTGGGCCTACATTTACAGGACTTGTTTAAGTAAATGGGGGACTCAGCCCTTGAACTCAGACCTTTGATATCAAACTTTTTTCTTTCTACTACAGCAAAAAAAAAAAAAATGTGACACTTGGTTCAGAGAAGTTTAATTGCGCAACACAATGGAAGATAAATTTCACATATTCTCATCTCTATTCCATATTAAAACTTGATGTAAGTGTTACTGGATGTAAGAAAGGAGAGATTGGAGCTGACACAGTAGTTCGTTAATAAAGTCCAATGGCTGGGCTCCTCGGACAGAGACCTTGGGGATCCTGTGGTCCCTGTGCTGTTTCCCGAGTGCTGATAGTCTGCTTGACTTGTGGTTTTGCTGAGGCTTGGGTTTGGTGAACTGGGCTGCTTAGCTGGAGATGTGGACCATGTCCTGAGTTTAACCCTTACAGTCCTCTGCTAGTCATCACCTACACATTTTGGGAAGATTGTATGCTGGAATGGCCTTCAACTTGGGGGCATGAGGGTAGGCATCTCTTTAGTATGGAATGTTTCTAACAGTTGGACACTGAATTTGCTGTGCTTATCAGAGTCTGGTAGAGAGTCTCGTAGAGATTATCCAGCCTAGGATGAACAGTTGGCATTCCAGCCTTACCGTAGTCAGTCTGACAGCAGAGCATGGGGAGCGGGGGCAGGGGGTAGGGGGGAACCTCAGGCATCCACCACTGAGAGGTAGCTCTGTGGCTTATAGGGGAGCTGAGCTCTTGTCTTGGTGAAAACTCCCAGGGAGGTGTGGTCTGATGGCCCTGGCAGTCTGCCTGTGGCTTGTCAGGGTGCAATAACTCACTCTGCTATGAGTGGAAGCCTGCAGAGACAGGCTGCTTGGGGAAAGGCCCGGCTTAGCAGTGCTGTAGCCACAGTATCCAGCACAGTGCTGATGGAATAGGTACTCACTACCCATTTGTTGAGTAGAATAAACAAGTGTTAACCCCACCTCTGTGCTTGATTTCCTTCACTGCCTTGGATGGGTCACCTTGTAAAGTAGGAACAGTGATGAACTTCACCTCGAGATGCAGTGATGATGGAAGTGTGTACTACTTCGTTCTATACAGTAGGCACTGCCTATATTGCTACGTTTTAGCTATGCTTAGAACTTGTTAATATCCAAAATGTATAGTGTCAGGGCTCTTCACTGACATAACTTTAGTTCAAAAATTAAGTCATCTAAAAGTCAGGCCTCTTT
The DNA here is from genome assembly GCF_003009895.1 of Hyaena hyaena. Taxonomy (NCBI): domain Eukaryota; kingdom Metazoa; phylum Chordata; class Mammalia; order Carnivora; family Hyaenidae; genus Hyaena; species Hyaena hyaena. Next base: position 190,437 of record NW_024081006.1, read on the forward strand.
TCCATTATTCCGCTAGGAGATCCAATCAGATGAAATAGATTTTATTTTAGATCCAACAGACATGTGTTGAGTGCCTGCTGTGTGCCTACCCCTATATTTTTCTGCGCGTGAATGACAACAGCACATGAAGCAGCTAAAGGCCCTGCTGTATGTGGGTCTTCATTCTGGTGCAGATAAACCAGAAAATGTGGATGTGATATATCCTTAAAGACAATAAAATAGGGTAAGTTGTCATGGGAGGCAAGAATGGCTGGGGGCGGGGGTGCTGTTTTAAATTGGTGTGTAACCCTGGAACCAAGACAAGAGGAAAAGAGCCGGCCATGGGCACAGCATTTCTTTCTGGCAGAGGAACAGAGATGAACTTGGCATGCTCAGAGGAGGGTAGTAGGATGAGAGGTAGGCAGGGCCCAGGTTGTATAAACTATTATGGGCTTGTGCAAGGAGTTGGGATTTTATTCCAAAGGGGAAGGAAGGTTTATTTTATTTTACTTTATTTTATTTTATTTTATTTTATTTTATTTTATTTTATTTTATTTTATTTTATTTTTTAATTTTATTTGGAGAGAGAGAGAGTCCAAGGGGGGACCAGAGGAAGAGAGAAAAAAAGTCTTAAAGCAGGCACTACGCTCAGTGTGGAGCCCATCCTGGGGCTCGATTCCAGGACCTTGGGATCACGACCAGAGTCAGATGCTCCACTGACTGAGCCACTCAGATGCCTGGGGGATGGAAGGTTTTAAGCTTTACATTTTAAATGGGTCATCTATTTGCTTCCTAGGACACTGGGTTTTGTTGTGCTTTGACACCAATTAGAAGCTATTGACACATTCCCAGGAGAGGTGGTGGTAGCTTTGAGTAGGGTGGTAGTAGTGGGTTGGAGAACGGGCTGAATCTAAGACGGGGTAGGTAGGGCTGATGGCGTTCACAGATTTGGGGTGGAAGGCTGTAGTGGCTGCAGTTAGTAAGAGGAAAAGAAACCAAGAGATTTCTAGCTTTGGGGTTTGAATAATCCAAGTAGATAATGATGGAGAAGAACAAGTTGCAGGAGGGGAAATAAAGTGCTTGATTTTGGAATAATCTGAGGTGGGAGGGTGGAAGGTAGGTAGAGTTACAGATAAAACAAGATTAGCCTTGAGCTTTATCACCTATCAACTGTTGAATCTGGGTCATGGGTGCAATGGAGATCCATTGTACTATTTCTATTAGTTTTGTATATGTTTGAATTTTCCATAATAATAAAAAGGAAGAAACTTGAGGAGATAAAAGAGTTTTGTGTTCCATGTGTTATTTGAAATGGAAATTGAACTCAGTAGTTGGGTATGTGAATTTGGAGTTCACTGCTGGAAATAAAAGGTCTTAAGCCATGTAGAGAGTAGGGGAAGAGGGCCTGGGACTCAGCCCTGGGATGTGTCAACATTTAGAGGTGAAGGCAGAAGAGGAAGGGACCAGGGAGGCCAGAGGGAAATCAGCGGGGTATTGGTGAAGCCAGGAGAAAGTGTTTCAAGGAGGGAGTGGCCAATTGTGCTGAACTCTGCCGAGACATCACCGAATTTAGCAGAATGGATGCTAGGTGACCAGAATGACTGGTAGTGCATGGCTGAGAGTGAAAGCCTGACTAGACTGTGCTGGAGAGAGAATGGGAGATAAGAAATTGGAACCAGGGACAAATAAAATTTTTGAAAATGTTTTATGTAAATGGAGCAGATAAATGATGAGACAGTTGAATTAAGGGAGAGGCTTGTTTTGTTTGTATTTTGAGAAGCAGCAAAGCACAGTGGCCAGGTGTCTGGGTTTGAATCTCTGTTTTGCCACTTACTAGCCCTGGGACCTCAGTTTTCTCATTTATATATAATGGGAATGATGATAATAATACCTGCCTACTAGGGTTGTTGTGAAGGATGAATGAATGAGTGTTATGTGAAGTACCTGGCACATGGTAAGTTACACACAGGTGTTTGCAGCTGATGTGAGGTAGAAGATTCTAGTGCTCGCATGTGTCTCATAGGGAGGGTCAAAGGGGTGATGTATGCTTGAGAAGGCAGAGAGGAAAAAGCCCAAATGGACAGGGTAGCCTTTGGTTGGAGCAAGGAGAGTCCATTTGTCATGTCAGAACGTTGACAGAAGTTGTCACTTGACAGAAATTTGTACTCTTTGCTTTTCAGTAAATCACTTTAGTAAAACCAGTTTCTTCTAGTTAGATTCCTTCTCTGATCTAGATTCAGATTGGTTTTCTGCCACTATTTAAGTAACTTTCTTTTCTTTTAAATGTTTTATTTATTTCTGAGAGAGAGAGGAAGAGAGAGTGAGAGTGAGAGCAGGGGAGGGTCAGAGAGAGGGAGATACAGAATCTGAAACAGGCTCCAGGCTCTGACCTGGCTGTCAGCACAGAGCCTGATGCGGGGCTGGAACCCACAAACCAGGAAAAATCATGACCTGAGCTGAAGTTGGACGCTTAACCGACTGAGCCACCCAGGTGCCCCTATTTAAGTAATTTTCTAGGCCTCAATCTCCTTATGTGTAAGGTGATGCACTATTTTTTTCATGTTTGTTTATTTTGAGAGAGAGGTGGGGGGGGGAGAATCTCAAGCAGGCTGCATGCTGTCAGCGCTGAGCCTGACATAGGGCCCCGTCTCATGAGCCCAGGAGATCATGACCTGAGCTGAAATCCAGAGTCGGAGGCTTAACCAACTGAGCCCCCCAGGCACCCCAAAATGATCTGTTTTGAATAATGATTAAATTTTCCTTTGAGTCTGAAATTCTTTGTGCCCTAACTGTATTTTTATTTAAAGTTATCTCTAATACTGGCTTTGTCTAAATTTTCAAGCTAGCAAATGAATGAATGGGAGTAAACAGAGGAAGCCAGTCAGGTTTCCCACAGAAAGACCTATTTCCTGCGCAGAGACTTTTGCAGCAGCAATAACATCAAAATATCCTACATAAAACCAGTTTTTAAAATCAGTATGATGGAATTTCCTTTTAGATGCTGACTCCGTGAAACCATTAAAAATGTGTGCTAGTAAAAGTTGGCAAATGTATTGTTATTTTATTGAACAGTAGAAGAGTCTAAATATTATTTTATGGAAAACTTCATTTCCTGCCATGTGTTTTAACTTAGGACATGGCCAGTTGAGCCATTAGTTGTGAAACCTTTTGATCCATTAAGCAAGAGAACAAGTACAAATGTTAAAACATAGTTTTTCCATCATGTTTTGCTTATTCATAAAAGTAAAGAAAGAGCAGCATATAACAAGGGCTGTGATTACAGTCCTTAATTATATGAAAGTAGTTTTGGAGTAAAATAAAGATGTGGCCTTCAAAAGATTTTGCTAATGTTTTTGATCTACATTACTAGATATCTTTGTAAAGTATGCGGATTTGCATTAGTTGAATAAAATAAAGTGTTAATAGGAAGGCGTGTCTTTAAAAATCATGAATTGTGTAATGTATTTTATATGACCAGATACAGCAGTTTTGCCCAGATTTTTAGGACTAATAGCAACTGGTATATACAGATACAAACAGTAGTTTATATTAATTGTAATCAGCATAAAGCAATTTGGGAATCTTTTTGGTCATAGAGACTATCTAAATGAAATAGGACTTTTCAGTAGAAAGTATAACTTCTTTCCTTTCTTCATTGAATTTCATATTTGAACATTAGCAAATGAGTGCTGATTTCATTTTATATAGTCTAGCATTTGACTGTGAGACATACTCACCTTCGAGCTGAAATTCTGTGCACATCCCCCTCCTCCTGCCCATGACCATGAATGTCCGTTTCCCTGCCAGTAGGTGACTCTTGAGTGTGTGTTTAAAGCTTTGACAAATGCCAGTTAAACTGAAATGATCTAGCTCTTGGCTATGTTTTTACAGATTATTAAATTAAAAGAAAATAATGAATGTTTATAAAACCAACCTTCTTTTGTAAATCTAAAAAAAATGATAGTAATACTGTAATTAGGAATACTGATGATTCCTAATATTTGTTTTTGTAGTAAGATATTTAAAATAGAGTGTCTGGCAAATAAAGGAAGAGTCCTTATTCTGCTGAAGAAATCCCTGCCTTCCCTTCACTCACAGTTTTAAACATGAATCTAGATTTTCTATAGTGGTTACATCTGCCCCCTTCCTCCCTTTTCTCTTTAAATGACAAAAGGCCCCTGAACTACTAATTTTTGTTCAGGAAGCCAGTCTTAAGTAACTTTAAGTTAGGGTGTTCATTCATTCTGCAAATCTTTGCTGAGTCTTACTGTGTGTTGGGCCCTGTGTGTGATCTAGGGAGTATCAAGTATACACTTACAGATGCTACCCTATACCTGACCTCAGGAGGCTGATGGTCTTGTGTGGTAGGAGAGATGTGTTACAGTTCTTATAGTAATGCCAGAATGTGCTAAGTGTGATAAGAAAGTAGAATATTGGTAGAGTTGAGAGGGTGGGGAAAAGCAGGAAAACCTCAGACAGGGGTTAGTCTTTGAGCAAGGCCTGGAAGGGCGGGCAGGAGGTTGACTGACAGGGCAGAGAGTACGGTGCCTGCCCAGTGACCTAGGCAGGCAAATGTCAGGCACCTTTGAGGACCAGCAAATTATCCACTTTGACTGGTAAGCCACTAGCATAGGGATAGAGGAGAGCTGAAGCTACAAAGGCCTTTTAGCATTTTTATTTTATTTTATCTTTTTGGAGTTGAGTATTAGCCCCTGAAGGTTTTGAGATGGAACGTAACTAGGTGAGGTCAGAATATTAGCAATATTTTCCTGTTAGCTGCTTTGAGAGTGACAGGAAGGAGTCTAGGGCAACAGTTCAAGTGAGAAGAAATTCTTGGCTGAGGATGCTTGTGGCACAGGGAGGAAAAGACATGAGCTTAACTCATTGAACTTGTTCATGTTAGGGACAGAACGCCTGGAAGAGAGTCAGATTGTGTGTGTGTGTGTGTGTGCGCGCGCGCGTGTGTGCGTGTGTGTGCGTGTGCACACACACGTGCATATGCATGTACCAGTTGAAAATGGATTTGACTCTCTGGCATCAAGGGTGAGCCTGGACTAGAAATCCTGATGATGGAAAGAGCCATTCTGTGGGGCACCCTGAGGGCAGAAGCAGCCTTCTCCATCTCCCTCTCCAGTGCCAGGCAGCACATGCTCAAGAAGTGCCTGTAGAAGGGAAGAATGTGGTAGATTTAGTTGAACACATAAGTGAGTTTACCATTGGGGCGGGACTATCAAGTGATTAAGGTCCAAGCACAGCTCTGTTTGAAGCTGGACTCAGCCATTCCTGAGTGATCCTGAGCATGCTACTAAATTGTTTTTCCTTATATACAGAATGGAGGATAATAACACCATCTGCTGGGATATAATATGACTATTCATATTAACTGAATGAGTTAAATAACTCATGAGTTGAGTAACTGGTGTACATGAGACATTTAAGCCTGTACCTGGAATACATCTGAGCTAAAAGCTCCTCAGACATTGGCTGCTGTTACTTACAGAAGAGTGTAGATGTGGGCCTGATTGACAGAAGAATATTGAGGAGTTGGGATGGGGGTTAGTAGCTTTGGCCCAGAGATAGGAAAGGGGGTGGGAGTAGGGCAGTTTAGAGAGAGCTCCCAGTGAAGAAGTGTGAGGAAGAAGGGTAAAGGAGCAAGGACCAGGTTGGAGAGGCAGGAGGGGACCCTGCCAAAGAGTTCAGCGTCAGCCATCCCAGGCAGAAGAATGTTTCAGGATGGAAGGGAAGCAAAAAGTGTCAAAATTAGGGGCGCCTGGGTGGTTCAGTCCGTTAAGCATCTGACGTCAGCTCAGGTCATGATCTTGTGGTTCACGAGTTCGTGCCCCACATCGGGCTCTGTGCGGGCAGCTCAGAGCCTGGAGCCTGCTTCACACTCTGTGTTTCCCTCTCTCTCTGCCCCTCCCTGACCCATTCTCTCTCTCTCTCTCAAAAATAAGTAAAACATTAAAAAAAATTTTTTTTAAAGTGTCAAAATCAGAAAGCTCAGGGAGGGCAAGAACTGAGCCTGGTCATTTGAGTTCAGCTCTTCAGGCAGACATCCACCAAACTTAGAAGCCGGGTTACCTGTGGTTACGGAGAGCCTCAGGATCAAAGAGAAGATTCTGTCAGATAAAGAAGTATCAGAGTCAGAGATTAAAGGCCAGATTTCTAAAATTGCTTAAAGACAATATGGTTTTTTAAAATCTTATTTAGTTAGAGAGAGAGAGGGAGACACAGAGAGACATCGGGAGTGGGAGACGGACAGAGAGAGGGAGAAAGAATCCCAAGCAGGCTCTGCACTGACAGAGATCATGCATGACATGAGATCATGACCCAAGCTGAAATCAAGAGTTGGATGCTTAAGCTACTGAGCTACCCAGGTCCCCCCAGTATGGCCTTTTAAGTTTGTTCTAGCAAATAGATACAGGGTGGTACAAAGCCCACCGTACTTTACAGGCTCTTAACGTTCTCCGTGAGAATCGTCCCCTTGAGGGTGTGTAGTGCTCATTCTGCAAGGTCCTGCATGGGCAGCACTGGTGTGGTGGGATGTATATAATAATAAGTGAATAAAATGTAATATATAATGTAACAGATACTAATAAGCTAGTTATAATAAATGCCATAAGATACATTATAACTGACACTTAATGAATACTTATTATGAGCCAGCAGCATCATAAGTGCTTTGTACGTATGATTTCATTTAATCCTCCCAGCAGCTCTGAGGTACAGGGGTTGTTGATCTTATCTTATAGCCGAGAGGGGCTGGGTTATGTGCCCAGGGTCACACAGCTGGTAAGTTTGTGCTGGGGCCGGGATTAAATACCCCCGGCAGTGTGGTTACAGAGCACGTGCTGTTAGCAGCCATACTGTGCTGCTTCCTTTTATTTTGGAAGGCAGATGGCATTAGGTGTCCTGCCTGATAAACAGGAGGTCTGGAGAGGAGGAAGGGTGGCCCTGAAGGAAGGGGCTGGTGGGAGTGGGTAGAGCACTGTTCTGGAGAAGATGAGCAGGACTAGGATCAGAAGCTCAGGGAGAGGGTCAGTGTGGAAACCAACCCACTTGCCCTCGAGGGGAGAAGGAGGACTGGCAAAAATCCAGAGGAGGAGAGGCAAGAGATTTTACGGGAGCAATGAAAGGTAAGACATTTTCTGAGATATTTTGAGTTGGTGAGGGAGACCGCTACCCATCTGGAGAATTTTGCAGTGGTTTTTTAAGAATCGTTTCCCACTGTAATTTGATTAAACCTAGTCCTATTGGAGAAGGGGTTGAAGGGGAGGCAGCATTAGCATGTGAGGTTCATTGACCTTGACAGCTTTCTAAGACACCCTTTGGTGGAGCCATGAAACCAGCACTATCCAAGGATAATGACTCTACTTTGGTCACCTACTGCTGCTTTGATTTGCTTCCAGAAGTGGAGTTGAATGGCAGTAGGAGGTTGAGGAGAGTCATGTTGTCTTTTTTGTGACAAGATGTTCTGAAGATGTCATGTTGTGAAGATGTCCCAAATTTTAGGAGGAAGAAAGACTCAAAGGTGGAAGAAACAAAGAATGAAGGAAGCAAAGGCATTTTGAACTCAAGGGCTGCTGAGGAGTGGATGACACTGAGGAGTGCCTGGCTCAGACCTTAGAATTTTCTAGAAATCAGATATGTTGTTTAGGATAGTGCTTCTCAAACTATCTGTGGTGAGGAGCTATTTTTGATATTGTTCTAAGGCTGTGGACTGTTTATATTTTGTCAAATATCAACAGGGAATTAGAAAAAATAAATTACAAATCATAAGGAATACAAACCCAATTTGTTGTCTATTATTAGATTCAACAGACTCTGTGAAATTGCTAAAAATAAGTTGCTAAATGCTTACTTGTAACTTCTGAAATTAGCTTGTCATAGACTTCTAGCAGGCTGAGAACAAACATAGACTTGTAGCTAACAGTGGGTTTCACTTTGTATATGTTGTGTTGACCAAGAATTTAGACGCCAGACAGAGGGTTCCCAGGCATCCAGTTCCCCGGGCTCTTTCCAGATTACCCAGCCTGGTGCATGGAATATACTAGGCACTCAACAAATAAACACTTGTTAAATGGTCCCCTTAAGAGATGCTTTTGGGGCACCTGGGTGGGCTCAGTCGGTTAAGCATCTGACTTCAGCCCAAGTTATGATCTCACGGTTTGCGAGTTCAAGCCCTGCATTGGGCTCTGTGTTGTTAATGTGGAGCCTGCTTTGGATCCTCTGTCTGCCTCTTCCTCACCCTCTCTCAAAAGTAAACATTTTTTAAAAAATGATGATTTTTGTGAGGCCCCTGGGTGGCTTAGTTGGTCAAGCATGTGACTCTTGATTGTGGTCATGATCTCACGGTCATGAGATCATGAGATTGAGCCCTGTGTCAGGCTCAGCTTGGAGTGTGGAGCCTGCTTGGGACTCTCTCCCTCTCTCTGTCTCTGCTCCTCCCCCACTTGTGTCCTCTCTCAAAATAAGTAAATAAACTTTGAAGAAAAAAAGGGATGATTTTTATATGCAGAAGAAAATTCGATTAGTATGATAGCAAGCCTCTCAAAAATAATTAAAATTGGGCACCTGGTGGTAGGCAGCATTTTAAAGCAAAGTGTGCTTTTTCTTGTTTTACAGTTTACAAAAGCCACATCTTTGTAGATTTCAAAAAACCTTAGTTACCAGAAATCCACAGTTTGTTCCTTACACGTGTACATACCAACCTCAGCCACGGTTCATCTTTTGGGTCTAGGTCGTGTCGACCGCTAAGGTGTGTGGGGCTGCTGCTGAGTCGCCATCCGTGAAGAGGCTCCAACTGCTTGTTGCTGATAAAGATTTTTCTTTTAAAGCCGGTCAATGGTAAGTGGCGTCTCGCTTTCCTTGGTGTTTTGTGTTCAAGGAGGTGCCATCCAATAAGAGGGCTTATTTTCTCTTCTGGAAAGGACTACTGTGGCTGGCTGTTTCTACTGAGGAGTAGGAAGTCTAGACCATCCCCATTTGGGGGGAGCCTTCTTTTGTCATGGAGAGAGAATCTGATTCCCTTGCTTGCCTCAGAGCTCCCCTTGCCTTTGAGTGCCTGACCTTCTCAGTCCTGTATGAAAATTGCTGCCCTGAGTTTCGTAGATTGAAACAAAGCAGTTAGTTCTTAGCCAGGGACCTGACACCTCTGATGATTATGCTCTTCAGGAATGGCTGCTGTAATAGAATGTCTTGGAATAATCTAATTTGCTTGAATTATTTGTTGCCAGGGACTGATACTTTTTTTAAAAATTAGCCTTCATGTCAAATACAGAGTAACACCACAGTCTGAAAAGAAGAATATCCAGTTATGTCACAGAGCTGGCCACCTTCTCTACCGGATTCCTGTATCACTTGTCTGAGATGAGTTTAAGTATTTTGCTGAATTTATTATCAGGATCCCCCAGTCCGGGCCAGCCTGCACCACACTCCTGATCCTGCCTGATTTGACACTAGGACAAGTCAGAACACTGACAGGGTGGACAGCCCCGCTGTCCCACTGTTCTTGCAAATGGCCTCCCTGAGTTGCAATTCAAGTTGAATTGGAAATAAAGCAACTTGTATTTCCTTAGGAAAGGTGTGTTTGGGTGTATGTTTCCTTTATTTAGATAAAGCATTCATTTCTAAGTGAGTTTCTGGCATGTCAATCTTGGTAGCCTTTCTTAGGAGTCACTTGACTAATTTTGGCAGTCCATCTGGAAATGTGGTTTTGTTAGAAGGAGGATGTGTGATAATAGCAAGTGCGCTAATAGCAAGAGTTAGCAGTCTTGTGTTCATAGTTTGCCTTTGAATTTAGAACTAGAAAACAAGATGCTGATTGCCATAATTTGCGTTTGTGAGGCAATTTACTGCAATCTTAGCACATGTTCGGTGATGCATATTAAATGCATTTGGGCAGATTTAGGGGGGCCGGCAACATTTTTACCCTTCAAAAATAGTGAAACGGTTATTACATTGAAAAGTGGAGACTTTAATTGTAATGATCTGTCTTTCCATATTCCCTTCTGGGGAAGTGTGTGGGTCCTGTGTGCAGCATTGTCTCTGTGTTGTCAACACTGAATTGTGCTGACACTCCCGAGTAGAGGAGCCTGTGCATTGGTTTGTAATGCTATGGCCTTGGTGTACCTGCAGGTGTATTAGCACTTGCAGCTGTAGTTACCTGATAAGAAAAAGACCATTATTCCCTAGTGATGTGTGTAGAAATAGGATTCCCTGGTGATCCTCGAGGTAAAATCTTTCAAGTTGGGTGTTATATGTCCCGTACCAATGAATGAATTTGGTAATCTCACTGTTGTCAGGACTGGTTTTAGAATGTGCCTGACAGACTCCTGCTCCAGAGGACAGACGTAGGGATGGTCATCTCTGACTATTTAGGATTGACCTTTCCCTGCCAAGTGCCCATCAGCACTCATTCCCAGCATCCGAATCTCCTTTTAAAAGAGTGCTCCTTTGGGGCACCTGGGTGGTTCAGATGGTTGAGCATCCGACGTGGGCTTAGGTCATGATCTTACAATTCGTGAGTTTGAGCCCTACATCAGGCTCTGGGCTGATAGCTCGGACCCTGGAGCCTGCTTTGGATTCTGTGTCTCCCTCTCTCTCTGCCCCTCTTCTGCTTGCAGTCTCTCTCTCAAAATAAACAAACATTTAAAAAAATAAAAGTTTGCTCCCTTATGCCTGACTTATTTTATGGTTCTGGAGGTTATAAGTTTCTTTGGCTATTTGACTTCTTGGTTACAGAATGGCCATTTGCTTAGGTTGGTGATGTCTGTGTCTTCGGTGCTATTGCTGGGATGGCCCGTGCTCTGTGCTCGCTTAGATCATCGGTTTGTAGTAACCTCCATGTGGCATTTTGGGGAAGAGGGGGAGGATCAAGGAGAGAGGGAGTATGGGTGTGGCTGCCATTCAGTTTGTGTAGGTAGGGTTATCAGAGCAGAGTACTGCTAGAGATAAAGTAGAGGATTGCCCCTGGGCTTATCTTTGGGGTCAGAGATTGGGTCATGATCCATCCCACATCCCTGAATTCTTGACCACTGGCCTCCTCTGATAGCTGCCAAACAGAGAGGGAGGCTCTAGACGTGCCTTTAAATCAATAAATGAATGCTCTGGGTATTTGGGCACAGGTCTCCATGTAGACACTTTATAATATAGACCAGAAATCAGCCTCTGGGGCTCTTCCTGTGCTGCACTGTGTTCTTGTTGGACCTTTCAGAAGGGACCAATTTCTTTACTGGGAAACTAGTTCCAAGAACTCAAGCAATCCAATCTAAAGAGAAAGGTCAAAAGAGGACACTCCCTCAAAACCACTGCTCACAGCAGCAGGACTGAACCTTTTAGGCTTCTGCCACTAGTAGATCCACCGCCTAGTAGCTAGGTGAGTCCCATTCTTGACCTTCACAAAAGTCCTCTTTCCTGATGGTAGAAAGATGAGGATTCTCTCTTGGGGCTGGAGTGTGCCACCAACAGTCTCCATGTCATGTGTGAGTGTCTGCAGTTGGTAGATTCAGTGTTCCTTGTGGCACTTACTGCTGTGGGCTGGGTCCATCCTCTGAGGGAGGCTGTATCACAGCGTCACATGCCTAGTGCTCTGGATACTGCATTATTCACATGCTGGCTTTTCTAGTTCTGTGATGTGGGTAGTTTCCTTCTTTCTCTGGTCTTCAGTTCCATGTCCGTAAAGGGGGAATAGTAACATTCCTATGTCTTGGGGTATGTCAGGTGTTTAACACAGTGCCTAATGTTTAACTTTATTAGTTTGTTTTTGCTTTTTGTTACAGCCAGTGTTTCACTCAGTTAGTTCATCTGTGTTGGTGAGGCCCAGGGGACAGATTCCAATTCTTTGTTCCCTGGCTGGTTTCCCTGCTGTTGTTTGGGAGAGTAGTAGGCCAAGCAGGAGTGGGTGAGGTGCATCTTCACTATGATGATGCCCCTCCTGCCACAGTCAGTACTGATTCCACACTTGGCTTGCAAGGATCAGGGGAAAGCAAGGCAAACATTTTTGGAAAGAGAAAGGTATCTGTGACTTCATATAGGATAACATAAGTTTTCATGCTTGAAAGTGATTGGGCTCCATTAAGTGAATGACACCAAAAAGAAACAGATGAGAGGAGTGAAATTAGAGAAATAAGACTCCACCCCTCCCCTCTAGCAGGGCTGCTGCCTTGTAGACAGTAGATAGCCTAAATGGCGGTGTTTGGCAGCCCTGACTCGTACATGACCACATAGAAAGTGTTGCATTCCTTGGTGTCATTGTTCAGACTGTGTCTTCGTCCATGCTTGCTTGGTGAGTGCTGTGTGTTTTTTAAGCCTCCTGTGAAGTATTTGTGAAATCCTCCACCCCTGGTAGAATTGACTGCTGCTTCTTCCATTCCCCCCCACCAAACATATTTTTAAAAAATAAAATAGTGGCTTTATTAGTATTTTCCTGATAAAAACAGGATCACATGTGTTGGAGCTAAGAAGAAATCTCTGTTAAGTGCCGGTACTTCCAGACAGGTCTTCAGCGATGAGCATTTTCTCTCTCCCAAGCAGATTTTCTCATAGCTTAATACATAAATATAAAGTAATTATATTTATCTGTTGATTTTCCTCCCATTAAGGGTGAGTTTATTGAGGGCAGGAATCAAGACACACTTGCATCTTTGCACCCACACCGACCACAGTGCCTGTACACGGTAAGCAGGTGCTGCCTGTAGTGTTTGCATGGGGATGAGGAGGGGCTCCAGGTCCTCACGCTGGGGACTAGAGAGTTTTAGGATCTCATGGTGAAGCACTGACACTTGGTCATGGTTTGCATGGCAGGTGTGTGCGGGGCACTGGGACTGCATCTGTGGGCAGGACAGGGCTGCCTGCTGTGGGTATGGGTATGTGGCTTCACTACGTAAAGAATTAGGCTCTTCCTCCCAGTTCCTCCTATACTCACTCATAATGGGAGTCCAGTAGGTGCCTCAACTCTTGGCTTCAAGAATGCTAATCTTGGAAAGCCATTTTATTTTGAAGTTTAAAGTTTATTTTTGAGAGAGAGTGTGTGTTGGTGAGATGAGAAGGGGTGCAAGAGAGAGGAAGAGAGAATCCCAAGCAGGCACCGCCCTATCACCACAGAGCCTGATGTGGTGCTCAAACTCGCGAACCAGAAGATCCTGACCTGAGCCAAAATCAAGAGTCTGGATGCTTAACTGACTGGGGGACCCAGGTGCCCTGCAAAGGGCATTTTTTTAAGGGTACGTGTGTGTGTGTGTGTGTGTGTGTGTGTGTGTATGTGTGTGTTTAAAACTTAATTCTTTCTTGGGAAGATGTTTTATGAAATATGTATTGTGCATATTTTCTTAAAATTCATTCAGATAAGGTTTTTATATCATTTGAATTCTATAGCATTTAATGAAGGAGTCCCTTTCGAAAAAGATTGGTTTCCAAAGAGGATTCCATCATTCAACTGAGAGAATGGTCTTTATTAACATCGAGCAGCAGAGGGTGCTGTAGATCAGGAGATGAAGCAGCAAACGTAGCTCCTTGATTTACTTCCTGTTTTAAATGTGGAATCTGTGGAGATGCTGTTAAACCTCTTCTCTGAAAGCCTGTAGTAACTGTCTTAATAAATATTAACTACGATCTTTAGATTTCTATCTTGTCTGAATGAAGAAGAAATGAAAGTATTGATGGGGAAGAATCAAGTGAATATAGACAAAAGTAGGTGAGGGACCTTTTCTGGAGCACTGGTTTTTTTTTTTTTTTTTAATGTTTTTATTTATTTCTAGGAGAGAGAGAGAGAGAGAGACAGTGTGAGCAGGGGAGGGTCAGAGAGAGAGGGAGTCACAGACTGAAACAGACTCCAGGCTCTGAGCTGGCAGTCAGCACAGAGCCCGACGTGGGGCTCGAACCCACGAACCGCGAGATCATGACCTAAGCGAAAGTCGAACGCTTAACCGACTAAGCCACCCAGGCGCCCCTAGAACTGGTTTTTAAAGATTATAAAAAATGCCCAGATATTTAAGTCCAGAGATCAGAAGAGAACATCATTTAAGGTCATAGATCATATCAATAGAGAATGTAGTGGATTCTTCATGTGAGCCTACTGGTAGGAAAATAACGGGGGGACTAATGATACTTTTACTCTTTGATGGCCAAGAAACTTCTAGATTGGATATTTTCTAGACATTGGGATGGGAATTTTTTTTGTGTTTCCAAGTTCTAAGGAATTTTTCTTTCCTTGGCATATAACTAGCTTTGTTGAATTTCCTAGAAGCCCCACCAAAAAAAAAGTTTTCTGGCATAGAAGTATCTAAGGCTTAAAACTTGCAAGAGTTCTAGACTATAGGCATATGATTAGAAGAAAAGGAAATATAAGACTTTTGGAACTTAGAAGGTCACATCAGCATTTTAATTTGTCAAGTGCCAGCGAAAGAATTTTTATTGCTCTTTTTTTGTTTAAATTTTTATACTTTCAAAAAACTGCCTTATTGGTATATACTCTACATATCATAAAATTCACCCATTTGAAGTATACAATTCAGAGGTGCCTGGGGTGGTTCAGTTGGTTAAGTGTCTGACTATTGATTTTGGCTCAGGTCACGATCTCATGGTTTGTGAGATCGAACCCTGCATTTGGTTTGGTGCCAACAGTGTGGAGCCTGCTTGAGATTCTCTCCCTCTCTCTCTGCCCTTCCCCTGCTTGCATGCGCACTCTCTCTCTCTTTCTCTCTCAAAATAAACAAATAAACTTAAAAAAGGTACTCTTTAAAGTGTACAGTTCAGTAGTTTGTACTATATTCACAAAACTGTGCAGCCATCAACAGAACATTTTACACCATTCTCATCATCCCCAAAAGAAACCCTATACTGATTATCACTCACTCTCTATCCTCACCCGCTTAACTGTTCTCCTTTCTGTCTTTATGGACTTGCCAGTTCTGGGCATTTCATATCAGTGGAATTATATAATAGGTGGTCTTTTTGTGACTGGCTTCTTTCTCTTAACACAGTTTTAATGTCCATTTATGTTGTGACATGTATCAGTGCTTCATTCTCCTGTGGATACACCTCATTTTGTTTATACATTCATCAGTCTCCCTTTTAGGCTGTTACCAATGATGCTGCTATGAATATTCATGTACCTGTTTTTTGAGTGGGCATATATTTTCATTTCTCATGGGTATTTATTTAAGGGTGGAGTTGTTGGTCATATGGTAACTCTGACATTTTGAGGCACTTCCAAACTGTTTTCCGAAGTGGCTGCACCATTTTATGTCCCCACCAGCAATGTGTAAGGGTCTCAATTTCTCAGGATCCTCACTTATACTGTTGTCTTTCTGATTTGCCATCAGTCCTAGTGAGTGCAAAGTGGTAAATAACTCTTGTGATTTTGATTTGCATTTTCCTAATAACTAATGAAGTTGTTTTATGTGCTTATTTGCCATTTATGTATTTTCTTTGGATAAATGTTTATACTAATCCTTTGCCCATTTTTTAAAAGTTCTTTATATGTTCTGTATACAAGTCCCTTATCAGACATATGATTGGAAAATTTTTTCTCCCATTTTGTGTGTTGTTTTTTAACTGTCTTGATAGTATCATTTATAGTACAAAGTAATTTTGTTGCAGTCTAGTTTCATCATTTTTTCTTTAAAATGTTTGGTATCATATCTTAGTAATCATTGCCATGAACAGTTATTCTTGTGGATGTCTTCTAAAGGTTTATAATTTTAGCTCTTACCTTTAATCCTATGACCCATTTTGAGTTAATTTTTGTTTATGGTGTGAGGTAGGGGTCCAACTTCATTCTTTTTACATGTGGGTATCCAGGTGTTGCAGCACCATTCTTTGAAAAGACTGTTCTTTTGCCATTGAATTGTATTGGTCTCTTGTCAAAAGTCAGTTGACCATATATTTAAGAGTTCACCTCTAGACTTTCAGTTCTTTACCATTGAGCTATGTACCTGTCCTTATGCTGGTACTACAGTTCCTTCATTTCTGTAGCTTTATACTAAGTTTTGAAATCAGAAGGTGTGAGTTCGCCACATTTGTTCTCCTTTTTTCAGATTGTTTTGATGATTCTGGGTTCCTTGAATTTCCATGTTAATTTTATGATCAACTTGCCAGTTTTTGCAAAGAAACCCGTTGGGGTTTTGATAGGTACTGCACTGAATATGTAGATCAATTTGGAAAGTATTGCCATCTTAACATTATTGAGTCTTCCAATCCAATAACGTTAGATGTCTTTTTATATTTAGATATTCTTTGATTTTTCCCAATGTTTTATAGTTTTCCCAGTGTGCAATGCTAATAGTTCTTTTGTTAGTTTTATTCCCAGTTGTTTTATTCTTTTTATGCTATTATAAATAGAATTATTTTTCTTTAGAAAAAAATTGTAATGTTTATTTTAGAGAGAGAGAGAGAGAGAGAGAGAGAGCAAGTTGGGAAATACCCTGCATGAGCAGGGGAGGGGCAGAGAGAGGGAGACAAAGAGTCTGAAGCAGGCTGTAGGCTCTGAGATGTCAGCACAGAGCCCAGTGTGGGGCTTGAACTCATGAACCATGAGATCATGACCTGAGCCAAAGTCAGACACTTAACCAACTGAGCCACCCAGGTGCCCCAGAATTATTTTTCTTAATTTCACATTTAGATTTTAAATTTCTAGTGTATAGGAGTACAATTGATTTTTTAAAAATGCTTATTTATTTTGAGAGAGAGAGCATGCACCAGGTAGGGGCAGAGAGAGAGAGGGAGAGAGAGAATCCCAAGCAGGCCCTGGGTTGTCAGCAGAGAGCCTGATGCAGGACTCCATCTCATGAACTATGAGGTTATGACCTGAGCCGAAATCAAGAGTCAGATGTTTAACAGATTGAGCCACCCAGGTACTCCTACAGTTGATTTTTGTGAGTCTTGTATCCTGCAACATTACTTGAACTTGCTTATTATAATATCTTTATAGTAGTTTCCTTAGGATTTTCTATATACAATGTCATGTGACCTGCAGCTTCTTCCTCTCCAATCACGAAACCTTTTCTTTCATTTTCTTGCTTAATTGCCTTGGCTAGAACCTCTAGTACAATGTTGAAAAGAAGTGGTAGGAGCAGACATCCTTGTCTTGTTTCTGTTTTTAGGGGAGAAACTTTCAGCTTTTCAACATGAAATGTTGGCTATTTTGTAGATGTCCTTTATTAGATTGAGGAAGTTTCCATTTATCCCCAATTTATTGAATATTTTTATTATGTGAGACTCTTGAATATTGTCAGATGTCTTTTCTACATCTATTAAGATGGTACCTGGGTTTTTCAGATGTTAAACCAACCTAGTATTCCTGGGATTTTTGGATTGATATTCACAAAAGGTATTGATCTGTAGTTTCTTTTCTTGTTAGATCTTTGTCTGGTTTGGGTAGCAGGGTAATATTGGCCTTATAGAATGAGCTCAGAAGTGTTCTTTTCGTGTTCTTTGGAAGAGTTTGTGAAAGATTAGTGTTCTTTAAATGTTTGGTAGAATTTACCTATGGTGTTATCTGGACCTATCCTTTTCTTTCTAGGAAGTTTTGAAATTACTAATTCAATTTATTTGCTTGTTAAGGATCTCTTCAGATTTCCTGTTTCTTCTTGAGTCCAATTTGGTAGTTTCTGTCTTTCTATCCATTTCACTTAAGCTATCTAAATTTTTGTCATCCAGTTCATAAAATTCCTTTATAGGCCTTTTAATTTTTTTAAGGTTGATGATATCCCTTCTTCCATTCTTGATTTTACTCATTTTATCTTTTCTCTTCTAAATTAGCTAAAGGTTTGTCAGTTTTACTTACCTTATTACCCACTTTTAAAATTGCTTCAACAGAAAGAGCTTATTTGCTTCTTTTTTTTTTTTTTTTTTTTTAAGGGTTGATTTCTTTATCCCAGGAGTCTCTGTTGTTGGTGGGTTCTCAATATGCTCCAGCCCCAGACTGCTAGAACAAGAGAGAATTATAGAATTGGCAGTGAAATATGCGAACCACCCCCCTGCTCTCTGGATTCACAATCAGGTGAGCAAACCTGTTTAACCTTGGAGATCTGGGCATCACTGCCTCCCACAGAATTGGTGTTCCACTCACTTAAGGCACTTAAGAAACCTGGGCCTGAGTTGAGAAGCGTGCATACTCACAAAGAGCCCCTCTATCCAGAATTCCCACTCCACAATGGTCAAGAAGCAGAGTCCTTTTGATGCATTAAGGAAGAAGACTTACAATATATCCTGGGTTACCAGTGTTGAGTTGAACTCTCCTTAGTATTGAAATATTTTACTTTTTATGTAAGTTTTTTTTAAAAATATTTTTTAATGATTATTTATTTTTGAGAGAGAGACAGATCATGAGCAAGGGATGGACAGAGAGAGAGAGGGAGACAGTATGAAGCAGGCTTCAGGCTCTGAGCTGTCAGCACAGAGCCCAATGTGGGGCTCGAACTCACAAACCATGAGATCATGACTTGAGCTGAAGTCAGAAGCTTAACCGACTAAGCCACCCAGGTGCCCCTGTAAGTGTTTAAAAAGTGGCCCTCTGTGTATATGTCTTGTAAGTGGTAAGTCTGGAAGTCAGATTATTTTGTCCCAACTGTCCTAAACAAAGGGAATTAAACGATCACCCTCTCATTTGGAAACGATTTCTGATTGCATCCCGCTCGTGCCCAGAGCTGAGTGCTGCTGAATCTGGGGTGTTATTGCCTTTCTGGAGAGCTCGTCACATGTGATTCTAAGAGGGGATCCACCTTTGCTGCTTGTAACTCCTGTTTTACTATGGGACTCAGCACAGTCCTACAGAAGCTGCCTGCTCAGTACCTCCCAGAACTCTGGTAACAAAGACTGAGCTCAGCACTGATTAGTTGTTTGTCTTCTTAATTTTTGACCCTTGTCTCCTTTTGACTGCGATCCCTTTCATTTCTGGACCGTGCCTTCTATATTTACCAACAACCTCCATCCCACCCTGGGACTTTTCTTATCACCTTTGCCGAAAAGGAATGTACCAGTATAAATATTGTAGCTGATTTTAAGTTATATGGAAGGGCAAAGGGGCCAGAAGAGCTAACACAGTTTTGAAAAAGAATAAAGTGGGAACAATCACATTGCTTAAATTTAAGGTGAAAATAAAGCTATAGTAATGAAAACAGTGTGATATTGGTGAAGGGATAGACACATAAATTGATGGAACAGAATAATGAGTTCAGAAATAGACCAACATACATATGGCCATTTGATCTTTGATGAAAGTGCTGAAGAAATTCAGTGGCAAAAGAGTAACCTTTTCAACATGTAGAGACGGGACTGTTGTTTATCCGTATGCAAAACAAGAAAAAGAACTTTGACCTAAATGTCATACTTCATGTTGAATATTCACCCAAAATAGATTATAGATCTAAGTAGAAAACACAAAACTATAAAAATTTCAGGAGAAAATTTAGGAAATATTCTGCATTTGAGGGTAGGCAAAATGTTCTTAGGAGGACACCGAAAGTAAGACCCATGAAAGAAGAGATTGATACATAGGACTTAATCAAAATTAAAACGTTTTTCTGCAGAAGAGACTGTTAACAGAATTAACAACAACAACAACAATAAGCTACAGACTTGGAGAAAGTTATTTGCACGTTAGGTATCCAAGAAAGAATGTATAATATCCAGAATACATAAAGAACTCTCAAAAGTCGGCAAAAAGAAAACAGGCATAATTTAAAAATAGGCAGAAGATTGAATGAATACTTCACTAAAAAGGATGCAAGATGGGAAATAAGCAATGACAAGATACTCGCCATCGTTAGGGAAATGCAGGTTAAAACCGTATATAGTAGTATCTCTCCACACCTATTAGAATGACAGAAGTTAAAAATTCTGACCAGACCAAGTGCAGGTAAGGATGTGGAGTGACTGAAGTCTTTTGTATTGCTTAGATGGCTAGCAAGAGTGCGAGATAATGCAGCCAATCTGGAAAACATCTTGGTATTTTTGTATGAAACTAAATATACACTTATCAAAGTCCCAGTAATCCTGCTCTTGGGTGTTTATTCTCGAGAAACGAAAGCTCAGTTCAGTTTAAAGCCTGTACAGGAACATCTATTGTGGTTTATTCATAATTATCAAAAACTGGAAACAACCTAAATGTTTCTCAACAGGTGAGTGGATAAACTGTGATCCATTCATACAATGTATTGTTATTCAGCAATAAAAATGGATGAACTATTGATGCTTTCCCCTTGGTTGGGTGAGTCTCAAAGGCCACATGTAGAGTGAAAAAAGCCAGTCTCAAAGGTTACGTACTCCATGATCCCATTTTTGTCACACTCTGGAAGACAAAGATACAATGATGGAAAACAGATGAGTGGTTAACAGGGGAAAGGGGTAGGGAAAGGTGTGAGCACAGAGAGAGAGCACAGGGAGGTTTTGGGGGGCGATGGAGCTGTTCCATATCTTGGTTTTGGTGGTAGTTACACAGATCTATGTATGTGTTAAAATTCGTAGAACTATACTCCCTCCACCCCCCAAAAGAGTATTACTGTAAAATAATTTAAAAAAATAAAAGATATTTTATAGCGGCATAAAAATAACTGTTCTAATTAGGGTCTGCATGTCAAGTTGTATCTGTTCAGAGTAAGGCAGCTGCTTGCCTTAGCATTTCCATTCTAAGTGTATCCTGTCACAGTTTTTCCCTCCGACCTTCTGAGTCACTCCTTCCATGTGTCCTCAGCTGCCTCATTACTTTTTAGATTCGCTTTGGATTTTCCACCCATTTCTGTCCGTAGGCTGCATCCTGAGTCTAAAAGATGCAGTGGGGGTGGCACCAACAAGGTTTCCATGTGCCCCACACTCAGTGTTAAAACGAGCATAGCCATCCCAGCTCCTAGTTCCGTGAGCCCCCTCCCACGTGACCTGACCTGGTCCGGGTCCACAGCTCCCTGCTTGGTTTCATGCCTCATTGGCATTTCAGTGAAGGAACTTATTCTTAGAGGCGGTAGAAAATCTCCAAGTGGCATTGCTTGAATGCACATTTTAATTGTAGTGCCTGCTTTGCTCTGCCCGGTGGGAGTTGCAAACAGCCTTTATGAAGTCAGATTTTTCTTGGAACCATTCTTAGGTGGCTGTTTTCCTCCTGAGGGTTTGTCTTATGAAGCTATTAGAGTGGACAATGGAGGCACGTGAGTGTCTGGGTGGCAGCAGGCTGCTCTGTTGGGACAGGGGATAAAGTGCCATAAATGTCTTCCTTTATTTTATCTGCTTTGGCTCAGGCTCCTGGCAGGGTAAAGGGTTCTAGACAGCTATTGTGTGCTGGGCTCCAGTAGCTGTGGAAAAGTTGTTTATTTCACAAGTAGAAAATCTATACCCAAATTAGATAACATGGCTATGTAATTGAGGATAATGTCCTTTTACTCGCTTCCAGATTATACCGTATAGCACTTTGAGTCTTGTGCTCATGCTACCTTGGCAGTTTTTATTGATCAATAAAAGACAGAGATGGCTTTTCATTCTTTCCAGATGCTAGCAAATTAGAAGATAGATCTATTTAAGATTATTTTGTCACTAAGGAGATGGAATGCACATTTTTTTTTTTTGCCAAGTTTAGGGTTTTGAAAATACTCTGGTTTCTAAAGATAGTACCCTAAAGACTTTTTTCTCATTACTAATCCTACTGAAGATGACCAAAAGAGAAAATAATTTCTGTCTCATTTCTTAGTCTCTCTTACATTCTTAGAGATAAAGAGATGTGTACAGGCAGGCAGGGTGGGGAGGGAGGTACAGAGAGATCACATCTGTTGTCATTAGGCGGAGCCTCTCGTATCGCAGCTTCTGTTTTTGAGACTTGGCAAGAAGGGACATTTTAAAGCCCTTTGGTAGCCAGTGTAGTGATTCCTAGATTGTACTTATTCCTAACAGAATGCTCCCTTGCTTCTAATTTCTTTTGTCAAAAATTAAGACCCTCTTACCATTCTTCATGTAAAAATGGCCTATATATTTAAAACTGTTAAGTTCAGATGTTTTTCTTTACCCTCAGAGAAAGGATTTCCCTTCATTGAATAGTTCTTTGCTTTCCAGAAAGGACCTCTTTAGTGAATTAAAATAATTTTCAGTTTTTCTTAGATTTCTCTAAGATTAACTCTTAAGATTTAACATTTTTAAGTTGTTAAGCCCCAAATTAATTCATGTGAATAAGTACTTACCTGCCTACCTTCCATGTAAGGTGCCAAGGAGTGAATGCTGAGGGTTTGGTCTCGTAAAAGCACATGCAACTTATTGCTTCTTAGGAGGGAGTTTAATTATTTACATCAGGAACATGTAATGGAGCAAACCTTTGCTTTTGATATAAGTTTCTTTAGTTCTATGTTTTAGTGACAGGGAAGAAGGAAGCAGGTACGCTCAGTGCTTTTCCTTCTATGGCAGCTGCGATGACTAAAACACGCTCTCGTAAGAGAACTCGATGCCAGCTGGGAATTCTTCCCCATAGTGTGTCGTATGATGGCTGCCATGGCCCTGTGAGGTGAGCAGGACAGGGGCTGGTACCCACTTAACAGATGCGGCAGCAGAGGCTCAGAAAAATGAAGGAACTTGATGTATTTCATAGGCTGTGATTAAAATGCAGTCTTCTGGCTCAAAGATCAGTGCATTTTCTTCAAACTAGAGGTCTCAACCCTGTCACATCCAATGCACTCTTTGTAGAACTGTCCTGAAATGAAATTCAAAGGTAATGTAATCAACACATGAAAAATTTTTCCGATGGCATAATTCTCTAAGTGTAATGCCAAGGAGAAATAAAAGTGATTCATGGGGTGCCTGGGTGGCTCAGTCAATTAAGCATCTGATGTTTGATCTCAGGTCAGGTCTTGATCTCAGGGTCGTGAGTTTAAGCCCTACATTGGGCTCCACGCTGGGCATGAAGCCTACTTAAAGAAAAAGAAAAGTGATTCACAGAGACTATGTGTTTCTTTCTTTCTTTTTTTTTTTTTTTTTAAAGTTTCTTTCTTTTTTTATTTTGAGAGAGAGCAAGCACAAGCTGGGGAGGGGCAGACGGAGAGGGGACAGAGGATCCGAAGCAGGCTCTGTGCTGACAGCAGAGAGCCCGAGTGGGGCTGGAACTGACAAACCACAAGATCATGACCGGAGCTGAAGCCAGATGCTTAACTGACTGAGCCACCCAGGTGCCCCTCTTTTTGTTTTTTAATGTTTTATTTTATTTTTGAGAGAGAGAGAGCACAAGGGGGGGAGGTGCAAAGAGAGGGGGGACAGAGTATCCAAAGCAGGCTCTGCACTGACAGCGGACAGCCTGATGCCAGGCATGAGCTCACAAACTGCAAGATCACGACTTGAACTCAAGTAAGACGCTTAACCGACTGGGCCACCCATGTAGCCCTGTGTGTTTCAGTGTATCAGTGGTTGGGCGTATCGTAACTAGAAGATTGAATGAAGTAGGCAGACGGATATTCTTCAGCATGGAATCACCATGAGCAGACCGTCTACAGATGCAGATCGTAAGGTTGTTTATGGTGACAGAAACATCACACGTGCATGTTACCAACTGGGATGTGGTTTTCCAGAACAGTGAACATATTTGGGAAAGTTCTGGATACAACAGAGTACAATCCACATGATGGTTACATTCTGGAAAATTCAGACGCCACTAGATGTGTGCAAAAAAGTGCTTTGCGTTTTTTGTAAACTGAGTTAGGATCTAGTCTCAGATCATTACGAACCAGTTTTCGCCTACATTTATGTCCTGTGGGCTATTCGGAAGTTTCTGCAGGGCAGTCCTGTGCATTGCAGATAATGATGTGCTGCTAGACTGGCTCTCTGAGTACAAAAAAAGCCCTCAATTGCAGCATTTGCTGATTTCTGTGCTGCAGATATTCCCTCAA
Organism: Hyaena hyaena; assembly: GCF_003009895.1. NCBI lineage: Eukaryota > Metazoa > Chordata > Mammalia > Carnivora > Hyaenidae > Hyaena > Hyaena hyaena. The sequence goes on from NW_024081006.1 coordinate 214,265, forward strand.
TGGCTGATTTCACACTACCAGTAGCAACTGGCTCACGAAATTCCTCAGACTTTAGCCAACAGCTGAACAGGACCTGGCTCTGGGACACTGCTAACTTTACAAGACATCTAGCGTCTTTGGCCCTGCCCCTTGCCATTTGGGTTTCCCAAACCATGATTTCAATAAAAAAGTGTCAACACGTGTTTCCCAAACACCCCGTCAGGGGCAGGATCACCCCCATGGAAGACCAGTGCATTCAGCTCTGATGGTATTTCTGGTCTAAGTGGCCTAACCACATAGGGTGCTTTACATGGGTGGGGTGGGTGTATGTGGTAGCCCCTCCTAGTGTGAGCCTCTGCTGTCTGTCCTCACCTCTCCAGGGAGAAGCGGGCAGTATCTAGCAGCACTGCAGGGCTGGCCTCAAGCCTGTGCAACTGCTCTGGCTGTGCCCTGCTGGTGACTCGGAGGAAGCCCCTGGTCCCCAGGGTCTTCTCTGATGAGCCCAGGACAGCCGCAATGTAGTGACACCTGCTCCATCCTGCTGATCTCGGCTCCATGACTTTGGTTAGCAAACAGGAGTGCCCCACAGGGAAGGAAACTCACGCTTCAGAGCTGTCCTCTGAGTTCAGTGCCTTTTTCCACAACCCAACTCATCACCTAAGAAGTTAACAAATGGCAAAACTACTGACGTGAGTCTCCTTTTGTCCGTACTGGAGTGGCTGTGCACTGTGAATCACAAAGGCAGAGTAGCAAATGGCCTGTATAACAGGCAAGTGGAATCGGGTCACAGGGCCCTGGGACAATTGAGAGCCGGCTGTAAAAATAGTCCTAAACACTGATAAACATGCAGGAGGCAGACACGGTCCGTTTTATTAAAGAAGAGCATAATGTTTAAGACCTGTGTCACAAAGGACTAATGGAACTATCTTTTCGTTCCTGCCCCAGTGTACACTTGACTCTGAAGTGGCGGTGAGAGTGGGTGGAGAGTTCTTCTTTGACCCTCAGCCTGCAGACGCCTCTAGAAACTTGGTGTTGATTGCGGGGGGAGTCGGAATTAACCCTCTGCTTTCCATCCTGCGGCATGCGGCAGACCTCCACAGAGACCGGGTGAACAAAGGAAGTGGCTATGAGGTTGGAACAATAAAGCTCTTCTACAGTGCAAAAAACACCAGTGAGCTCCTGTTTAAGGTAACGGAGAAACACATGTCTTGTAGCTTGCCATGAGCACACGTGTCATGGTTTTAATCGTTCACGGAACTTTCTTCCGTTGGTTCTGTCTTCTCTGCAACCGTTCCAACAAAAGGCCTGACAAGACTTTATCATGTTCAGATGGGAATTAACCAACACTTGTGACACAGGACAATGAAACAGCTAGTGTTGAGGACATGCCCACTGAAGTGACAGGTGTAGGGCAGGTTTGTGGGCTTGAATCTGGAGGCAGATGAACAGAAAAGTCACCACATCCCTGAGATTCCATAGTCAGGAGACCTACTGGTGGGCTCGTGTGTTACAGGAGTAGGTGAGAGGCAGAGAGTTTGGACCCGGTGGGTAAACGAAACCCCCGTCGCTTGCATCTGTGGAAACGAAGTACATTTGACAGGAGAAGGCTTTTACTCTGGATTGCTTTGCAGCTGCAGGATGAACAAAAGAACAGAAACAGTTAAAAGACACAACTGTGGTCAGTGAAACTGCTGCTTAATTGCCAATGCTTGAGAAAAAGGAGAAAGAAAAAACTCCCGGAGAGTTAGTAATATGCTTGTTAGCATATTCAGATTTCAATTAAAGCCAAATAGCCCTCTGTACTCTGACTGCTCCGGCCTGCTAGGCTACAGACAATACCTCTCTAAGTGGGAGGAAGAGTGGCAGACGTGTGCAGAATGGGAGTCGACACTCGGCGGCAGGGGTTGTGCACATCTGTTTTGATTTTTTAAAATTGTAGTGTGACCAAATATGTTTGACATTCCAGCAAAATATCCTCGATTTAGTAAATGAATTTCCTGAGAAGATTGCGTGCAGTTTGCATGTTACCAAACAGACTACACAAATCAGTGCAGAACTCCAGCCGTACCTCACGGGTGAGTCCCCTGAAGATATTTTGACTATCTCCACGCAGTTGTTTGGAGGACGTGCCGGTTGGTTGAGTGTGGATGCTTTACCACTGGGAGTTGCTGGCTAGGAATGTCCCTACCTGGGGAGCTGGGAGGTGATTCATCGTGGAAAAATAAGGATGGAGTTAGTGGGAATTACTTATTATATACAGGTTTCTTACTGCCCATATTAAAAATTTATTTTCCACATTTTTTAAGGCAAACTTTGCATCATCATTGTAGTATGCCTACAGAGAATTTATATTCCAACTTTGACTGAATTGGTGCCAATGGCCATTCATGGTCATTTAAACTACTCATGGTTTCCCCTGCCTGGAAAGATTTTTCACCAGTTTATTTACTTTGCTGAAGTGAGTTCTGAATCTACCAAAGATTTGTAAGCTAACTGGCCCTGTCTGAAGAGTGCATGACAGTGGCCTTCCCACTTTGCCCTCTGTAAGTTTAGGAAACCTGGAGATGTACTCTCTCCTCTTGGGTCTGGTCCCGGTGCGATGGCCAGGAGCCGTGTGTGAGGGACTCTGCGCTAGATTCCCTGAGCTTGAGTTCCTGGAAGCCAGCACTGTTGCTGAGTGGTGATTAGTCCTTCCTCATTTCGGTACAGACATGTCTGGCTCATTTAGTGTTTATTCTGTTTTTCTTTGTGTTTTTTTTTGTGTGTGTGTGTTTTTGTTTTGTTTTGTTTTTTCCTGGTAGAAGGAAGAATAACGGAGAAGGAGATAAGAGATCATATTTCAAAAGAGACTTTGTTCTATATTTGTGGCCCACCTCCAATGACAGACTTTTTCTCCAAGCAACTGGAAAACAGCCACGTTCCCAAAGAACACATTTGCTTTGAGAAGTGGTGGTAGGGAGCGGACAGAGGTAGGAGAGAAAGCTGTGAAATCCACTCAGGGCAGTAACAGATGTGTGATTTGTGGTACCATGAATATACCTCTACTCAACATTTTTGTTTTTGTTTTTGTTTTTAAGGCTGAACTAAGTGACCAGCTGGAGCATCAAAGAAAAACCAGCTGACAGACTTCAATGACAAACGTTTTGCAAAGACTTCATTGAGCAAATTAGTTTTGCTATATTGATCTTCTTTTATTAATAACTATTTGATTATACATCTTGAATTGGTCAGTATAGGTGTTCTATCCCCTTAGGGACAAAAGAGACTATACTTTAACTTAATCACATGCAAATGTTCTGTGTGTAAGATAAAGGCTATCTTTATTTGGTAGCAACCTATGTATCTTATATCCAGTAAACTTATAATTTAAACACATTCTTATTAATCTTATCTTGAAAATTCTGTATATTTAAGGTCTAAGTTCAGCTTACTACAGCCTGAAGACTTGCTTCTTCAGACCATCAAATTTGGGTTTGGAAATAGAAAATTATTAGGAAAACTTGTTTAGGGAATTGTTACCTGGTATGTTCGCTTAGTGTTGATGAATGTCCTAAGTATGTATCCTGGTGAATTGTTAGTCTGTCCTCAAATGAAATCCTTCCTGTGCTTTGTGTCTTGGTTGTCTGCCTTAACATGACATGGAGGGAGGTGGCTTCTTGTTTGGGACAAAAGCATTGGTGACTGCTGGATTCCATGCTGAATCTTGCCTTCAGTGGCCAGGCTAGCTGGCTGTAAAAATGTGCTGAGGATTGATTAGGGGGTATAGATAGAGCCATTTCCAAATCCTGCTCTTCTGCCTTTTATTTAATTTCTTTGCCAGGGTTCCTCTTGGCACCAACAGCTCTGCAATACGTACTTGTTGAATGATTGAAAGAAAGCAACTAGCACGTAGCTCCTTGCTAAGCCTGGGGTTGGGAGGCAGCCCCCGGGGTGGGTGCAGAGGATGGTGGAGCCTCCTTGCAGGGCTGCTCTAATGAAACTACTGGGAAGCAGACCACTCTTCTTACCTTCGTTTAGATCTTTAAACGGCCAAAAGTCCATAGGTTGAGGCCAGGTCCTTCTTTCTGTGACACACAGGGTTGGGCCCAAGGCTGCCAGCTTGGAGAATACTGTGAGGGTCAAAGGTGTCTGGGAAGGAGGGAAGATCGGTTCTGGGGACACAGGAGTCCCAGTTGGGATTTTGTGCCTGAGCTGATGGGAAAAGACAGCCTGCTCTTTGTCGTCTCTGTGGCTGCAGGCCTCGCAGGGACTTTGGGGCTTAACTACATAATTCATTTACGAGACTTGGTGATGGCTGGCACCATTATTATGGTCTCTGCCCCATTTTGAATTTTGTCAAGTTTTTAAAAAGATTTTTAAGTTTTTATTTTTTGAGAGAGCAAGGGAAGGGCATGGTGGGGGAGAGGGGAGAGAATCCCAAGCAGGCTCCATACTATCAGTGCAGAGTCAGATGCGGAGCTGGAACCCATGAACCACGAGACCATGACTGGAGCTGAAATCAAGAGTCAGATTAATCAGATGCTTAACCAACTGAGTTGCCCAAGTGCCCCGAACCTTGTCAGGTTTTAAGCAAAGATCATCTGTCAGCTATTTCAATCCCATATTCAAGTTAAGCAGGAAGAAATGGAGGCTGTTGACCTGATGGGAATTTCAGTCTGTTCAAGGCAGTGATCATCTGCATTTCATGGGTGAGGGGAGGCAATATCAGAGGCTCTGGCTGCAATGAGTCCTGACTCATCAATTGGCCCCCAAGGGCTGGGCTTTAGGGCTGACTACTCAAGAGGCATAGGAGCACAGCATGATGAGATTCAGGGATGTGGGAGCAGGAGGGGGCTCTTCTGCTGACTGGCAAAGGCAGCTGGGAGGGGTGGGGACACAAAGGTATAGAGAAAGTGGCCACCCCAGGCTCTTTCGTGTTGGGAGTGGAGGCGCAGGGCGAGCCTCCTCAGCACAGATGGGAGCAGAGGAAGGTACCATCCACGGCCTCTGTCCCCCCCACCACGGCCTCTGCCTGCTGTTGTCACAGAGCAAGGGCTACCTGTCCTCCCCACCACCCTGCCAGTGACTGTCACCATCTGTAACCTTCCTAGATGGGGCAGGTATGACCTTTGCTTGGACTGTAGTCCCTTCCAGCTCATTTCTGGTGCTGAGTGCTGGACAGTATTTCTGGTCTGTTGGCCAAGAATGGCCTGTTGCCTTGTTTGCTGGGCTAGTCACGATCTCTCTGGTACTCAGATTGAACTGACTCCAGCCAGAGCGGCATGGATTTATGGTGTAGAGGCTGAGTGTAGACTGGAGAGAGCCCTGGAGTCATACTGCTTACTAGATGGATGACCTTGAGCGAGTCCCTCAAGTGTGTCATGCCTCAGTTTGTAATTACACACATGTGTGCACACACTGGCTACTGCATATAAAATAGAGCTAATACTATGTACCTCCTAGGGCTGTTATGGGGACTGAATGTGATGAGTATGTTATTAATTTGCTATTCCTTATCTTATTCCGAAAGGATTTCAAGAGGCTGGATGGCTTAGATTTAGTCCACTAACCTTTAAGCTACATGCAGGTAGGGCCCTGTCTTGTTCAGTACTGTGCTTGGCACACAACAGGTGCTTAATAAATATTTCTTCCGCGGGTGAAAGGGACTGCCTAAGGTAATGAGCTGTGTTAAAGGACTTCTTTTTTTTTTTTTTTCCAATGTTTATTTATTTATTTTGAAAGAGAGGGAGAGAGAAAGAATCCCAAGCAGGCTCCATGCCATGAGTGCAGAGTTTGATATGGAGCTCGGTCCCAGAAATGTGAGATCATGACTGGAGCTGAAATCTAGTGTCAGATGTTGAACCAACCGGGCCCCCCAGGCGCCCCTAAAGGAATTCTTAGAGATCATCCTGACCTAATGAGTTTATGAAAAGATGTTTCCTTTTGTGACACGAGACACTTCTACAGTGTATTCAAGAGCTAGGTTAAGATGATGTATGAGTCTTTCTCAGACTTGAACTGTTGGTATGAGTACCAGCACTTACCAGAAAATGGAAAAAATACTTGGTCTTTCCCAAATAGTCCACCATCCCTCCCCCACAGGTGTCTACAGGTGTGCATGGAGCTCTGAGATAAAGGTGTTGCTTGGAACCCTGGTTCTGGAGTAAGGTAAGCCCCTACTTTAAAATCTTAACAATAATTATGAAAGAATCAATGCTTGATTCTTTTCTCTTTATCAGTTAGTCTAATATGAATTGGTGCCCAAGCAACCTCCAAAGCTGGTCGCTAGTGAGATTTTTTTAAAGTATCATTATGAACTCATGGCTTTCTGAATGTTTGATTGTATCTGTTGTGGACAAATTTTTGCTGTCCAGCTTGTTTCAGCCCCTGCTGTGTTAGTTGTGGGGGTTGCTGAGGTTTGAGGCTCTCAGAGTTGCAAACTGTGCTCTAATAAAAAAGAAGGAGGAATAGGAGATGAGTGTGGTGTCAGCACACTGTGTGGAGACAGTGTTTCCAGGACAGACTGGCCAACTGTGTCGTGCTGCTGGCAGGACAGGAAAGATGCGTTCCGATGAGCGGCCATTGATTTAGCAACTGGAAGGATCCCTGGTGATCTCGGTGAGATGAATGTTAAGAAAAAAAAAAAAACGTGAAGAATGCGGTAGCTTTAGGAGCAACTGGCAGGAAAGAAATTGTAATGAGTGAGGATAGATAATGGTTTCAAAGAGTTTTACTATGAAGGGAAAGAAAAAGATGGGAAAGGCAAGTATAGTCCATAAAACTCATCCCCACACCCCCTTTTCTTTTATTCCTTACGATTTTGTTTTAAAACTTTTTATTTCAAAATAACTTTAGATTTACAGAAGAGCTGCAAAGGGCTCCCATATACCTTTTACCCAGCTTCCCTGAATATCAACGTCCTACATAACCATGGTGAAATTATCAAAACTAAGAAGTCAACAGTAAAGTTGGTACAGTGCTATTAACCAAGCCAGAGTTGGTTATTTTTAAGATGAGAGAAATAACAGCCTGAAAAACTAAGAAAGAATCATTTAGTGGGATACCAGTTGGGGAGGTAGATGGCCTTTTCTGGAGGGTGAGAAGTTGGCTAAGTGTGATTTATTGAGCACCTAGTATGTGCAGTCACTGTGCTAGAGATTAAAGATAGGAAAGTATCTGGTTATCCAAGCAAGTTAAGTTTGTTGAAAAACTGAAAGTAGACCTGCTTTGGAGGGCAGAATGGTTTATTTGCAAGTGTCGCCAATTGAAAGGGAAGCTATAGAAGGCGGCTGGCTGGATAGGTCACTGGAGGATGACATCCTGTGAGTGGAGGCCTGGGAAGGGGCAATGGGAAGGGCTGTGCCCACACTCTGGAGACAGTGCTCAGGAAGGCTGTTACCACAGGTCGCAGAGCTGCTGCAGGTGTGTTCACGTGCGCTTGTGTGAATAGCAGTATGTGTGTGCATGCGCGGCGATCACCCGGGGGTCATTAGCCTTTGCTGGAGAGTTTTGTTTTCTTTCTGATTGGAAAATAGCAATTTCCGTCATTCCTGGGTACTGCAGATGATCGTATGCTGATAATTTAACCTGAGTGCTGTTATTTCATTTTATTTTAAATGAAACTCCAAGAAGTATGTTATTCTCATCTCTGAGAAGTAATGGGATGCCTTGTCTTTAATATTCTCCTCTCCTAATATGTGCCTCCGCAGCAGGCTGGTGATGACATATGAAGATACCTCCTAACCCCCCATCCACTCAAGGCGTGCACTGAAAAGTGTTTGTGTTCAGGAGTCCAGACTTCTTCCTTATTGAACAGGCATCTCCATCCAGTCTGTTCTGGGTTCTTAAACGCCCACACCTCCACACCGCCGACCCTCCCAACTCTCCACCCCTGCAGGAGCCCATAAGCCTGACCTCCATCTCATCTACATGTCCTAAGATTTTGTCTATTCCTTTGTTCTTTTTTAATTACCTGATGAATATGATTTTATCAAAAATCAAATAATATGAAAGTATGTGCACCAAAATGCCAAATCTTAAATCTTCTCTCCCATCCCATTCCCTGGCCTAGCGTGAACGTCTATGTAAAGAGCTTGCTAGGTATTAGACCTTTTGCAGTGTATTAATCTTGTACACACAGATACATGCACTTGTGAATTTCACTCTTGCGTGCTCCCAGCTATGGATGTATGCCATCATGTGTGTAATTACATCTCTATGATGGATGTCTGCACTCTTCCCAGTTTGGGCGTATTACAAACAGTACTGCCGGAAACAAACTTGTGTAATTTTTGTGCGTGTATCTTGTCATTTCTAGATCATTTGTTTTAAAAAATTTAGCCAGATCCTGTCATTTCTGGGTTATTTTTGGACCAAAAATTGGCTGGTATTGCCAAATGACCCTATAAAATGCCTAATCTACTTATATTCTAATGGAGTAACAGTACCCATTTCTCTGCTTTCTGACAACACTAGGTTAAGTCTTTAAAGTATGTTTCCTAGTCACATTAATTAAAAAATTAATTTCCTGATTGCTCCCTAGCAATTTTTGCTAAAATGTTTTAGCCATTTTTTTAGAATGGTGTGTTCACATTTTATGTCCATTTTGAGATCTTATGGATTTGTGACTCTTTATAAAATAGAATGCATGCTAAACTTTTGTCTGTATATGCACTGCAAATATTTTTTTCCCTATCTGTTATTGTCCCTGAGTTGTTTGTTATAACTTACACCAGATTTTTAAATTTATATATAATCAAATATTTTCCCTTGGCTTTTATGAATATACTTTCTTCTGATACTTTGGCAGCTCTTTAATTTATTGGGGATTAATTTTTGTGCTTGATGGGGGATAACTATTTGACTTTTCATATAGCTCTCTAGTTGCCCATCAATCACCATTTATCGAATATTCCACACTTTCCCTCAATGAATTGAAATGCCTCCTTTATCACATATGAAATTCCCACCTACAGATGGATTTTTTCCCCCTAGACTCTGTTCCATAGGTCTATTTATTTGTCCCTGCTCTGATACAGCACTGTTCTAATTATTACAGCTTTTTAGTGTATTCTGTATTTAACTCCTTTTTTTCCATCTCTAGATTATTTAAACACAAGGGTTTTACACATAGCAGTAGATGTTCATTTTCACAGGAAAAGTGATGGGAAATAGTAACTCTGGAGTTCACCTGAATTCACTGCTGGTCTAGATTTTGGTTGGAGTTCTATTATCAAATAAATACTACAGGAGCGCTTGGCATTTGACAAGACTTTGTTTTATCTCATTGAATTATCCACAACATCTGTGTGAAGTAGGCAAGGTGATCAGGGTGATAACTGTCCCATTTTACCCATAAGCACACATGGCTGGCAGTGACAATGTGTTACCTATGAGACTTGGTCTCCTTCCTCTCCACAGACCCAGCCCTTTGTTCCAAAATCCTCCCCCCTCATCAACAGGGTAGACTTGTTTCCCCTCCCCCCCTTCTTTTTAAAGAGAGACTCATTTAACCAGAACACCCCATTGCCAGAGCACTCCATTTAGTGAGATTTAAAAAAAAAAAAAAATCCAACTAAGCCTGTCCATTGGGACTATAAGCACCTAGAGAGAAGAAAAAGAATGAAGCAAGTTTAGCTGACTGCGTAGCAGGCTGGAGAGAAGAGGGTGCCAGGCATCAAGAGACCTAAGTCATCCGTTGTTTTACAGTCCCTGCCTGACTCACCATCTCTGTGACCTGCTCTCCTGATCTGTCAGATGGGTGGGACTACACAGCCTAAAATCCCTCTCAGCACAACCGTTCTGCAATTTTCCTGATGGAAAAAACGGGCCTTAGAGATAAAGGGGAGTGGAGGTTGGCCATTCTGATGAGAGATGACTAAGGAGGGTCTTAACTGTCTTTAAATATTTGATTCATTGTTGCAGTGACTGTTGTTTGCATCTCCAGTGTCCACAAAATAAGAAGAAACTGCCTGGGACTGAAGCAGGGGAAAAGTTTGGTTTGATGTAGAGGACTTTTGCACCGTAGTGCTGATTAAATTCTGGAATTGGGGCTCAGGAGAAATGGTGGATTCACCATTAATAAGAAAGAAAACTGACAACATTTGCCTGTTGGGGCTTAAGGTGGGCTGGACTGAGACAGCGGCTGAATTGATAGTTCCCTGGCTTCGTGAAAAGGAAGAGCTTTCTCAACAGCAACTTAGGCATTTCGGGATCCAGAAACTAACAAGCTTGCCAGTTGTCCTTCCTTCCAAGATGAGTTTCTTGTTCTTTTTGCTAAAGAATCAACAAGAGAGGAGGTACCCCGGAAGGTTTGCAAACAGAGGATCATTGCAGGAAGCATTTTAATACCCTGGTAAGTGAAATCTAAGTTTTATCTTCATTAAACCTTTATATTATTTAGAGGCAGCAGCAGAAAACCCAAAGCCATACTGAACTTACTATCTAGTGAGCAACACATTTAAATACAGAAGTATTTATTACTAAAGACTGCATCACTTATAGGGTAGAAAGCTTGCTTCCTTTTACTGGTCAACCAACATGGGATACATGTTTCCAAAATGTCTGTGGATTGAATGAATCCTTTTACTCTATTTCTTTTTTTTATGTTTTAAATGGAACCACCTTTTTATTTATTTATTTTTCCTTACAGTTTATTGTCAAGTTGGTTTCCATATAACACCCAGTGCTCATCCCAACAAATGCCCTCCTCCATGCCCATCTCCCCCCTTCCCCTCTCTCCCACCCCCATCAGCCCTCAGTTTGTTCTCGGTATTCAAGAGTCTCTCATGGTTTGCCTCCCTCCCTCTCCCCAACTATTTTTCCCCTTCTACTCCCCCATGGTCCTCTGTTAAGTTCCTCCTGATCCACTTACAAGTGAAAACATATGGTATCTGTCCTTCTCGGCCTGACATTTTGCTCAGCTAACACCCTCAAGTTCCATCCACATTGCTACAAATAGCCAGATTTCATTCTTTCTCATTGCCATGTAGTATTCCATTGTGTAGATAAACCACATCTTCTTGATCCATTCGTCAGTTGACATTTAGGCTCTTTCCATGTTTTGGCTATTGTTGAAAGCACTGCTGTGAACATTGGGATACATGTGCCCCTTTGCATCAGCACTCCTGTATCCCTTGGGTAAATTCCTAGTAGTGCTGTTGCTGGGTCATAGGGGAGTTCTATTATTAATTTTTTGAGGAGCCTATACACGGTTTTCCAGAGGGGCTGCACCAGTTTACATTCCCACCAGCAGTGTAGGAGGGTAACTGTTTCTCCACATCCTCACCAGCATCTAGAGTCTCCTGATTTGTTCATTTTAGCCACTCTGACTGCCATGAGGTGGTATTTCAGTGCGGTTTTGATCTGCATTTCCCTGATGACGACGGACACTGAGCATCGTTTCATGTGTCTGTTGGCCATCTGGATGTCCTCTTTGGAGAAGTGTCTGTTCATGTCTTCTGCCCATTTCTTTACTGGGTTGTTTGTTTTTCAGGTGTGGAGTTTGGTGAATTCCTTATCAATTTTGGATATAGCCCTTTATCTGATAATGTCATTTGTAACAGTCTTTTCCCATTCCGTTGGTTGTCTATTAGTTTTATTGATTGTTTTCTTTGCAGTACAGAAGCTTTTAATCCTGATGAGGTCCCAGTAGTTCATTTTTGCTCTTGATTCCCTTGTCTTTGGGGATGTGTCAAGTAAGAAATTACTGTGGTTGAGGTCAAGGAGGCTGTTTCCTGCTTTCTCCTCTAGGGTTTTGATGGTTTCCTGTCTCACATTCAGGTCGTTTATCCATTTTGAGTTTATTTTTGTGAATGATGTGAGAAAGTGATCTAGTTTCATTCTTTTGCATATTGCTGTCCAGTTCTCCCAGCACCATCTGTTAAAGAGGCTGTCTTTTTTCCACTGGATACTCTTTCCCGCTTTGTCAAAGACTAGTTGGCCATACATTTGTGGGTCCAATTCTGAGTCCTCTATTCTATTCCATTGGTCTGTGTGTCTGTTTTTGTGCCAATACCATACTGTCTTGATGATTGCAGCTTTGTAGTACAGGCTAAAGTCTGGGATTGTGATGCCTCCTATGTTGGTTTTCTTCTTCAATATTACTTTGGCTATTCGGGGTCTTTTGTGGTTCCATATAAATTTTAGGATAGTTTGTTCTAGTTTTGAGAAGAATGCTGGTGTAATTTTGATTGGGATTGCATTGAATGTGTAGATTGCTTTGGGTAGTAATGACATTTTAACTATATGTATTCTTCCTATCCATGAGCATGGAATGTTTTTCCATTTCTTTGTGTCTTCTTCAATTTCCTTCATAAGTTTTCTATAGTTTTCATCATACTGATGTCCTATATCTTTCGTTAGGTTTATTCCTAGGTATTTAATGGTTTTTTGTGCAATTGTGAATGTGATTGGTTTCTTGATTTCTCTTTCTGTTGCTTCATTGTTGGTGTATAAAAATGCAACCGATTTTTGTACATTGATTTTGTACCCTGCAACTTTGCTGAATTCATGGATCAGTTCTAGTAGGCTTCTGGTGGAGTCTGTCGGGTTTTCTATGTAGAGTATCATGTCTTTGTGAAAAGTGAAAGTTTGACTTCTTTGCCAATTCTGATGCCTTTTATTTTCTTTTGTTGTCTGATTGCTGATGCTAGGACTTCAAGCACTACGTTAAACAACAGTGGTAAGAGTGGACTTCCATGTCGTGTTCCTGATTTCAGGGGGAGAGCTCTCAGTTTTTCCCCATTGAGGATGATGTTAGCTGAGGGCTTCTCATAGATGGCTTTTATGATGTTTAAGTAAGTTCCTTCTATCCCAACTTGATCTCGCGGGTTGTTATTAAGAACGGATGCTGTATTTTGACAAATGCTTTTTCTGCATCTATCGACAAGATCATATGGTTATTATCTTTTTTTTTTTTAATGTTTTATTTATTTTTGGAGAGAGAGAGATAGAGACAGTGTGAGCAGGGGAAGGTCAGAGAGAAAGAGACACAGAATCTGAAGCAGGCTCCAGGCCCTGAGCTAGCTGTCAGCACAGAGGCTGATGCGGGGCTTGAACCCATGAACCTTGAAATCATGACCTGAGCTGAAGTTGGACACTTAACCAACTCAGCCACCTAGGCGCCCCATCTTTTCTATTGTTAATGTGATGTATCACAGATTTTTTGCAAATATTGAACCGGCCCTTTAACTCAGGAATGAATCCCACTTGATCATGGTGGGTAATTCTTTTTATGTGCTGTTGAATTCGATTTGCAAGTTTTCTTATTGAGGATTTTTGCATCTGTATTCATCAAGGATATTGGCCTGTAGTTCTCTTTTTTTTGCTGGGTTTCTGTCTGGCTTGGGAATCAAAGTGATGCTGGCTTTGTAAAATGAGTCCAGAAGTTTTCCTTCAATTTCTATTTTTTGGAATAGCTTGAGAAGAAAGGGTATTAACTCTGATTTAAATGTCTGGTAGAATTCCCCAGGGAAGCCAGCTGGCCCAGGGCTCTTATTTGTTGGGAGATTTTTGATAACTGACTCCATGTCTTCACTAGTTATGGGTCTGTTCAGATTTTCTATCTCTCCCCGTTTGAATTTTGGTAGTGCATGTGTGTTTAGGAATTTGTCCATTTCTTCTAAGTTGTCCAGTTTGTTGGCATATAATTTTTCATAGTATTCCCTGATAATTGCTTGTATTTCTGAGGGGCTAGTTGTAATAAGTTGATTTTCATTCATGATTTTGTCTATTTGGATGCTCTCTCTTTTCTTTTTGAGAAGCCTGCCTAGAGGTTTGTCAATTTTGTTTATTTTTTCAAAAAACCAACTCTTGGTTTCATCGATCTGTTCAACTGTTTTTTTTTTTGGATTCTATATTGTTTATTTCTGCCCTGATTTTTATTATTTCTCTTCTTCTACTGGTTTTGGGGTGCTCATGTTGCTCTCCTTCTAGTTCCTTTAGGTGAGCTGTTAGATTTTGTATTTGCGCTTTTTCTAATTTCTTGAAATAGGCCAGGAGTGCAATGTACTTTCCTCTTAGGACTGCCTTTGCCACATCACAAAGAGTTTGGAGTATTTTCAGTTTCATTTGTTTCCATCTATCTTGAAATTTCTTCTCTAATTGCTTGATTGGTCCATTCGTTCTTTAGTAGGATGTTCTTTTACCTCCATGTTTTTGCAGGCTTTCCAGACTTTTTGCTGTGATTGATTTCAAGTTTCATAGCATTGTGATCTGAAAGTGTGCATGGTATTATCTAAATTCTTTTATATTTATTCGGAGGGCTGCTTTATGTTCCAGTATGTGACCTATCTTGGAAATGTGCCATACACACTTGAGAAGAAAGTGAATTCCATGGCCTCAGGATGTAGAGTTCTAAATATATCTGTCAAATCCATTTGGTCCAATGTGTCATTCAAGTCCATTGTTTCTTAAGTGATCTTATGTCTATCTAGTTGGTCTATCCATTGCTGTAAGTGGAGTATTAGAGTCCCCTGCTATTAGCACATTCTTATCCATAAGATTGTTTCTGTTTGTGATTAGTTGTTTTATGTATTTGGGTGCTCCAGTATTTGGTGCGTAGACATTTATAATTGTTAGCTCTTCCTGATGGATAGACCTTGTAGTTATTATATAATGCCCTTCTTCATCCCTTGTTACTGTCTTTAAAGTCAGTTTGTCTGATAAAAGTATGGCTACTCCGGCTTTCTTTTGACTTCCAGTAGGATGATAGATATTTCTCTATCCCTTTACTTTCAATCTGAAGGTGTCCTCGGGTCTAAAATGAGTCTCTTATAGACAGCAGATAGATGCATTTTGTTTTTTTATCCATTCTGCTACCCTATGTCTTTTGATTGGAGCACTTAGTGTTTATATTCAGTGTGATTATTGAAAAATATGGGTTTAGAGTCATTGTGTTCTTTGCAGTGCATCCATGGTGGTCTTGCTCTGGGCTCTGGTGTTAAAAAAAAAAAAAATCTCTGTAGCAGGGATGGGCATGGTTTGGTGTAGGCAAGTCTCACGTCCACTGCGTCCCGCGGGCCACACTCTGAGGCCCTGCCTTGGTGGTTGTGGGGAGATAAATGGTGGTGCCCCAATCCCTTCTCGAACCAAGTGTTGCAAATCACTCTTTTGGGTCTGATCTCCCTGTGCCGTGGGTGTAGCCAGGGTGGGCCGTGTTCTCTGTCCCAAGCCACGCCTCATTTCCAGATCTTAGTCCGTGTGTTTTATTGATATTTCCCAAAATGTAATCCCACAGGCCGGGCCACTTCCCAGCTGGGGATCGAGCCGGGAGAGCAGCAGAGCAGTTCTCCTGGTGCCACCTGGGAGCGGGGCACCCAGCCCAGTGTCAGCACCACAGCTGACAGCACACAGAGGATCACCCTCTGAACGCCCTGCAGTTAGGGATGGGATGTTAGGACCCTGTCCGTCCCAGGACGAGGTTTTTCTCTTCTCCAGGGGCAGTTCTGTGAGCAATTTCAGCCGCTCTTTCTCTTCCCTGTGGAGGGGGGGGCTCCCTCCCCTTCGTGTCTCTGGTCCCACCCCGTTTGTATCTTCCCCAGTGCACAATCACCCACCTATGAGGTTGTCTTTTTAGTGGACTCTGTCTCTTTTCCTCCCAGACTCCTGCGGTTCAGTGTCCTTTGTCTTCAGTCCTTCTCTGTTTGAGAGATGGTGGCGAGCGAAGTGTGTGGAGCTCCCTACTTCTCCACCATCTTGCCTCTTTCCTCCCTTTGGCTGTAATTGTCGCCATTAAAAATTGTTTTGACGTAAAACTTAGGATCTGTCCTTCTGACCCCAGACAAATAGTTCCTGTTGTACAACGCATACCTTACCCATGGTACCTCCCCACCAGCTGCTTCTGTTTGCTGACAACTCCCTCCCTCCAGAAATTAAAGACCTATTCTTTGGGTCTTAAGGGAAGCATCAAGACACGTTTTAGTGACTTTGTAGAATCATATTGAATTAGTCACTCAAATCCTGAAAACTAATCCATGAGAGGAGTTCTAGAAAAGTTTTAAACAATGGGATTATCACGGGAGTATTTATTATTTTGAGGAAATGTTTATTTCATTTTATTTTTTAAAAATATTTTGAGAGCGTGGGCAGAGAGTGAGGGGGAGAGAGAATGCCAAGCAGGTTCCGATATGTCAGTTGGCGCCTGATGTGGGGCTTGAACACACCAAATGTGAGATCATGGCCTGGGTTGAAATCAAGAGTCAGCTGCTTAACTGACTAAGTCACCCCAGACACCCCTATTCCAAAGAAATACTTTAAATAAGGACAGTCCTCGTTGGTTTCTGGTGTGGCTGGTAGCTTCCAAACCTCCCTCACCATTCAGTTGCAGAATCCAGTCAATTTTTGCTCCTAAATTACTCTCAAAGTTCCCCTCTTCTCTCCCTCTCCACTGAAGTGCAAACCACCCACACTCCCACCTGGACTAACATACCAGCCTCCTTCTGCACCCTCTCTGAGCCCCCTGCACACCTTTCTCCTTCAGTAGCCAGAGAGATCTTTTAAAAATATAAATTTGACATCATCTCCCTGTTTAAAACTGGTCAACGGCCCCCCATGACTCCTGGGAGGACCATAGTCCTTACCATGGTTCATGAGGTTCAGGTGCCTCAGGCCCTGCCCATCCATCTCTGTCTCTCATTTCACCGTTGCTACTCCCCACCCCTACCTGCACACACACACACGCGCACACACACACACACACACACGGCTCTGCGAATCTGCTCTAGTAGATTTCTTTCAGTTACATGAACATAAGCTGCTTTCTTCAGAGCCTGCCCTCAAATTCCTCCTGTTCAGTCCTGCTTCCTCATTGCTAACATCTGTATAGCACTTACTTTGTGCCAGACGCTCTGGAAGCACTTTGCATATACTCCTTTCATTCTCACAGCTACGTTGATCTCCATTTTACAGATGAGGCAACCGCGGCACAGACGGGTTAGGTTCCTTGCCCAAGGCCACCCCACCTGGTAGGCGGCAGAGTCAGGATTCTAGCGGGGCAGTGTGGCTCCAGGCCACGCTCTGAGCTGTGAGGCACACTGCTTCCCTGTGGACTGCTCACCTGACTGCTCATCTTTCAGCAGAGCCTTCTGTGAGCAGGTCACATCTCCCTGTCCCTGGCTTCATGGGGTCCCGCACTTCTCACCACTCTCTGCAAGTACTGCTACTGGTCCAGGAACCTAGTGTGTGGGGTAAGCCCCGAGGGAGCCAGGACAGGGTCTGTCTCATTCATGGCTCTCTTCCCAGCACTGTGTGTAGGACTTAAAACCACATAGGTGGGGGCGCCTGGGTAGTAGCGTGGTCAGTTAAGTGTCTGACTTCAGCTCAGGGCATGATCTCACGGTTCTCAAGTTTGAGCCCACATTGCACTCTCTGCTGTCAGCTCAGAGCCCACTTGGGATCCTCTGTCCCCACCCCCCTCTCTGCCCCTACTCGCTCATTCTCTCTCAAAAATAAACATTAAAAAAAACATGCAACAACTATCTATGTGTGTGGAAACTGATCCCCTCGTGCTGTGGAAATGCACAGGTCTGCCACAACCTGCTGACTCTGCAGGGAAATGCCACACCCCACGGTGTCGTGGGGGCTGGAGGAAAAAGCACCTCGCAGGCTCAGAGAGCAGCTCTCAACAACCAGAGTTAGTTAGAGTTCTTAGTCTGGCTACAGAAATGATCACTATCAACAGGAACCTGTGGTGAACATTAGTTTTGCTTCCTTCCCTGGCAAGTCACGTCAGAAATCCCAGCCAAAAACTTGGGTCACTTGTCCTTAGATTTAATGTCCACATGCTTCCCTGTTCCAAACTCTGGGGACCAGGTACAGGAAAGCCAGACTCTCCTGGGAGGCTGCACAGCTCGCTGGGCAGGTCACGGGGTGGGCAGGGCCCTAATCGCCAGAGGCGCGCCCTGCACTGCTCACGCAGTCCGCTCCAACACTTCCCGCTGGGCTGTTGGGAGACGCAACCCACTGGCACAGCTGGGGAGTCAGTGCTGAGCCACCTCGAGGCTGCTGCCTACACCCCAGTCTTTTCTCCTTCCCCCTCTCACCAGCCCTTTCACGAGCCTTTATTCCCAACTGCCGCTCTTGGCCTGCTCGTGGTGGGGGGGCCCAGAGCCCGTATCACACTGCCCCACGGGGTCTCCCAGGGTCAGCAAGGCCCCGTAAAAGCTAAATGTGTTGCCTGAGTGATGAGTTTTGGGTAAACATGAACCTCCTAATAAGCACTGCTCCATCTGAGAGCTATTTCTGAAACACGCCTTATTTTTTTAAAACTGCCGTAATTATGCATTTAGAGTACTGATAAAATGCGCTTCATAAGAAATGAATTAATTAGAACGTCTGGTCCTAATGTTTTCTTGAAGTTAGTCCCATCAAGCATTACTCAAGTATGACTAGTTAGGAGATTTGAAAAAATTCATACAAGGACTGGACTGATGCTGACAGTATTGTCACGTACAGACCACTAACAAAACGTGAAGACTTTGAAAACATTAAAGTATTTCTGTTAGTCAGGATGAGCTATGCTGTGCTTCCGTAGCAGATAAACCTTATGTTCTCAGTGGGTTAGCGTAACTCATTTTTTTTTTTGAGTGTTTATTTTTGAAGAAGAGAGACAGAGGATGAGTGGGGGAGGGGCAGAGAGAGGGAGGCACAGAATCCAAAGCAGGCTCCAGGCTCTGAGCTGTCAGCACAGAGCCTGATGTGGGCCTTGAACTCACAAGCCGTGAGATCATGACCTGAGCCATAGTTGGACACTTAACCGACTAACCACCCAGGAGCCCCTAGCATAGATCATTTTGATGTACTCTCATGTCACCGTCCATCTTGAACTATGCCAAGAGTGTCGGGGAAGAGAGGGCAGAGGTGGCATGAGGTGGTTTGTAAAGGTCAGTCCTAGAAGTGGCCTGCATCACATCTGCTCGTGTCCCATTGGC
Organism: Hyaena hyaena; assembly: GCF_003009895.1. Lineage (NCBI taxonomy): Eukaryota > Metazoa > Chordata > Mammalia > Carnivora > Hyaenidae > Hyaena > Hyaena hyaena. Next base: position 233,152 of record NW_024081006.1, read on the forward strand.
CAGAATCCAGTCACACGGCCCCAGAGTGCAGAGAGGCTGGAAGTACGTGAGTCTGGACACAGGCTGAGCATCTTCATTACCTGCCCACATTAGGATTAGCTGACCCCCACACTAGGCACTTTGCATGTAAAAATCTAATGAGGTGGGGGTCAGCCCCATTTCACACATGGCGACACTGGCGCTTGGAGATGTGGAGAAATTAACTCGAGATTACATGTGTAGGTTAGCATCCTAACCAGCCGATTCCAGAGCCCAGCTGGGCTTTTCTGCTGCAGGAAGCCGAATGTCGAATGGGCTCACTGCTTCATTAACATGGGTGTCCTTAGGCTCTCCATGTGGCAATTCTTTGTCTTTGTGGCCATATGCACTTGAGAGCACTATACCTGAATTGCGTTCAGCAGAATAAGATTTCCTACCCACTCACTACCCTCCCCTGAACCTCTGGAGGTGGAGAAGAGGTCTTGAAAATACTCTCCTGGCCTAAGACTCAGGATTTCAGCCATAGCTTCAGAAGAACTTCTTGTTTGTTCCTGGGAGAGAGATTTTTTCCCCCTTCCAAAAACCTCTTTCCACAGGCAAACCAACGGGACTGAAGAACGAACAGAACCCTCCACGGCAGTGTTGCAGTCCCTCCCATGAGGCCAGACTTGGCCTCCCCTTATCGTGGTGCCTCTAACTCCCTGGAATGCCCCATCAAGCTGGGTGGCGGTGGCAGCAAGGCCATCGAAGTCACCTAGGCCCCCACTTAAGTCACCCGATCACCCCCAGAACTTCCCATTCCTTCCAGACCTGCTGTGACAGGTGCAAAGACCGACGGCCACGTGCACAAGCCTCCTACAAGCCTCTGCGGCTTTTCCCGGCCATGAGGCCTCGTCCAGGCCAACAATGGACTTTCACCCCATCGGCAATCCTGGGAGAGGAAAATTCCCTTCAGGAATCCCGCCGCTTAAAAGGCACATGGAGGAGGCTGGGTGGAGTGTTGGGGTGTTGGTTATTTACCTTTTGTAAAAAGCATTTCAGGGGCACCTGGGTGGCTTAGTTGGTTAAGCGTCCGACTTTCGCTTGGGTCATGATCTCACGGTTCGTGGGTTAGAGCCCCACGTCGGGCTCTGTGCTGACTGCCAGCTCAGAGCCTGGAGCCTGTTTCAGTCTGTGACTCCCTTTCTCTCTGACCCTCCCCTGCTCACGCTGTCTCTCTCTCTCTCCTAGAAATAAATTAAAAAAAAAAAGCATTTCATTTCACAAGGAACAGGCTGTGATTCAGCTCACAATCCTGTGGCCAGTGGCTCTTGCCCTTGGCTGCACCCTAGAATCCCCAGGGGGGTTACAAACCGGGAACGAAGGCCACTGCCTAGGGTGGCCACTCCAGTCTCCGGCAGGACCCAGGTATCAGGAGCTTGTAAAGCTCCTCCAGTCAGCCAAGGTGAGAACCGCCTCAGGTAGACTAATATTTTGCCAGATGTCAGCAGGAGTGTGGAGAAGCTGGAAAAGACAGAGACATCCAGGAATTACTTGTTAGCCTGGCGCTAGGGCCAGACCCCCTGAGGAATTCAAATTAGCTACAGTCACCTTTGTTTTCCCCAAAACACACAGAGCCAGTGTCTGTGTCACCTAATTATTGAAAAATGTACCTACTGCTGAGTGATACAGGTCATCCACCTGAAGGGGTGCGGGCTGGGACCAAGTGCTTCCCAAAGTTGTCAAGATGGCCATCGTTTTTGTCCCAGTCTCTGCTAACTACCGTATTTTTAAAAAGCCATGATCTTTGAAGATATAAGCTAAGAGATAATTTTTTTTTTTTTAATGTTTTATTTATTTCTAGGAGAGAGAGAGAGAGAGACAGCGTGAGCAGGGAAGGGTCAGAGAGAGAGGGAGTCACAGACTGAAACAGGCTCCAGGCTCTGAGCTGGCAGTCAGCACAGAGCCCGACGCGGGGCTCGAACCCACGAACCGCGAGATCATGACCTAAGCGAAAGTCGGACGCTTAACCGACTAAGCCACCCAGGCGCCCCGAGATAATTTTTAAAATCAGTGCGAACAGAGCCTTCAGCCTTTTTAGGGAAGCTCTGGGGCTTGGTGGTGGAGGTTTGTTCAAAAACCAAGAGGAAAACAACTGGGGTGTCGGGATGACTCCGTCGGTTAACCATCAGACTCTTGGTTTCGGCTCAGGTCACGATCTCAGTTTTGTGGGTTCGAGCCCTGTGTCAGGCTCTGCGCTGGTGGTGCGGCACCTGCTTGGGATTCCCTCTCTCCCCCTTGCTCTCTGTCCCTCCCCAAGTTGTGTTGTCTCTCTCTCAAAATAAATAAGCTTTATTAAAAAAAAAAAAACTGTACAATGTGGCCGTACCGGGTTTTCAATGCTGCCCTATAAAATATAGTACAAACGTGTATTTTAGCAAACTTGCAAACAAGGAAGAGAATTGCTTCATGAAATAATTTACTTAAAGGTCTGGAAACATGCATAGAAGCCGATGTAGGGCTTTTAAAATTATGTGTTTCTACCACCCCGGGTAGTGGGAAGTGGCTGTGCCCTGCCTTACCTGGTGACACCTGGATCCCACTTTCCATCTTCTTCCTACAAATGACAGGAAGCCACCGTGTGTCTACCTGGCTCTGTCTGCTGTTTTCCATAGGAACTTCATTTTCTTCTCCCAAATTACCCTGCTGCCAGGAGTCAGAAACTTCTACAGAGTGTACGGGCACTGTGGAGTCGCGTCCTTGGGACATTAGGCTAGGACACAATATCCAATACTCAGAATGCACTAAACTCATATATGATTTATTGCTTTAAGTAACTAAACAAGAAAAGAGAAAGGCTGTTGTTTGGGTCAGGAAAATCGGCATTCTCTCTCCACGGTTCACCAGTTGCATCTACTTAAAGCCTTAACAGTACTTTCTGGACAATATAAACACATGACAGCATACATGGAGACAACTTGGCCAATGATACACTGATTACAATAGCACATAACAAGAGCTCCCAACCAGTCGGGTGGCCCTGAAAGAAGGAGCGTGTGTTCATATAATGTGCTGAGTACAAAATCTTTAAAAAAATTTTTTGGCATTAATACTAATACAGAATACTTTCTTGGAAATTCTGCAAGAGCAGGTGTACACACAGAATTACCTCTTCATTTCCAGATTACCAGTATCTATGAGAATACGTCAAGAAAAGCCAGGAGGTGGGCACCTCCCCGCCCCACTGTCATTTTCTTTGTCAGAGCAGCAGGGTGTGTGGGGTTTAGATGGAGACGGCCACCTGATGGGCCTCCAGGGGGTGTTACGTCACCAGGTAGCTGCAGAGGAAGCACAGGATGGACAATGCCCCGGCAGGCTGTGGGAACGAACGGCAAACAGCCTTGGTTTGTAGCCAGGGAGGTCCACGGGTGGACTTGATTCAAATGCTCCCTGGGGAGCCTGGGGGGTGGAGACAGGCACTGACTGGATGGGCCAGTCTCTGCCATGGGACGGGGAAACAGACGAAGAAATAACCTGACCTCTTGCACTCTAACACTGGGGCATTAGGACACATTTCTAATGGGTATGCAGAGACCAACACTGTCAGGGACCCACCCTCGGAGGGCCTGGGTGAGCTCACGAGAAGAGGTCAAGCCAAGCCGAAGGGTAACACGTGACACTGGGGCAAACCGGCCCCCCACCAAGAGGCCGGCACGCTGCCCCCGCTTTGCCAGCGCAACAGGCGTGAACCACCACCTGCTCCGGACTCAGTTGTCCCCCACTGTCTCGGGCTCTGCAGCCACTTCCTCGGCGCCTCCCTCCCTGGCATCCTCTCCCGGATGGGAGTGCCCAGCGCAACCCCCCTCCGGGGCCCTGCAATGGCCCGAGGGACCGTTTTGCACAGCCCCGCCCTCCACACCGAGCTTTCCTTCTGTGATCTCCTGGATGGGCGCCTTCAGCTCCTCGGAGGCCTCATCGTCCGGATGCAGGCCCAGCACACAGTTCCCCACGTCTCCGGCTTTGCAAAACTGGTCTTCTAAATTCTTCTCATTCTCTTCCGCTTGTCGCTGGTCTCTGGCGCTGATTTTACCTTTGGATTTCCTCATCTGCCTGTTGTGCATGTCTTCTCGGGAAAAACGCCACTGGAACTAGAAATGAGAGAGGGTGGGGATAAATAAATGCAGTCTTCATGAACCTAGCACCTCGCCTGATTGCCTGCCTGCACTCGCACCCATCGCCTGTCGGAGCAAGACGCGATTCCCAGTATTACTGGAGCAGAGCGTTAACAGCAGCAAACCTGAATCATGGTCCACACACATCATGCCCACCATGAGAGCCTGCTTGATGTCTTCCATGCAGTGTATTTTATTTTTTATTTTTAAATGTTTATTTTTTAAATTTACTTATTTATTTTTGAGAGAGCGAGCGAGTGAGCATGTGCACAGGGAGGAGCAGAGAGAGGGAGACACAGAATTCCAAGCAGGCTCTGTGTGCTGTTAGCACAGAGTCTGATGCGGGGCTTGAACCCATGAACTGTGAGATCATGACCTGAGCCGAGATCGAGAGTCAGACGCTCAACCGACTGAGCCACCCAGCTAGCCCCATGCACTGTATTTTAGATGTGGATTTCAGGGGACACTGGAGATGAGGGGGTATGTCTTTCAAACTGGCTCTGGGAAAGGAGGTCCCGAAGTCCTATTATTTGGGGAAGCAGAACGGGAGAAGGCACATGGGGCCTGCCCCTCCATGGTGTTCGCTACTTGCCTCCCTTCTGAGCAGGCTGTGGGTTACCGAGCGCTGGGCCCACATTCTCACCAGATCACCTGAGTTAGAAGAGCACAGAGAACAGGGGCCCGGTGTGCCCCACCCTCCTGTCTCAGCTCTGAACAACTTCCAAAGGCCATCCCAGCTCCAGGGCTCCCTGGGAGTTGGCTAATAAAGCCACTGCTGTGACTGCATCACAGCCCATCTTCCCCCCTCCCCATTCCTGTGCCCTCCTTTCCCCATAGGTGTTCCCCAGGGCCCTCCCCCACCCAAATCTATCAAAGAAAGGCTCCTGGGGAGCCTGACCTGCAGTGAAGCATTTCCCCATGTGACAGGGAGGTCAACAGAGTCTCAGAGAGGACAAGGTTGCCCAGACGGTAACAGAGCTGGACAAGAACAGGTCATGGGGAAGATGTGGCAGGAGACTTCACGAAGAGTCTTTGCCACTCACCAGCCTGATTTCTCACTCAGTGGCCTCGTGTTCTCATCTATAAAATGGGACAGTAACTCTAACGTAAGTCAACATTACTTAACTCGACTTTCTGTAAAAACAACATTGGAAACTTTCTGTGAAAGTCAGATAATAAATATTCTAGGCTTTGCAGGCCATATGGCCTCTGTTACAACCCTTTGACTCCACTGCTGTATCATAAAAGCAGTCACAGTTGACATGTAATGAATGTGTGTGTGACTGTATTCCAATAAAACTTTATCCACAAAAACAGGTGGTGGGCCGCATTTGGCCCAGGGGCCATGCCTCAGTTTGCCAACCCCTGCCTTAAAGGGTACCAATGTGGATTCAGTCCATGTAATGCATCGTAGCACCACGACAGTCCATGTAATTACCTTAGCACACGCCTGATGTATAACATACCAGACATGCTACACCATGACGGATGCCAGAAGTCAATTCCATCAAGTCAAGGGTGCCGTGTGTCATATTTACACCTGTATCCCTGGGATACAGCATGGAGTCGGCACTCAAAATCTATCTGTGGGGTGAATGGATGGAAGGATGATGGAGCCCAGGCAAGCCGAATTATTCCTGTAATTCCAGAGTCAAAACCTAGCTTGAGCTTTGTGAGGAGGCACTGGTGCATCTAGACCTTACTTCTGGTTGCTTTCCAGAGAGACTAAGGAAGGAAACAAGGGAAAAATTTCAAAGTCCTGCTGAGTCTGCTGACTACATGAACTGCCCCAGAGGAAGCCAGTTTGACAGCCTGTGCACTTGGAATAAATCTGGGCAAATGAGCTTGAGCAGACAGAAATATGAAGGGTGTGAAAGAGAATACTTGGGTCACTGTGGTTACGAAAGAGGAATGTGTTCTGTGCGCAAACAACCCAGCAGAGACTGCAGCCTCCTTCAACACCCCAAACATACGGGGTGATCTCTGCCATCCTGAGGGGTCACTGTGCCCAGGATGGCCCCCACCTCAGAGGGGCGGCCAGTCCACTCCGAGGGGCCTGCGACCCCAGTGCTCACAGAGTCAGATGCCAGAGAGCTGTGGGCGGTAGACACTCAGGAGGGCGACAGCCACAACATCTTCAGGATGTACCAAGCCCAGTGGTGAAAGACACAAAGGATGAGAGAGAAGCCCTAGAGTCAGGACCCCCGCGGGACGAAGTGGTCTCGCCAGGAAGAAGAGCATGATGGGACTTATCTGAGGCAGACACAGCTCTGTGACGACGGTGCCATAGGGTGAATTTTGGTTTAAGTTTGCACAATGGTCGTCGCCTTCCACTTCAGCTGCACCACGTGGTATCACCCAAGAGGGAGTTAAGGGTCAGGCACTCTGCGATAGAAAAGTAAAGGAGCTGCACTGCTGACTCTTCCTTGCTGGGCTGGCCGGGGAGCCCAGGAATGCGCAGGCGCCATCAGTGGAAAACGATTTCTTAAGGCTTCTCCACGTTGTTGTAAACAACTTAGTGCTTTGCTAGGAAAAACCAAATGTGTGCTACGGGAATTGTTTTTTTTTTTTTTTAATCTGCCACCTCTGTGCATTTTTCAGTGGTGGAGCCCTTTGTCCTCAAAATATCCGCCTACTCGCGGCGTTCTCAGATCCAACACACGGAGGTTCTTGGATTTAAGAGTCTGGACAACGCTGGTAAACGTGAGGATTTCATCAAAGTAGAGAAAAAAGAATGCAGTACATGTCGAGGTTAGGCTTTAACATTCATCCTGTCCTCCTCCACCCTCCCCGCCCCCCTAGGTCCCCAAATGAGTTCCCCTATGGTGTTGGATGGGTTTCCCTCTGGGAAACTCCTGTTTGGGGGTTCTCTCGTATTACACTTGACAGACTGCCCTCCGGGACGGTTTGAGCTTCCTGCACCCAAGCCATGAGCTCCGACAACAGAGTCCCTGTGTAGGCGCCGTGACACCTCGGACCCCTGCCCCAGCGGTGCCCACTTTGGCAGAGACTGCCACGCAGGCATCTCAAACCTCACACCCACCAGGACAGGAGGCTGACTCTGACCTCAGCACCACGGCTGCCGCCCCCAACAGCCACCTCCGTGGCTCGTGGGCACAGCACGATCGTGGTTCATACCTGCTGCCATGTCATAGGCAGCCGCCACTATGTTTATTTCCAATCCAAACAGAAGGGCCTTTTTAAAAAAAATCGATGTCCCCAAATTATCAGAGCCTCTGCATTTTGCATGTTTTTAGAAAAAGGCCAGTTAAGCCTGCCTATATACAGTACTTTGAGAGGTAGCCAGCTATCAGGGAAGTCAGAGGAAGCCTTACTTTTGCCAATAAAGTGGTGAGATTACTTCCGCTGAAAGGCTCTAAACACTAAAATGTCAAAGCATGATAGCATGGTGGCCCAGATCCCCTGTCTCATATCAGTTCTGGCGCTCATGAGCTGTCTGTCCTCGGACAAGTTATTGATCACTCCAAGTCTCAAATTCCTCATCTCTAAAATAGGTGTCCACCCCCCAACCCCCACCCCCAAGGCTGTGCTGCACCTCTGGGGGCCATCCACGCTGTAGTGGATGCCAAGAGGCCCCTCTGCAGTTGAGCAGTGCTCAGCCCTGGATGATTCTACCTGTGCCACATTCTAGCCTCGACTCTTGTCCTCTAATGCAAACCCAGCCATTGTCTCAGGGGCTGCTCTTGCTAACTAAGCAGAACTTTCGTGCATCCTCTGGAAGCCCAGCCACATCTAGTTTCCTGGAGAAGATCACATTTTGTTGATTTGCTATAATCCACCAGGAGAACATACCCGCCTCTTTCGCCAGGAACCAGCCGGGGCTGCTGGACAGAGGATTTGGTGCTGTCAGCACTGAGCTGGTGGGAACTCTCTGTCCTTAGTCATCACAGGGAAATCTGTCCGGCCAAATGCCTTCTAGGACCACCCTGTTTTCTGTGTCCTCAGATGGGCTGTGGTGACATCACTTGTTCCCTATGCCACCCGGGGGGGGGGGGGAGGGGGGAGTGGGCACCCCTCCACAGCTATCACGGGTGCTGCAGACAAGTACCAAGGAGGCCCTGACTCAACTCTTCCCTTGTCCTTCTGTCCTTTGTGTGGGCATTCTCATGAAGCAGGGAAGGAGCAGGGGCCAAAACTCAGGGTCTGTATCATCTGAAAGCGAAATGTACCAGGCTGTGAGGGCAGACTGTCCGCAAGGTACCTGCTGAGGAGAGCGTAAGCACACACCGAGGTGCCTCCTGTGCGCCTCACACTGTGGCTAGGTTCCCATTTCCCTGAATCTCCGAAGCACTACTCTCACTAATCACTGTCAGCACTGTTTTATAGAGGGGTGCACAGAGGTTCAGAGAGGTTGGGTAACTTGCCCCAAGTCACACAGCTAGAAAAGAACAGAGCTGGAATTCAAACACAGATGTCTCTGGCTCCACGCTGCCCTTCCAGCTTCTCATTCTTGGTGGATGAAAGGCTCTAGGCTCTTGCCCAAGAGGCCAGGGAGGAGAGGAAACAAAGCGAGAGGCCGTGTACCTTTGGAATGGTTCAGCCCGACGCTTAAATGCCTCAGCTTTCAGACTACATGATGTGAAGATGCATCTGTGGGGGCAGGCACTTGACTCATTAGGCCGAGTGGTTAGCTAATGGAAGTCAGATGGAACTGCCATTAAAGATACTTTGTTTTGACTTATTTAAAAAAAGGTCTACACTGACAGGCCTATTTAAAAAAAAAAAATCAATAATGACAAAAATTGAATCGCAGCCCACAGGTGAGCCAAGAAAGGACCCTAAACTACTCCCCTAAGGGAGACTCCACTAAGTCTGGCCCTCAGACTTCAGTGGGCGTCAGAATCATCCGGAAGGGCCCTGAAACCCAGCTGATCCCACCCGATCCCAGCGTGTCTGGGATTCAGTGCAACCTGGAGACGGGAGGGAGGCTTTGCAATGTTAACAGACTTCCAGGTAAGGCTGACAGTGCTAGTCCACGGGCCACACTGTGGGAAGCACGGAGCTACAGAGAAACAGCCCCCAGCTCTGCCCCCTGTGGAGGGGCTTCCTTGTCTTCCCACCTTCATGCCTGCTCCCTTCCTAACTGAGCTTCTCCTCCTCCTATAAGCTGAGAACGATCTCAGGCTTTAACAAACAACTGTTGTTCTAGTTCCCAAGGCTCAAAAAGGCAACGTCTCAGAAAGCAAGAAGAGAAGTAGGGACAGAGCCACCCCTGGGACAGTGACAGCTTCTGGGGTTGAGGACCTGAGGGCAGGTGTGTAACATGCAGATGCGTAAAGGCAGGCGGCCCAGCCAGGAGGATGGATTCCGTGAGAGCCTCTGAACCAGGTAAGCAGGCTTCCCAAGGCCGCGTGGCTGTGGCACTCGGGTGGGCCGCCGATGCCCACACCAAGAAGGAGTCCAGTGAGCGGCCATGTCAGAAATAACTGCAGAAGGGAAAAAAAACCGCCTCACTCGATAGCAGGGTGTCCAAGGCTCTGAGCGGCAAGGGCTAATGGATTTAATTCGCACATTTTAAAAACTGTCCGTTATCTGCCTCCACTTCAAGGAGCGGTAGCTGAAGGAAGACTCTGGTGTGGCGGGAACCACCTATTACCTTGGAAGGAGTTTAATTATTTCCTTTGAAAGCCACACTCACACACACACACACACATACACACACACAGAGGTTTCTTTCAAAGGCTGAAAAAGACTTGATTGGAGAATTTTCTCCACTTTGCTGATTAAAAGAGGACTCGGTGTGCGGTGTCCTTGCTGCGCCAACCTTACAGTCCCTTTTCTTCTATTTCAATCCATACATAATACGAATGTCCTGGGCTCAGACGTTTCACTACTCATTTATTGGTTCAACAAGTATCTGTTGAGTACCGACTAAAAGCCAAGTGCTGGGCATAGAAAAGTCAGGAAATAGGACTTTGCTCTCATAGAGTTAATGTCTGACTCTACCAGCAGAGGATAAACTAATGATTACAAATAATTTGAGACCAAAAGAAGAGTTCTGAAAGAGAGGAATGTGGTTCTTCCCAATGTATTACAAAGGGGACAGAATACAAAGGAAGAGAGTATCTGAAGTAGAGGGAATAGTCAAAGCAAAGGTCCTGTGGCAGGAAGGGATGCAGAAGAGCATGAAGGCTGCAGAAAATGAGGGTGATGGCAGGAGAAATAAGAAGGGCCAGGTCACACATGGTCCTGTGGATATCCCACTGCCGATTGCCACCTTTATCTTAAGAATCACACAAAGCTATAAGCAGTGGGGTGACATGATTCAATATGCTCATTTCTTTTTATTGATTGATTGAGAGAGCAAGCAGGGGAGGGGCAGAGAGAGAGAGAGAATCTCAAGCAGGCTCTGTGCTGTCAATGTGGAGCCCGACGCAGGGGCTCGAGCTCAGGACTGTGAGATCATGACCTGAGCCAGATCAAGAGTCAGACGCTCAAGTGACTGAGCCCTCTGGGTCCCCTGCAATATGCTTTCTTAAAGATCACTTTGGCTCCTGGTGGAGAACATATCTGAAGGGGAGACCTGTTACCAGAGGCTTAGAGTTCTTGAGGCCTGTCATGGCAGAGAGAAGGGGAGGGATTCAAGTTTCTAGGACCTAAAACAGACATGTCTTGGGGATGAAGTGACCATGGCAGCAAGGAGACGGGAGTCAAGGATGTGCCCTCGGCAGATGGGTACCTCCGGATGGCGGTGGCGCCCTTGTTCTAGACAGGGGGAGGGGGATGGGCAGGTCACAAGTCTCTCTGAGATGCCGAGTAGTGACAGGGCTCATGGCGCTGGGTCTCAGGCAGAAGCGAGTCCTGAAAATGCAAGTATAGGAGTCCTCCACCGGGAGGTGCAGAATCCGATTTCTCACTCTAGGGATGAAGGAGATTTTCTAAGGAAGAGATCAGAGAGAAAGAGAAATGGGGCTGGGTCTGAACCACCTGGTGGAAAACCAGGACCGTGTGGGGTCAAAGCCAAGAGGAGAAAAGGTGCTTCAAGAGGCAGACGGTAGCCAACAGCGTCAGTCCTGCGAGGGCTCAGGTGAAGACTCGATGGCTACTGCCATGAACACGGGGGCACCCAGACCTCAGGGGGAGCAGGGCGCCAACCTGAGTCAGCCGCGGAGCGAATGGCTGGGATAGTGAGAGGGGACAAGCCATCAGACTGTAAAGTCCCCGCTCTGGGGCTCCGCCAGTGAGTGGGGCGACCTTTCCAGGTCACACAGAAAACAAGTGCTGGACGCGACCCAACCCTACGAGTGGCCAGGGTGATAAATAAGTCCTTCAAATGAGAAAGGAGCCTCCCAGGTCAGTACCGCCGATGGGGACTGAAGTTTCTCCTGACCGCAAAATAGACAACTCCGTCCTCTGGACTCTGCTGCGGGAAGCGCTCCACCGTCTCACGGCAGCTTTCAAACTCTACCTCTAAAACCTCCTGCCTGTCGCCCTCTGGGAGCCTCACAGCCCTTGTACCAAAATCAAACCATGCGTCTCTCCTTTGGGATCCGCCCGCATCCCAACCAGGAAGAGTCGGCAGGAAAAGGCAGCACAACCTCAGGGCAGAGCTGGCGTGTTTTGGTGTTTGGCGGAGACCTCGCCTGGGCTGCTGCTGCTGTCACTGTGAATGCACGCGGTCCCCAGGAGCCTGGGGCAAAGCTGCAGCTGACAGCGGTCCGGGGAAGATCCGTCTTCCAGCCGGTGGCTGACTGCTCCTGGTGGTTAATGGTGGCTTCAGCAGTCGCCTTCTGGTCCCCGGCTGCCGTCACCTGTCACATTAGCATCTTGGAGCCAAGACAGAGACCTTCCTCTGCATTCTACACCATCTGGCTTCAGGTCGCCGTTTCCTTGGCGTTCCTCCCAGGGCCTTCCTGCCCGCCCGCCGGGTTTGCTGGCTGGTGAGGGGCTGCTCAGTCTGCTCGTTGCTTGCTGCTCCTGTCCAGGCTCCATGTCCAAAGAACATGAGGAGCTAAGGGCCCGGGGCGGGGGGCGGCGCCGAGGGCAGGGGATGGTGCCAAGCGTGAGGAGCGGAGCAGGTCCACAGGCTCTGCCGGAGAACGCTGCCTTGGCCATCAAAGGCGGCTTAAGCTGGCTTCAGGCGACATCTGACTTGGGCTTTGGCAAGTTCCCTGACTCACTCATCTCGAAACAGCCATGGGAGAAAGTGTGCAAAGTGTGGGAGTGGGAAGCATCGGGATTGTGAGACACAAGGGAAAGACTTGGGTTTGACTTCTGGAAACATGGGAACATTTCTAAGAGCAGCCAGTCTCTCCGCACGACTGTGTTTCCAGGCTGGTTCATGTGACACCCAGTGAGGGGAGAAAGGCCCCTGGCCGTCCCCCAGAGAGCCTGGCCCGAGGGTCCACTGCCACGGACTGTGGCTGGCCTCCGTCCACACCAGCCACTGTCCCCAAGAGGCCCTCGGGTCGGGACATGCCAAGAAGGAGCCCTGGCAGGGTCTCTCTGCCCAAATCACCAAACTTCTGGTGTCCCGAGGCACCCAACAGGCTGCACCCAGAGCTTGCAAGGAGATTAAGATTCAGAGAAGCTGGGCAGGAACTCAAGCCATCCCTCCCCCTGGTCACATGGCAGCTGACTTCATGTCCCCATTTTTAGTTTACTGGGACTGCCTGGCCTACCTGAGTGGCTAGCAGAATTATTCTACTCCAGTGTCCAGCCTGACCGCAGGAGACTGGCCAGCAAGACGCTCCAGTGCCTCTGTCCGGTGCTGGCAGCCTTGGAGCGGTTCAGTTCGCCACAGGGCTCAGGTGTTCCCCTGAGGGCCCCTGAAGGTTGGAGCTGGCCACGCGCTCAACTGCTATAGGAAATGCACCTGAGGAAGGCGGTCAAGGTCACTTACCTTTGATTCCTTCTTCTTGATTTTCTGAGGTAGACACGGTCTCTGAAGAAAGACAATCTGCTTGGTGGATACATTCCCCTCCCTGTAACACACGCAGAGCCAAAAACGAGTGGTTACACCTGGCGGGGGGGGGGGGGGTGTCCGCACACCTCACAGATGTTTTATCCCTTTGTTAAGGCTGACCACCCACAGAAAGGAAAGCTGCCAGCAGACAATGAGAGGTCAGAAATGAAGAAGCGGCACCCCCGCCCAGGCCGCCCCCTCTTGCTTCCAGAGGGCTATGCCAGAGGCTCAACAAAAGATTGGTGGGCATCCCTGCCAAGTCAGCTTCAGAGCTGGAAACTCTGCTTCCCTCAGTGTGGAAGAACAGCTGGCACCTTGGCCAAATGATGATGAACTGGCTTCTTCAGTGAATCTCAAGAGGTGGGAAGCCTCTTCCAAATCTATCTTCGGTAATGAGCCACAAAGAGGTCAGATTGGCCCGGGGTGGGTGGGGAGCTCTGCCTGCCCGGCAGCCTCTACAGAAATGGCAGGTGTACAGCCTGACTGGGCAGAGGGTAGGGCCTCTCGCCTGATTCACCCCTCCTGGCCCCAGGCCGGCACAGGTGAGGGTGCTCAGGAGCACTGCTCATTTTTATGGCAGGGAGAGTACGCGTTCCTCTTGGACCCCAGAGCTGCCTCTAAGGACGGTAGACATATCTGTGGAGATCACGGTGCTCACCCCTGCCTCTGCCTTCTGAGCACTTTCTTGGATCTCTATTTGCAAATGCTTTCTCGGCCATGGTGCGCATCACTGCACGGAATGTCAGAGGGAAAGGAGGGAGAAAAGGAAAGTACTTTGTGCTGGGGCTGGGCCGGATGCTGTCATGCATCATGGCTCATTTAAGTCTCAGCACAGAGCTCTAAGGAGCGGGACCCCACAGCGAGGATTCTAGCTCAAACCTGGCTGGTCCCACGTGCCCCCCACTCCGCCCCGTACAGGGAAGCAGACGACTGGGGGGAATTGTTGAGCAGCTGTGAGATCTGACATGGAGACAGACACCTGTCTGCACCCTTGCGGTTTAGAGACCTCCACATGCAAAGCCATTCTCATCGTGACCCTCGCCCTCCGGAACGGGTTGTGGGGCAGGCATTCTTCCATCTCACAGACAAAGAAATGGATTCAGGGCAGCTCTGGGACTTGACCAAGATGGGCAGTTCCCAAGTGGCAGGCTCACAACTTGGGTTCAAGTGTTTGTTCTTTCCACCCCTCTGCATCACCCGAAACCCACAGGAGTCTTGGCTGTGAAGCAGCATGGAGGCTCCCAGTGGCCCAGAGGTGCTGCAGACTAGTCCCCCACAGTGGGCAGTGCCCCACTGTGTGCCAGTTTCGAGAGGGAGACATGATGAGAGCCAAGATGGGCTCATGGAGGGACCTGGAAGCACTGATCATCACCATCATTCTCACCCTTCGGTTACACCGCCCTGCCGTCCCCCCAGATTGCCAGCCTTGCCTCACGCTGGCCGTCACCCTGTGAGCACGTGGCAGGACTCGGGGAAGGCGGGACACTGAGGACCATGGGAGGGGGCATCCCTACAGGTCAGCAAAGGGGCTGTCTGGCCTAGGATGAGTGCCCGACTCTGCAGGCTGAGGTGCTAGTCCCAGGTTCTACCACTTACTGGCTGTGCGGCCTTCGGGATGTGACAGGGCCTCTCCAAGCCTCAGTTTTCCCCATCTGTAAAATGGGAATCCTATCTATGCTTATAATCCCACAGGATAGTTAGAAGGATTAGTTTAGATACACCCAAAATGAAGATGGAAGGCCTTTCAGGGTGGTACGACGGGGACAAGCCCATTAGCTGAGGGGACGGTGGGCCAGGCTCAGGTAGACAAATGTCCCTAAACGTGAAACTGTAAGGACCGCCACAAGCAAGGGTCAAGACTGCAGGTCTTCACATCCTCTTTGTGGGACTACTGACCAGGGCCCAGGGCTGTGATCTTGGCTGAGGCCTTCAACCTCCCTGGCCATGCTTTCCCCAGCTGTAAAATGGGTTTAATAAAAAGATTCCACCTTCTATGTGTTTTCTGGGGACTAAATGAAATTTGACACGCAAGGTACCTATTCAAGCCAGCACAGAGCACACAGCAGGGGCTCAATTTCTTTTGCATCTGAATTCCTTGGGCCCCTTCCACCCAGGGGCTCATCTTTGACATGCCTGGCAGTAATGATTCACTGGGCAAGGCTCCCCATGTGGAAAGAGGGGTGCAGGAGAGCGCTCTGTGGGGTGGCGGTTAAAAATCTGAAATCTTGGTTCTGTCTCTTCCCAGCCAGAGAGTCTGAGTGACCACATCAGCCTCACAGGCTTGTCACAGGATTAAATAAGTTATGTGCACAAAGCACTTACTGGGAACAGTGTAAAGCACGGAGGAAGCGTCGAGTAATGATAATGATCATGATAATAATAATCACGATGACTACTATTGTTACCTGGTTGTCTTGACGACAGGAGTAGGTAGCACGCAGGTGAGCTGCCAGCCATAGGCCGCCAGGGAGTTCAGCAGGGGCACGTAGTCTGTCTGCACCTCGACACCCTGGGGGAGAAAGGCCACTGTGAGGGCTGCCGCTGCCCCACGTCCGCCCCTGAGTGGCTGAGGGGGTGCAGTGCAGCAAAGCGGGAGGGGGGGGGGGTGGGGTGGCCTGCAGTCTGGAAGCCGCGCTCCCATGATGCTTAAAGATTTCAGAGCCAAATGCCAACGTGGGATTTCTTTCCAGGCCCCAACTCGGTCTACAAGAAACTGGAGCAGAAGGATTAATGCATCCATTTGGTTTTATTCTTGTCTGAACAAAAGGCCTCCTGTGAGTTTCAGTGGAGAAGCGCAGTCACCTTGCTTCAAAGCCGTGTTCAGGGCACAGGACAACGCACACGGGTGATTTCAGAGCATGTCATGGGGAGTTAAACAGCATTTCATTAATGACCGGGTCGTTAGCATCATCCAGCCACGGCGGTGGCAGCACTCACGCACACACGCGCGTGCCCACGCACCCACCCGCACACAGGAAGCTTCACCTGTTACACATCCTGCCATAAAGGGATAAGTGTGTGTCCGAGGGAGCGAACTTACCTTTCGATTTAAAAACTCAGTCCTGCCACCACAGGAGAGCGCCCTAACTAGAGGCCACTGCCCTGGGTTCCCCCTTGTGCTTTCTCAAGGCAGCAGGCCTGATGTCTTCCTCAGGGCTCCTCACTGACACTGGAGGGGCAGCCCCGCCCCTGCCCTGTGAGTACAATGGACTCCCCATCCCCGTTAGGTCAGCTTCTTGTAGTTGGCCTCGGACCACCCCACACGTGTGTCCAGATTCTTTCCCACACAGGCAGCCGTCTGGATTCATCCCGCTAGTGGGGGGTACAGAGGCGAATGAGGGCACAGTCCTGCTGCTAGGGTTCACAGTCCCGCAGAGGCAACAGTGCCAACACGCAAGTAATGGAAATACAGAATGGGCTGCAGGCAGGGCCACGAGGCTTCGAAGGTCAGTGGGAGAGGAAGGATACCCGCCGTGGTCAAGGTGGGCCTCCTGGGGCCCAAGGGCTGGGCAGATAGTTGACAGGTGGAGTTGGGGAAGGGGCATTCCTGGGGGAGAACTCCAGCATATCCGACAGAAGACCACACTGGGCTTAGAGCACCGAGGAAGGTGGGCTTCCCTTGGGGGAGGCACTGCTCAGAGGGCACCATCGGTGGTGAGTGGCTGTCCTGCTGGAGGACCTTTGGGAATAGAACCACTCATCTGGCTGCTCTGGGCCAGGGGGCTGGAAGACAGATGAGCCCTACCTCTTCAAATGGCTGTTAAGTTTTTAAAAATGTTTATTTCTGAGAGAGAGAGAGAGAGATCAGGAGAGAGGCAATGCACATGTGCACAAGTGGGGAAAGGCAGAGAGGATCCGAAGCAGGCTCCAGGCTCTGAGCCATCAGCACAGAGCCTGACGCAGAGCTCAAACTCACAAACCGCAAGATCGTGCCCTGAACCGAAGTTGGATGCTTATCTGACTGAGCCACCCAGGCGCCCCTCAAATGTCTTTTAAAATTCCTGTCACTGGGCACCCAACGTGGCTACCAAGTTGCCTGAACTGCTGGCAACTACTTTATCCTTTGGGAGCCTGTTTCCTCAACTATAAAAAGTAAGTCTTGGCCTCTGGCAGTGGCTCTCAAAGTGTGGTCCCTGAGCCAGCAACACTGGCCTCACCTGGGAACTTGTTAGAAATTCAGTCTTGCGACCCCGCCGAGACCCACTAGATCAGAAACCTGGGGGTGGACCTTGGACTCTGGTTGAAAGAGCCTTCTCAGTAGTTCTGATACGACTGCCTGGGCAGTCAATTACTTCTCTTCTGATGACAGTGAAGGCTCTGCAATTCTATGGGCGAGTCCATCAGTTGTCACCTCCAAGCTAACCTTCTCCATTCTTCTCCACTGGAGAAGGGAAAGTAGAGGGCTCTGTAGGGACCAGATTTGTAAGGGATCTGGGGCAAGGACGGGGAGAGTGGAGGGACGAAGGGGAATAGAAGGATGGGAGGCTAAGGAGGGGGAGGAAAGGAAGGGCCTTGATAAAGGAGGGGGAGCTAGAAGGGAAGGATGGAAGGGAGGAAAGGAGAGAGGAATACAGGTGTAATCACTTGATGGGGGCGGTCAGGAAAGGACCTCGTTCTGACCCCTTCTCTGAAGCCCCCACCCAGGCCAAGGGAGGGCAGATGACCCGGTGACACCCCTTTCTGCCAAGTCCTCTGGGCACAGCTAGCTGCATCCCTCCTGCCTGCAGGGCCCTCACCACCTGCTGTGGCTGCTTTATCCTGACAACCCCGCCCCCATCCCTGCATTTCCCATTTCAAGAGGGGAGGGAAAAAGTGTTAAATCCACACTCTCGAGCTTTGCGAGGTTATGATTACTTGGGCCTATCAAGAATAACCTTCCCACTTTATCAAGCACTGCGACAAACCCGCCACAATCAGACAGTAGCCATGGCAACCAGGACAAGCTTTGGCGCCTCACAAAGCCCTCAGTGGCAGAATGGAGTCCTTTTATTAGTGACTGTGCCCCGGCCGGCAGGGTTCTCTCCGCGGGCACCCAGCGCAGCGAAGACAATGGACAAAGCCCCGATGAAGCCTGCCTGACCTGCTCAGACAGGCCTCGCACTGCAGCCTCTATTTCGCTCTGTTATATTTCATTTTGTCGCTATCTTAAAGAGAGAAGACAGCAGGATTTCTCCCAAACAGTTTTTCCCCTCAGGGTAGAGGATGTCAGCCAGAGGGTGCAGAAGCATAAAGACTACAAGGAAAAGAGAAAACACAACAAAACATAACCCCGCTTGACAGAGCTGACGGTTCAATCTCAAGTGTTAATATCTGGCCGTCACGTGGTGAGTTGAAAAGTAAAATACAAATGGTAGGGGGTGAGGTGTCACACTCTGCCAGACTCTCCCGCTCTATTTGGGATGGTCTTGATTTAATTAATGTTAAATGTGATTTTTCGTAAGCATCTATCAAAGCCTGTTTGCATATTATCAATACTGTGCGAAGACGGCATTTCTAGAATATGACACGAGCCCCATGCAGTTGGTGGAAGAGGCTTTCAAGTCCATTAGCTCAGAAAGGTGGTAGAAAACCTATCCGAATGGAGGCTCCCTTTGATCTGCTTTTCTGTGACACTCCAGTGAGGACAGAAAAGCACAAACAGCACTCCAAAGACAGCCTGCTTATCAAACGGAAAGACATTTCTTTCTGGAAGTAGGAGCACAAATTTTAATTAACTCTCCACTCTCCTGTGTGGCTCCGTAATCTCCCATCACACCTGGAGTGCTAAAAAAAATGGAGCATGTCCTGTGGTTTTTCAACGTGTATAAAAGGAATTCATTTGTATTTATGGCTCTTTTTTCCTTTGTTCCCTATAATTTCTCCAGTGGTCGCAAATCAACTAAGGAAACAGACATCCAACACAGCCTTTCCTCACTCTCCAAAAATCACAGCAGAATGTGGAGTTTACTAAGAAATGCCTCTGTCTTCCGATAATTTTTAAAGATCCCCTGTGTAGGGAAGTAATCAGGAGGTAACACACGGGTCCAGGGAGAAAGTTTATATCCTGAATGTCAGCCTGCGCTCCTCTCTTTTCTGCTGTTTCAATCTGTGGAAGCAATCTGGGAGAAAAGCAGTTTCAAAGAAAAGACTTGGCTCCTTCTACAAGCTGTAAATGAAGAGAGGAATTTAATTTCTCATAACTGAAAAGTGTGCAGGACCAGCTCTAGACTGGTCTCTGTATCTGAAAACAGTGACTAAGGATGTTTGCCTCTGTTCCCAAAAGCCACTGGGATGGGCCCTTGCCTTTCATGGAGAGGGCATGTGAAAGCAGAGCCCTGCAAAAACACATGTGTGTCTTTTGTAAAATTGCTGCCAAAACACTAATGCCCAACATTTATTGGCATAGTACATTTATTCTACTGTTTCTTTACTATCAGTTTTATATATCTTTGGATTTCCTACCATGGGAAATAAAGGTGTAGTATTCCCATACACTTCTCTTACTTCGTCTTAGTGCCCCAAATGGTCATAGTGTAATTTTAATCAAATCAAAAGTCAGGGTTTGCATTATTACAACTTTGCAAATAATTGCTCAGTGCTGGGTCAAGTAATGCACTGTGATTATGCCTTCTTTTTCACAAGGTCCTTTATATTTCCTGGAGTTAATCATGTCCTTATTTTTTTCTTCGTATATCTGGTTATACACGATACCCATCACTAATATGTACATATAGTGATATAACCATCACTAATTTATTCTATATGCTCAAACACCTGTATTTTATGCCTATCAATAAATATCCCATGTGCCTAAATACATTAGTTCTATTTTTGTTTTCTCCATCAGAGTCATTACTTCTGGAGCTTTCTGAACCCTTGCTCTAATCCTGGTCTGGCTACTTTCCATGCTGGGTTCTTCTCCTACTGCTATCTAAGGCTGGTGTTTCCTCCACATTTTGCTGGAGTTCATCTTCCAGGGGCTAGGAAACAATGTCCTGGAAATCATTTGAATCTGTGAGTTCATAAACGTGTCTTTGTCTTCACTCTTAACTACCAGTTCAAATACAGAAGTCTGGGTTGAAATACATTTTTCTGTTCGGATTTTTCAAATATTACTCCACTAGCTTCTAGAGATCAGTACTGTTATTGCAAAATTTCTTTTGATTGCTAATAGTTGTAACCTGTTGTGCTTTGTAAGATTTTAGGATATTTTTCCCCATGACGTTTCAGAATTTCACAATGTGCCTTGGTGTGCATTGTTTATACTCAAAGGACTGTTTACACTTGCTGGCCTTCCAATCTGAGGATTCTTGTCCTGAAAAGTGTTCTTTTATTTCCCCTTGATAATTTTTCTTTTCTACATTTTCTCCCTTCTTTTTGGATTTTCTATAAGTCCAAATGGAGGACTGATATTTTCATTTTATTACGTCTCCCCATCTTCTTACTCTTTTTATTTTACCTCCTGAAAGATTTCCTTTATTTTTCAGCCTTTTTATTACCTTTTTAAATTTTCTGCAGGCCTACTCTGAAGACCCAAAAGCTGTGGGGGTGGGAGCTGGGAACTTTACTACCCTATGTAAGAACTTTAAACCAATGCCCCAAGTTGTCAGCTCTGCAGTTCACTCTCCACCATCCCATGGTCATTTATGCTTCTAAAACAGAGCCTTTCTCACATTCTGCAAGTGAAAATGGCTCCTTGTATATTCAGGTTGTAGTTTCCTGTGCTTAGCTCAACGAATTAGCATCCCTCTACCCACTTTTTATTTTCTAAAAATGTGTTGAAATCATTCCTCTTCTCTTCTTCCAATCTTTTTGTTCTTATGGATATCTTATTTGTCTGCCTGCCTGCCTGTCTAACTAACTAACTATCATCTACAGTCAGTTTTCATTATTCATGGGAGTTATGTTCTATAATGCTGCCATGAGAATTACTGAGTACTCTGAACCACTGCTCTAGGGGAAATACTGGGTTGGGTTCCTGTGAGCTACTGATGACATCTCATCACCTGATCAGTACAGAATCTTGTTTTATGTGTGTTTCTGTTTAAAGGCACCTTGTTTACTATGTCTTGTTGATTACCTTTGAACTCACGGACAACAGTGCTAGAACTCAAGCCTGAACAAAACTTACGTAACACATGTATTTGCCCTACAAGCCACATCACAGCCTTCTTGTGCCTACGAACACCAGACAGCACTTCAGCATTAGGCTTGGGGCCACTTTCAACAGCAAAATCATCAACAAAAAGCACAAAAATGTGAAAAATGTGGCACTAAGCAGACTCCAAAAAGGACACTTGTTTATAGTAGGAGAGCTGAAACAAGAAGGCAGAGGTGGCTTTGGCTGGGAACATGAATTTTGGCACTGCAAGTTTTTTGGCACTCTCCATGCCTGCAAGAGATAGTGAATATTGATCTGGGGATTACAGAAAAATTTAAGCGAGTAGGATCTGCAAAGATAGAATCCATGAATACTGAGGATTGACTCTATCGTCTACCTACCTATCATCGATCATTCCTTTTATGTCATCTCACTGGGATTTTTCAGAAGAAAGCAGACATCGATGCCTATATTCAACTCCCCACATTTAACACAATTTTATCATTTTATTTTATTTTATTTTTTATTTTTATTTTTATTTTTTAATTTTTTTAATGTTTTATTTATTTCTAGGAGAGAGAGAGAGACAGCGTGAGCAGGGGAGGGTCAGAGAGAGAGGGAGTCACAGACTGAAACAGGCTCCAGGCTCTGAGCTGGCAGTCAGCAGAGCCCGATGCGGGGCTCGAACCCACGAACCGTGAGATCATGACCTAAGCGAAAGTCGGACGCTTAACCGACTAAGCTACCTAGGCGCCCCTATCGTGTTATTTTTAATGGGCCAACTGGAAGCCTTTCTAACTAGCTTAGAATCTGGAAGCCATAAAGTAAAAAACAATAGATTTGGTGACATAAAAACCTTTCTGCATGACAAAGGATAAGCTAGGGAAAGTCAAAAGGCAAGATGGGAAAACATTTGTAGCTCACATTGCAGACAAAAAATAAAGAGTTCCTTAAGTCTGGTAAGAAAAAATAAATCCAGTAATCCAAGTTTTAAAATGCCCACAGATAAGCGGAGAGTCAAAGAAAAAGAAATTCAAATGGCCATTAAGCACATACAAAAAAACCCCACCAAATCTCACAATAAGAGAAATGCAAACTAAAACTACTGAGATATATATTTTCACCTATCATATTGGTAAAAACCCGGAAGTTTGACAACTGCTTTGTTGACAAGGCGTGGGGAAGCAGGCTTTCTCATACATTGCTGGCAGGAAGGCAAACTGATTCAACCTCATGAAGAACAATTTGACAGTACCTCTCAAAATTGCAAATACATTTACCCTTTGACACAACAATCTCACTTCTGGGAATCTACCCTATATATATAAGACATGACAAATGCACAAAGTTATTCACTGGAGAACTGTCTGCAATAGCAAAACACTGAAGATTGCCCAAGTGTCCATCAATATTAGACTTGGTAAATTAAATTGTGTTTTATGCGCATGATGACTTGGGGGTCTGGATATGGGCTGGTCACGTGTTAAACCAAGCCAAGCAGGACAAGGAGGACAATGAGAAGGACTGAATCCAATTTTAGAGATGCTGAGTTCAAGGAAGAGTGGAAGGTTCAGGAGGGAGCTGGATGAGATGGGGCCTGTGGTAGAAAAGAACATGCCCACTCACGCCCCTAAATACGTCTACATCCTAACCGGTGGAGGCTGGGAATATGTCACCTTCCATGAGAAAAGAGATTTGGCAGATGTGATGAAGTTAAGGATCTTGAGATGGGGGATCATCCAGGTGGGTTCAATGTCATCAAAAGGGTCCTTTGAAGAGAGAAGCAGGCGAGGGTAAGGGAAGGAGCTGGGAAGCGGGAAGCAGAGGACAGAGTGACTGGCCTTGAGCAGGATGGATTCTCTAAGTTGAAAAGTCAAGGAACAGCTTCCCTCCTACAGTCTCCAGAAACCATGAAGCTCTCCCAACACCTTGAATACAATCTCTTACAACCCATTTTGGATTCCTCACCTCCAGAAGCGTAAGAAAATAAACCGATGCTGTTTTAAGCCACTACAGCAGCCGCAGGACACTACTACATCATTAAAGGCAGGGAGAGGGAGGATGAAAATAAAGAACAGGAGGGATGGCTAGCGCCAGGTAGCTGCAACTCAAGGAGCTTTGAAGACAAGATCTCCTGGTGAGAAGGTGAGCGACCGGATGGGGAGAAATCAGCTCTTGAGCAGCCCGGGTGGGAGAAATCTTTTCAGGAGAAAGATTCACACCATGGAATGTCCCAAGAGGCCAAGCAACAAATAGTCTGGGAGACTCTGTGGAGTGGACGGCGAGGTCTCGGGAGACAACACGCAGGACCTCTCAGGGGGGAAGTGGCAGACGGCAGAGGTCGAGCGTGCAGCTGGTAGTGAAGACGACACAGGGTGTAAACATGCTCTCAGGAAATGTGGGTTTACCTTGACTGTGCCTCGGTGCAGCAGGGACCCTGGCCACAAGGGCATGTGGAGAAGAGTCCTGCCCGCATGTGAGGGAAAGCAGAGACCCAAAGGCAGGGCACGAGGGAAATGCCGAGGGACGGGTCATCTCTGTTTATCCAACGGCGAGTGGACGCTATGAACACCGGGGCAGTCTTGCAGGAAACTCAGCGAGTCCTTCAGTATTTCAAAGGGCAAGGCTATTCTCACACCACTCTTCATTTATGAATCTCCACACACAGTCAACCTGGTTCTGTGCGGAGCACAGGGAAGCTGGGAGAGCCCCTTCCCCTGTGGCAGGAGATCCTAGACCAGTGGGTGTGGGGAGAGTAACAGGTTCCCCCACCAGATGGAAGCCACCAGGAGCTGTGCTGGAAGGACAGAGGAGTGAATGACTTGCCCCTCCATTCAGGAGGTTCACGCTAGAGAAAGGGTAAATAGTCCCTGTGTCCCTGTAAGGCCAGCTGCAGAGCAGCCCGGCCTCCCAGCCCCGCCCCCGCCCCCCGCCCCCTCCCCCTCCCCAGCCTCCTGCAGGACCACTGCCTCTGCAAGCCGGAGGGAGGGGCAAGGACGCTGGGCCGGCTGGAGATGTTGTTTTCCTCTTTGTTTTACACACAATGCCCCAGAAAAACATTTTCCTGATATGTAATTAGGCCAACATAATAGAGTCTAAGAAAGCAGTCGGTCTCATTTTAGACAACTTTGGCTTTCATAACGTTCAAAGAGAATATGTTAAAAAAAAAAAAAAAAGCTTAGTTCTCAGATGTAGAAGAGGGGGCAGATGAAATCCGTGCAGTACAGAGTCTAGTCTTCCATTTCAAGACTCTTTACCCACCCCTGCCGCTTAATTCACATCTTTGCCTGATTTTCCCCACCATGCAAGAAGAAAGGT
Source organism: Hyaena hyaena (assembly GCF_003009895.1). Lineage (NCBI taxonomy): Eukaryota > Metazoa > Chordata > Mammalia > Carnivora > Hyaenidae > Hyaena > Hyaena hyaena. Next base: position 257,606 of record NW_024081006.1, read on the forward strand.
AACAAATTCTAGAGCCCTTGGAGAGCCCGACAAAATAATAATAATAGTTGTTACTATTGTTTGCGATGCACTGTTTGCAAAAATGGCCTCAATTATTACCTCCCTGCCTCCAGGCCTCTTTATAACATCACTCTGCGTAAAGAGGTAGAGTCCATCTCCCCACCCCTTGAATCCAAGCTGGTCTTGTGATTTTCTTTGACCAAAAGAATCTGGCAGACGTGACATTATGGGCGTTCTGAACCTAAGCTTTGGGGGGTCTTGCTGCTTCCGTGTGCTCTTGTGGAAGCCGGCCTATGCCATGGGGACATGCCCGGGCTAGCCTGCTGGATGATGTGAGACAGGTGACCCAACCAGTGGCAGAGGTTTGAGAGATGCCAGCTGGACCTGCCAACCACGGCCAAAGCATGAGGGAGTCCGGGGTGGAGTGGTTAGTCAGGCCTCCGCCAGATCACCACAATCATCTGGCTGATCTGTGGACTCACCAGCAACAATTAAGTGTTATCTTAATTCACTAAGCTTTGGGTGTTTTATTCGGCAGTAGGCAGTAGAAGCTACCTGATCCCCACTAGTATCATTCTAGGAAGAGCCGAGTGCCCAGACAAATGTCTAGAAGGAAGATCGTAGCGAAAGTCTTCTGGTCTAAGTTGAGAGAAATAAAATGTAATAATAGCTGCTACTGAATGGAATTCAGTGTTTTTAATTTTTCACCATGCGCAATGCTGGCACTCCCGGCCCTCATTTCCTCCCTGCCAGACACGCTGTGACCTTGCATTACACCGGGAGCCCCGAAGTCTACCTTACGCTGACCTACCTACCGGGCGGCCCAGCACTGCCACCGGCACACCCTGGGGGAGAGCGATAAAGACCCCCGCTGGGGAAGAACATCCCGGCTCGGGACACTGCTCTGGCTTCTCCTGAAGAACAAGGCACGCCAAGCTGGCAGGAAAACCAAACCTGCGTGTACAAGATAACAGTCCCCTGGATTCTCGGGCCAGCAGGGCGATTTGGGCCTGGCGTGTGTGGTTTTCCCTGAAGCCCCATCCGGAGGAGGTGGAAGGGGTTGTGGGGTGGCAGGAGACGGCATGCCAGACGTACTCAGAGCTGCGTGCTGACATGCACCTGTGTGGGCAGGATGGGGACAAGCGGAGTGTAGGAAGGTGGGACTCGGGGAGTACGCTGGAGGTGATGAGGCCGGACGGCGTGAGGTTAAGGCAGTAATGCCTGGGCAAACCCTGACCCTTAGAGGGGACAGCCGCTGCCACACTTCTGAGTGCAAACGGTTAAGCATCTCAGAGCTGCTACTTCCTGCTGGCTTCCCAGCGGGACCTCATACTGCAGCAGCACCACGGGGGCTTACGCCTCCAGAAGCTGACATTTCACACACCTACTGAATGCATCAGGGGTGAGCATGTCCTCTCCGCCAGACCTGGAAGCAGGTTTGTTTGATAACAATTAAATGAGAACCGGTTTCTCCAGCCAGGGCCTTGCCAAGTCCCTCCCACTTGAACTGATGGGTGAGGAAATTAGGTTTTCTGGGAGTAAATGGGATTTGTCACTTTATTACTCCCTCTTTAGACAATGTGAAGTGGATGGAGGATTATTTTCTATTCCTCTTTCTTATTTTTTCACCTTATCAACTACCCAGAAAAGAGAGGATTTAAAAAGAACTTTCCCACAGTATATAATTAGAGGTGTTTACTTTGGAGTTGGGAGCCCCAAAGTTCGTCAGCAAAAACTCAAGAACTTGTAAGGCTACATCAGTTACCACCTTCTTCTACAGTAGAGTCCTGACACCTTACCAGTAATCATAAAATGCTAACCCAGAAGATGGCCCTGAACAAAGAAAAGTTGGTTCAAAATCTTAGCAGAGGGGGACATGGCAGGAAAGGATTATTCCATTGTCACTGCACAAACCAGCAACAGACAGAGCTACGCAAGACTCAGTGTCTTGGTGTGTCAGGCTATGCTGACCTCAGGTTCACTCTGAAAAGATGCTGCTGTGGAACGCTCAACGCAACAGATTTTCTCTCCGTGACTTTCTCCACCTGGTAAATTCAAGATGCCACGTTCCCACTTCGGCATCCGGTCAATATTCTCTTCAGTCAATTTTCTCTTCACAGTGACCCAGTTGTCACCATCTTGTTGCTATGGTTACCATGATTCTAACTCAGCCATCTCTCCCCATGCTCCCCTCTCCCTCAGGCCAAATTATGTTGCACTAATCCCACAGCATGTCCTTTGAGGCCCCTGCTCCTGCTAAGTAGACTTCTAGTAGAGCTTCCAACAAGAATATACAACCTTCAGGACACGTCAGATCCCTGACTGTCCAGTATCCCAGGAGTTCTTCCATTTTCTTGGGCTCCCTGCTCTACTACAGCCCAGAGTTAAATCCACCAGAGCCTGTAACAATACTCTTGGGTTTCCACCAGCATCTGGACTGTGACTCCCCAAAGAACGAGCTGATGAAGAACAAACCAAAGTCAAAAAAATAAAAATGATCTGAGACAGACTGGTCAGCTCTATTCGGTGTCCTCTAAAAAATCCCCTTATCACCCACTGTCCCCTGCCCTATCACTTCATCTTATTGATCACTACTTGGCACAGATTGGTTTATCTATTAACCGCCCTATCCTTCACTGGAACGCAATCTCCATAAAGGCAAGGATTTTATTTATCTCATTGCCAATGAATCCCGAGCATCTAGGGAAGTGTCTGGCACAAACGAGTGCTCAACAAATAGTTGTCGAGTAAATTAATGAATGCATCTGCCGTCGCATTTTGGGGGTAGATTCTGCTGCCACTGTCTTATGTTCTGAAAGTCTTAGCAAACATTTAACATTGATGAGATCTGAGTTTGCCATTAAAAAATATGAGTTAATTTGCCAGGAGGGTGTGATACCCTTCTCCTGGGCATTCTGTAAGTGGAAGCTGGAAGTAGATTCATCTATGAAAATAAAACGCACAGAGTCACATCCTGGTCACCAATCATTAAGGTCACTGGATGTCTTAGTAAAGATTATCTGGTAAATTATTAAAACTGGCCACACACAAATTCGTCCGCTCCCTGCATCTGCGTTGCTGCAGTGCAGAGCATCCTATCGGGAGATGGTGTCTATTCCCTCACCTTTTGAATCTGAGCTTGGTTTTGTGACTTTCTTTGGCCAAGGGGATATTAACAAACATGATGCAGACCAAGGCATGAAATAAGATAGCACACTGGGGCTCCTGGGAACCCTGAGACTGGCATCCTGTGAAGAAGCCCAGCTAACCTCCCGGGAGTTAAGATATGCAAGACCCTGTGCGCCCCAGCCAACAGCCAGCCAACCATCAGCCACGTGAGTTGAAGCCACCCTGGATCACCCAGGCATGAGAGAGCCCAGGAAAGATCAGCTATGCTGCTCCAGTGTAGAACTGTCCAACTGACCCAAAGAATCATGAGCTAAGTAAATGGCTATTTGAAGCTACAAAGATTGGAATGGTTTGCTACACAGCAAAAACTGATAGAGATTAGAAAACAAAACAGCCAACTACCATTTAATAGAGACAAGTCTACCTGCTTCTTTCAAAGTGACTTTGTCCTCACATGGGAGGACAGAATCTCATGGCTCAAATAAGCTTTAAGTAATGCAATACTTTTGTGATGAACCCTGAACTTTACCTTCTTGCCCAATGCCCCCTTCTGAACACCATCAAGAACTTTCAAGGCAAAAATCACATGTAAAATTTGTTTCTGGGTGCCTGGGAGGCTCAGTTGGTTAAGCAACTCTTGATTTCAGCTCAGCTGATCATGTCACAGCTTGTGAGTTTGAGCCCCACATTGGGCTCTGTGCTGACGGCATGGAGCCTGTTTGAGATTCTCTTCTCTTCCTCTCTCTCCGCCCCTTGCCTGCTCCTGTGCACGTGCTCTCGCTCTCTCTCTCTAATTAAATAAACTTTGAAAAAGGTAAAATCTATTCCAATGTGATAAAAATGAAAATTAACTTGCTTAAAAAGTTTGGACCTTTAAATCAAAAGGTGATATGAAGTATAATGATAAACCTGAAGAAAATTCCTGATTTACAAGCACAAGAAAATGGAAATCATCTAAGATCCACCAATGGAAAACTAATGAAGTAAATTAAAATATGATTGTTCATATACTGAGATACTTTGCAGTCATTTAAATTGATGAAGATGAGAAGAAAATATACCGAGATGTTATGTTGTAATGTGGCTCTGTTCTCGGTGACGATGAGAGGAGGGTTTTTGCTTTTTCCTTATTTGTATTTTCTAAACTGTCTTCAATTACAAACACCACTTTTTCAAAACATCTTTATTTGAGATGTAATTGAAATATCTAAATCTTCACCTATTTAAAGTCTTCAACTCAATGGTTTTTAATATAATTAGAACTGCGCAACCACCACTACAGCCTAAATTTAGAACATCTTCATCACTCCCCCCAAATTCTTGTACTCATTAGCAGCCACTCTTCTTCCCCTCACCTCTAGGCAGCCACCCATCTCCCTTCTGTTTCTATGGATTTGCCTAATCTGGACATTTCACGTAAATGGGATTGTAAAACATGTGGCCTTCTGTGACTGGCTTCTTTCACTTGGTGTAATGTTTTCAAGGTTCATCCATGCCGCAGCATGAAATCAGTACTTCACTCCTTTTTATTGCCAAACAATATTCCATTTGGTGGATACATCACATTTGGCTTATTTATTCATCACCTGCAGGAAACCTCATTGTCTGCACCTTTTGGATATTATGATAATGCTGCTATGAAGATCCATGTATCGGTTTGGCTTTGTTTTAAGTAGGTTTCACACCCAGAATGGAGCACAATGTGGGGCCTGAACTCACGACCCTGAGATTAAGACCCTAGCTGGGAATAAGAATCAGACGCCCAACCAACTGAGCCACCCGGGTGCTCTGTATATGGGTTTTTATGTAGATACGTGTTTACCTTTCTCTTGGGTAAGTGCCTGGGGGTGGAACTGCAGGTCACAGGGCAACTATTAACTATTGACATTTTGAGAAACTGTCCACGCATCACTTTTGTAACAAGAACAGACCTCCTGGCCTCATTAGACTGTCTCCTGAGGCTTCTTAATCTAATTTGTCACGTAATGTAAGCAAAGAGACATCCCTTTCCACCTCAGCTGAAGAGGAAGTTAAGAATTCTGCCTCAAAGAGGCCACTAACTTAAAAGCACTGGGCCAACCATGCATCCCAGCTCACTGAATCTGGAAGGAGTCCTGAATCAGGGCGGTCCTCCAGTCCTGTGGTGGAATGTTTCACATGTGGCTCCCTCATTTCCACCTCCAGACCTACTGACGCTGAATCTCCAGGGCTGGTGCCTGGGAATGTGTATTTTTAAGTCCCCAGGTAGTTGTGAGGATCAACGAGATCTGGAACCACTGCTCTAGTGCTTCCTGCCGAAAGGAGGAGGCCCACTTACTGGCTGAACATCTGACTCACACTGGTGCTTGGCTCCTGACCGCCCCAGGCCCCAGCCACCTCCACTCTGGAATGGTTCCCCAGGGGCTCTTCAAAGGGATTGAGTTTTTCCCTTAGCAATCAAGGAAAAGAGAGTCTACCTCCTTTATGACAGGTCAGCCTTTCAAAGGTCAGGAGTCCGCTATCTGACGGCCTGTGTTTCTCCTCTTTCAAGATAAGTATGTGCAACTGTCTCCATCCCTATCCCTCTCTTCTGTGCCTGTGTTTCTCATCAACTATGGTGGGTGTGGTGGGACATAAGGCTTTACTTCACCCAGCATCAGACTGAAGAACAGAAAGACAGTTACCTCCTGTGGGCATTTTCATAAATATGGCCAGTTATTTCTAGTTAAGTAGCAGCAAGCTGATGTTCTGTGTTCATTCAACCAACGTTTGTGGAAAATTTGGAACACAAGAGAAATTAATTTGGGACCAGGGAACGTGAATATCAAGAACAGCTAGTCCTTGCTTGAGTCATGGAGTTTGTGCAGCAATTTTAAAAATTAAATAACTCTAGGGGCATCTGGGTGGCTCAGTTGGTTAAGTGTCTGACTCGTGATTTCAGCTCAGGTCATGATCTCACGGTTTGTGGGTTCGAGCTTCACGCTATTAGCATGGAGCCTGATAGGGTTTCTTTCTCTCTTTCGGTCTCTCTCTGCCCCTCCCCTGCTCATGCTCGCTCACACGTGCATGCTCTCCGTCTCTCAAAATAAATAAATAAGGTTAAAAAAATTAAGTAACTCTAAAGTAAGGTGGAACAGGGGCGCCTGGGTGGCTTAGTCGGTTAAGCGTCCGACTTTCGCTTGGGTCATGATCTCGCAGTTCGTGGGTTCGAGCCCCGCGTCGGGCTCTGTGCTGACTGCCAGCTCAGAGCCTGGAGCCTGTTTCAGATTCTGTGTCTCCCTCTCTCTCTGACCCTCCCCTGCTCACGCTGTCTCTCTCTCTCTCCTAGAAAGAAATAAAAATAAAAATAAAAAAATTAAAAAAAAAAAATAAAGTAAGGTGGAACATATTAAGTGCCAAAAGGAAAGGAAGATGGTTCTACAAAGAGCTGGGCCAGGAAAGGCGAGGACCCCCAGGGTGACGACTTGGGATGAAGAAGGGATTCAGCAGAAGAAAGGAGAGAATAAAGTGAGGGACAAAGTGACATAGGTTGTGATCTGGTAAATGCCACTCTGTCATAGCTCAGGGCATTTGGAGCATTTGGACGGGAGTAGCAGGTAATCTGTTGACCTGTATTAAATTCTTTTTCATTAGTATCGCTGTCAAATCAGGTATTCTCCCTTCTATGTTACTTTTCTCAACGTAAATGCAACTAATGTTTCTTATACTTAAAAGTATCCCTTTTACATTTTATTGTAAACGGTCTTGATTGAACATTGATAAATTAAGATATAATGAGACTGGAACGGAATTAAGAAGTCAAGGAAACCTACTCAAAAAAGAAGTGAGATTAGGTAAGTAGTTTTCAAGGTTTCTTTTTCTTTTCCTTTTTTTTACCTTTTTTAAAGTAATGGGGCACTTTCTAAACACCAACTGTAATCTAATTTAGAAACTCAACGTGTAAAAACAGAGAGTCAGAAAAAGCAGCTCTTGTTGACACTGGTGTGAGTGGGCTGTCCAGAATCTTCCCCACTCCCCACTCACGGACACAGCCTTCATCTTCTTTCTCCCATGCCCAACTGGAATATTTCTGGAGAGCCCACAAGCATCCATGTTCTTTATTTTTTTTTTTTTTAAGGTTTGTTTATTTTTGAGAGAGAGAGTGTGCAAGCAAGGGAGGGGCAGAGAGAGAGAGGGAGACAGAAGATCCAAAGCAGGCTCCATGCTGCCAGCACAGAGCTGGATGCGGGGCTTGAACTCACCAACCATAAGATGATAACCTGAGCTTAACCATCTGAGCCACACAGGTGCCCCTGTTCTCTATTCTTTAGATCCTCATGGCCACCTGGTATACCCTGGGGCTTCCCAGCTTTGGGGCTCTCTCCATAGGCCCATCATCTTGTAAATCTCTACACAAACCATTGAAAAAGCTGCAAAACAGGACAAGGTGCCGGATGGCTTCACAGGGTACATGAGCAAAGATCTTCCTTGAACTAAAGCACACCTTTGCTGAGTACACCCTCTCAACCACACCCTCCACCCACAGGCCCTTCCTTTTTATTTAGTTTCATTAAAATACTTGGCTAAGTGAATTTCAAAATGGACAAATTCCAAGGAGTGGCAATGAATGATCACTTAACTACAAGAATACCCCCCCAACCCTCTATACTCCCTGATTTAATATACTAAATTCTTCTTGGAGAACCATTTGCCCTGTCCTCCTCTATAGCCTGCAGACTGTCTCTGCATCGAAAAAGTTCCTATAGGGGGCTGCATGGAAAGCATGAGGAGGAATGTGACAGTCCCCAGGAGCAAAGACCAGCCTTTGGCTGGCAGCAGGCAAGGAAGCAAAGACCTTAGTCCTACAACCACAAGGAACTGAATTTGGCCAACAACACGAATGAGCTTGGGGGGAGATTCCTGCTCTCGAGGCCCCGGTAAGGAACATGGCCCTGCTAACACCTGGTTTCAGCCTCATGCGACCCTAGCAGTTGAGCCCACCTGGATTCTGACCCACAGAAACTGTAAGACAGTAATTGTCTGTGCATATGATTAACACTCTCACAGAATTATCTTCCACCCTTCTAATCTCAAACATCCAGAGAAACCTAAAGATCAAGCTTATCTTATCACATTAAGGGTCACCTCTTTCTTGTCATTGTGTGGAATACACTGGAGGTTTTAAAACCATACTAGTTGGGTTTGTTTGTTTTTTCCAAAAAATGCACTTGTTACAAGATTCTTAAAATGTGCTGATCTCTTTCACCTTCTCTTTCTCTGCAGCTAAGCTCTAAATTCACCTCACCCTGTGGTCTTTGCCAGAATACACGCTTGCCTCTCCCCTGTCCCCAGTTCTAGAAGGGTCCTGCTGATTTAGCACCTTTCACTACCCTCAGGATGCACGACAGTGAAGAGAAATTATTTATGGGCATGCAAAGGCCAGGGGGTGGGAATTCATTTTTAATAACTGCGTTCCTCTCTCTAGTTAAAGACATCAATCCTCCCCGCTCCAATTCCCTGCATTCATCATGTTTTCACAACAGCTGACACACAGTAGGAACTCAATATTTATTTGTTGAATAAATGTTTTAAGAGGTCTAACTTAACGTGCATAACTAAATTTTGTACAAGAAATGAAATATGGGTGTCTGAGAGAATAAGATCATTAAGTTTATGGAAGAAAACTATCAAATTCTTCCTTTTCACCTTCCTGCTATCCAAGCTGTCATCAAGTCTAGTTTTCCTTAAAAATATTTCTAGGAGCATCTCTTGCCTTTCTAGTCCCACTCAGTGGCAGACACTGTTGGTTGCCCAAACAGCTACTTGTTAGCCCAGGTTCCCCTTCCTAGGTGACACGCTCTCTAGCTCCAGCTAACCTTGATCCTTGACAATGATGTGGGTCTGTAACCCAAGCCCCAGCTAAGGGGACCCTAGGAAACTCTGCTTGAGAGCTTCTGGGAATCGTTTTACTTGCTAATAAAAAAAAAAGGGCAGGTGGCAGGAAATGCCCTGTTCTTCCCAGCTCTTATCATGTTCACATGAGAGGCACGGAGCTGCTGCAGCCACTTTGGTCCCAGTGTTTCAAAGAGAGACCTGGCGGGCAGGGTGAGGACCAGAATTCAGAAAGGCGACAGCACCAGGGTCCTTTGTGATGTCCTTAAGCCATTGAAAAAGCTGACTCTGCAACCCCCCCACCCCATTTTCCTCCAGACTTCCTGCTTGGTGAGATGAGAAGAAAAATCCTTACTGTAAGCCATTTCTATGTGGACGTCCCGCTGTTGACATGGAAAACATCCTAACCATGTCCACTACCCTTATCCTCTCACCTTGGAACCTCTCCTCCAAACGTCTGTCTGCCTCTCCCCCATTCTAGTCCATCTCTCCCAATGACACACCACTTCAGGGCCAACTCTGGACTCCTGGCTCTCTGATGAGATCCCTACCGTGGCCCCCTTCATCCTCCTGCAAACCCAGGCTCTTGCCTGGACGGCAGAGTCTCTACAGACTCCTCCCAAGCAGACATGCTGTCAAGGACATGCCACAGGGCTCCCTTGCACGTAGGTCCATGTATGTTGTACTTGTTTCTAGGGCTGCTTAGCAGGGCCCACAGATTTGGTGGCTTACAACAATAGCAATTCATTCTCTCACAGTTCTGGAGGCCAGAAGTCCAAAGTCAGTACAACTGTGCCAAACTCAAGGTGTCGGTGGGGCCATGCACCCTCTGGAGGCTCTAGGGGAAAACCCATTTCATCTTTTGGGGACCGTGGCTGCCAGCATCCCTTGGCTCATAGCTGCACCTCTCCAGTCGTCAAGGCCAGTACTTCCAAATCTCTCTCACCTCTGCCTTCACATCTCCTCTCTGTGTGTAAAATCTCTCTCTGCCTCCCTCTTAGAAGGATATGTGTGACTGTGTGTAAGACCCGCTGTATAACCAGGATGATCTCCCCAACCCAAGATCCTTATCTTTAATCACATCAAAATCCTTCTTCTAAATAAGGTGACATTTACAAGCTGCAGGGCTTAGAAGCTGATACTTTTGGAGGGCACCTGTTCAGCCTACTCACACGTGTGTCTGTGTGCGTCACCCACAGGTGTCTGTGTGCATCGCCCACCTCTGTTTATCTCTGGGAGGAGCTCCCTCTTGGAAAGGGGATGGAGGGCCAGTGGTGGGAGGAAGATTCATTTTTAAAATGTATACAGTTTTGGACTGTAAGAGTTTTGTTTAAAATTATTATAAAACCCACAATAATTTTTTGTCTCAATTTGCAACATAATTCACATTATCACATGGAATTCTTGTGAAAGACATATTCTATCTTAGGCCAGTTTCCCCAGAAACAGTCCCTGAGAGGCGGATTTATGTGCATCTAGCTTATTATAAGGCAGTGAGGCGGTGAGGGGAGGCGGACAACAGGCTGAAGCTGAGTGAGGACACAGGTTTACGCAACATCCCCTGAACAGCAGCTTAGCCTAAGCCTGCGGGAAGCTCTGGGTGGTAAGCTGTACTCAGAGGTACACACCTCTGATAACAGTGGTCACGTGTGACCTGGAATGGAAGAGTGGGAGGTAGCTTTATCTGTAACATTTTCATGTTTAGAAGGAGAAGTATTCATTAATTTAAACAATTTAAGTGTAAAAGATAACAAGGGGCACCTGGGTGGCTCAGTCGGTTAAGCGTCAAACTCTTGATTTTGGCTCAGGTCATAACCTGTGGTTTGTGGGATTGAGCCCCATGTCGGGCTCTGTGCTGACAGCATGGAGCCTGCTTGGGATTCTCTCTCTCCCTCTCTCTCTGCCCCTCCTTCACTCGCACACACGTGCTCTCTCTCTTTCTCCCTCAAAATAAATAAACTTAAAAAAAAAGATAACTAGTTATATCTCACCACATCGTTTCTCCTGTTCGGCTTTAGATATATTTGTTTTCCCCTTGTGGAAAAGGGAGTACAATGAGGGTTGAATAAATCTACTTTCTTGGAGAGTGTACAACTTCTTGGTTTGAATATAGTTTAAAAAAGTGCCTGTATGTGTCTGTAGTCATGTACAACCAATCTTATTCTGGGCTTAACCTTTGTTTTTTTGGAGTTTGCCTCGCTTTTGTTTTTCACATACCCACCGTCCTCAGTCACAGCTAAGAACTACCCCAGGGGCATCTAAACATGCAAGCACTTCCCGCTGGCCTTGCCGAGAGAGCGACAAAGCCAGCTCTGGCCGCCCAGGTGCAGGTGACAGCAAGGACACATAGGTGCTGTCTGCTGCAAGTGAAAGCATACTGAGAAAAAGGGATCCAGGGAGGGGTGCCTGGGTGGCTCAGTCGGCTGAGCATCCGACTTCGGCTCAGGTCATGATCTCGAGTTTCATGAATCTGAGCTGCACATTGGGCTCACTGCTGTCAGCCTGTCAGGCTCCCACTCTCTCTGCCCCTCTCCTGAATACGCTCTCCACAAACTAAATAAGTATTTAAAAAGGTGGGAGGGATTCAAGGATCTAGAAAAACACTGACATTAGCCCCTCATGTTCTAATTGTGGAAAAAAATGTACAGATGTGCTTTCCCCTCTGGCCTGCCTCTGCTCTTGCCACTTCCCACCAGCAGGATGCCCCCTTTCCACCCCCCTTGGCTCATCCACACGTCGCTGGAGCTGGGTGGAGCCCACTGTGTCCTGCAGGCCTTGGTCAGTCTCTACTCTCCCCCAGGGCACTTCCAGGCAGCAGGACACCATCCAGCACTGGGTGCCTTGCTCCTTATTCTGCAGGAAGTCTTCTTCCCCCTTGGAAGTTCCCTGAGGGGAGGGGTCTCAACAAACACCCCTTTGCATTCTTGTCCCAGTCCCTCCCTCTGGCCCTGTGGGGTTTCCCAACTCCCTGGGTGTTCTCTGTCTTGTATCCGTGAATCCTGTACATAATCTGCCAACAGCCAGCCATCCCCCGGGGAAGCTGGAGGGCTGATTTTCCAGAAGCCCAACATCTATCTCTGCCCCTGCCACAATCCACATGACATTTCATGACCCCCCAACTCAAGCAGCTGCTGCCCAGAAGGGGAGAGAAGGAAAATTCTGCCTGAAAAAGATGAAACAGGGCCAGCCAGCCAGCCAGGGCCCCACTAACCGAGCACAGGCCCAAAGACTCAGATCAGAAGTCAGGACTCAATGACCTGGTAAAGGCTTTTGGGGGTCACTGTTTTTAAATAGGATCCCCATCATTAAGGGAAGAGGAATGACCAACTTGGCAGAACCTAGACCATACAGACTAGGCTGTCCTCTGCCAAGTTCCTAACAGCCAAGGAGTACTAGAGACCCTTTCCAGGGACAAGAAGAAAAGGGACGTCAGAAGTTCAGGGGGAAGTTCAATATGGCCTCATGGTAAGAAAGACCCAAAGAGAGAGGCTGACTCCTGGTGCAAGTGTTGCTCTAGAATAAAAGTTGCAGGCATCTAAGGAAATCAATGTCTGTGCATGTTGATGAGTGTGGATTTATAAGGACAGAAGAGAGGTACCTGACCCTCCAGGGATAGTGACAAAAGTGAGGCAAACTCCTAAAAAGAACGAAGGTTAAGCCCAGACTGAGATGGGTTATATGTGACTACAGACACATATACACATACAGACACCTTTTTAAACTATGTTCAAAGCAAGAAGTTGTACACTTTCCAAGAAAGTAGAATTATTCAGCCCTCATTTTATTTCCTGTTCTACAAGGAGAAAACAAGTAGATCTAAAGCCGAACAGGAAGAAGGATGTGGTGAGACATAACTAGTCATCTTTTTTTAAAAGTTCATTTATTTATTTTGAGAGAGAGAGAGAGAGAGAGAGAGAGAGAGAGCAGGTGCATGTGAGTGTGGGAGGGGCAGAGAGAGAAAGGGAGGGAATCCCAAGCAGGCTCCGTGCTGTCAGCGCAGAGCCTGATGTGGGGCTCAATCCCATGAACCATGAGATCAGGACCTAAGCCGAAATCGAGAGTTGGACACTTTACTGTGTGAGCCACCCAAGAGCTCCTAGTTATCTTTTAAATTTTAATTTTTAATTACCCAAGTAAAATGAATACTTCTCCCTCTAAACATGAAAATGTTACAGATAAAGCTACCTCCCACTCTTCCATTCCAGGTCACACGTGACCACTGTCATCAGGTTTACAAGTGCCCTCCCGGGGCTCTTTCCTGCATTTATATCCACCCACAGAAAATATATCCTATTGTTCTGTGAGGTGCTTTCCCCATTAATGGCATCACGCTGGATCTATACGAGTCAGGCTCTCCTGAGAAACAGAACCAATAGAACGGATGAAAGATACAGACAGAGACAGAGAGAGACACTGATCCAGGCATACTCCCACTTCTCAAATGTTCATGGTCCACCACTTCCCTTTCACAGAAGACCTACAGTACTACCTGTTTCTGCGAACTGAGGGGGAAAAAAACCCGATGAGGGTTTTTGCTTTTATGAAAAAAAAAAAAAAAAAGGGGCGCCTGGGTGGCTTAGTCGGTTAAGCGTCCGACTTTCGCTTAGGTCATGATCTCGCGGTTCGTGGGTTCGAGCCCCGCGTCGGGCTCTGTGCTGACTGCCAGCTCAGAGCCTGGAGCCTGTTTCAGTCTGTGACTCCCTCTCTCTCTGACCCTGCCCTGCTCACACTGTCTCTCTCTCTCTCTCCTAGAAATAAATAAAACATTAAAAAAAAAAAAAAGCCAAACGCTTTATGCAAAGGGTGAAACTAGCATTCGGGCGTCAGTTTGGCAGTGAGCTGATGAGGGGCAGCAGGCGCCCTAAGCAGTGACAAAGGCCCTGCCCAGTTCCCTCCCCGGGAACCACACTCAGCATCTCTGCACCAAGCCACCCTAGCTTTGAACTGTGTCTGTGAGCACCTGTGTCCTAAGGTATCAGAAAAGCCTAAGAGATTTAGGTTTTGCATCTGGGGATGCTCAAAAAAATTTCCATATATATGAATGGTCGTTGCTTCTTTGCTTCACACCATGCAGGCTTATGACAAGTGTCATAGGAGTGCTCTAGGGTCAGGTAGTGGGGGATACATGTTAGAGGGCAGGGTAGTGGGACTGAGTTGTGGGTTTTTTTGGTTTTTTTTCTTTTTTAAGAATTGGCTCCTGTGATTGTGGAGGCTGGCAAGTCCGAAGTCTGCGGGAAAGGCACACTTTTAAGGGCCTCAACTGATCGGATGAGGCCCACCCACATTATGAAGGACTAGCAATCTGCTTTACTCAAAGTCTGCTAATTTGAATGTTAATCATATCTTAAAACTCCCTCCACTACAACATCAAACTTGGCTTGACCAAACAACTGGGCACCATAGCCCTGCCGGGGTTACACATAAAATTACCCATCACTGCATCACTCTGCAGGTTTTTCACTTAACATTTCCTAGAGCTCCTTCGCCACCAGTTTACATGGAATGACTGTAACCATAATAAGGACGTACCATCTCTTATTTAATCATTCTCCTACTGATGGGCATGTACATGGTTTCCTTTTTTCTAACACTAATCATGCTGAAATAATGTCCTTGTGTGTGCCTTCTTGTGAATAAATGCATGTGTTTCTCTGCAAGAGGTGGATGTGAGGTACGAGCTTGCTGAGTTGTGGGTAGGAGTGGGCTTTAACATTTAAAAAATTTTTTATTATTTATTTATTATTTTCAAGTATTTATTATTATTGTTTCTACGTTAGACAGAAAGCATGAGCAGAGGAGGGGCAAAGGGAGGGGGAGGAAAGGAGGGAGGGAGAGAGAGAGAGAGAGAGAGAGAGAGAGAGAGGGGGAGAATGAATCTTAGGCAGACTTCACGCTCAGTGCTGAGCCCAACTGGGCGCTGGATCATGACCTAGAACCAAGAGTTGGATGCTCAGTTGACCGAGCCGGCCAGTAGCCCCTAACGTTTCCAATAAAGATTAGCAACGTGCTTTCCAAAGCAGACCCTCAAATTTTTAAATGGTGAATTAAAAATTCACCAAGTATATGTACATTACATTCTAGGGAAAAGGTGCACAGTCATACCACTTAGTGCACTGATGTGTCACTATCAAAATCAAGCGGGACACGAGGAATCTTAGCAAGTGAAAGCAGCTGGAGCTGCTAGAACACACTCAGGGGCACCTGGGGCACCTCACAGGCCTCCTCTGCCCTGTGATCTGTTCTGGGTTGGAAAAGGGGTGGAGTCACAGCCTGGTGGGGGAGGGGATCATGTCTTCAGTCAAGGTCATTCAAGGCAGTGATCACTGGCGGGAAAATCTTCTGAATCACAGGAGAAAGAGAGAGAACTATTGTCTTTGGCACTCAAGCTATGACCTCAGAACCAAAATAATTATCCTAGAGAAACTGTGGCAATGGAAGTAATGCCAGATGGTTTAATAAGAATAAATATTGGCTCCCTGTCACAGCAGAAGGTGGTGGATTCCAGATACCACAGAAATTGACATTACTCCCTTACAAATCCTGTGTGGATTGTTCAAGAAATGGCTGGGAGCTCCTAGAAACAACGACAGATCCCTAGAAGCCTTTGGAATACAGAAGTTCGTGCAGAACGAGTAGGGCCTCTGTGCTGTGGGACAGGGTGAGGGGACCGAGGGTGGAGGCACGCCCCAGAGTGGATATCAGTTACAGAAATGCATCTCAGCAAGCCTCGTGATTCTTTCAAGGATAAAATGGTAACACGTTACATGGAACAATGGGGCCACCTGAAACTTCTGGCAAAGGGATTTGGCGTCGTGTTACAGACTAGAGGAGAACCCCCCAGCATGCCAAAGGGCCATGTCCTCCATCCAGTGTGTTTGACATTGAGCTGGAGAAGAGCCATGCTACAAATGAAACCTTCAGAGAAGCCAAAGCGGAGATGATCCTCCCAAAATGCAGGATGATAGAACCATGACCAAAACTGTCTCCATAGGCTGGAAGAGTGGGCAGAAATTAATAGGATGAGATGAACTGGGAGTCGGTTCAACAACAGATTGAATATACAGGGAGCGGATGGGGAGAGCTGACTGCGTGCCACCTCACATGACGCAATCTGTCATGGCCGCCCCCGAAGTTGATCCAACCACCTGCTGGATGAGTTGGAGCCCAAGTCCAGCTGTCAGAGGACCAAGTGCTCACAGGTGGCAGGCTGCCCTTTACTTGCTCACGCCTCCCTGATCCCAGCCAGAGAGCACATCAGGCTGAGTCCCCTGTGCTCCCAGACCTGTGTAGGTCAGTGAGACCCACTGTCATCCCTATGCGTCTTCATTTACATTATTTAAACTGGCGGTAAGGGCAAAAGAAGTTGTTTCGAGGAAGACTAAGTAGAATGCTTTGAAGGGATCTGACCAAGTGCAGTTGCTTAAAAATAACAACTGTGGCTGAGTTAGAAGTGGTGGGGGTTGGAAAAGACTAAGAAAAAAATCATGAAATCAAGGATTCTGCAGGGAGATCCCATTCCTACACTTTTAAGACACTGCACCAGGACACGGGAGAGCCACACTTGGGGTGTGGTTTACACAAGAAAGGTGAACTGGAATTCTAATCAGCAGACCTCAAACTCTAAAAGGTGGGCAAATGGGTGCGTATTTATGTATTTTAATTTAAAATAGAATATGTGAGGTATGAATATGATTTTCTTTGGTTCTTTTTATTTGGCTTTTCAATTAACTCTCTAACCACCATACCAAGCGCATCAGCTAAGAGAGCTTTTCCCGCTATCGTATGGTCAGTTCTGGCAGCAAATTTCATGAGAAGCGCTGATGAACTAGAAGGCATTCCAGGGACAGGGATGAAGGTGGAGAAGGCTCGATGGCCTCAAGGGCACCTGACAGTGTCCACAAGCAGTGACGGGCTCCCGGGCTGAAGGATATGCAGCCTCAGAATGAAAAACAGGGTCCCTGTCTCTCTGTCTTTCCATCTCTTATTCTTGACCTATTAATCTATATAGTTTCCCCTATCCTCTCTAAGAAAGACCCTTTCTGCTCACACTCTAAATTGCAATCTCAAAGAAAGTAAACAAAATACACATTACAGATGTTCTATGGATGGACTTCTATACTACTCAAAACTGCCTTTAATGTAAGGCCACAGGTTTCCAACTGAGAAACACGCAAGCGTTTGGCTCCACCCTTTCCCTATCCCAACCTCTGCTGTGCTTTCAGAACAAGAGTAAGGCAACAAGGAGAGGATCTTTCTAGCTGATGACACCAGGTGACCAATAAAAGAAACTACTATTTCCCTGCTATATGCCAACTGCTACACTCACAACTTTCAAATATATTATTTTTTTAAATTCTCAACTTTGAGAGGTTGGCAGTATTCACACTCCTACAGCTGAAAGATGGAAAAACAAAGAGGGGTGAGCTCTGTCACTTGGCTGGGAAGAAGACAGCCAGGATGTGTTCCCAGACCAGACTCCAGAAGCTACCTTCTCTTTCCAACACGCTGTGGTGGTTGCAGAGCTGTGAAGAGCTAGGTACGTTTTCTTGTGAAGGCGTCCATGTGTGCGTGTGCACGTGTAGACAGGGAAGCCGGGATGATGTGGCTGAATTAGAACGGCACATCCGTACCCCGAGCTGAGGATAGTAACACGCGCGTGGAGTAAGGACGCAGAAAAGGAACAGGTTAGTCCCAACTATGAGAGAAGAGAACCAGCTGGTCAGCAGTGTTCTGTGGCCAGAGCCCAGGAGTTTATGGGCTGGCCTGGTAGGACAGAAGGTGCCAGAAAGGTAGGGTCAACCACAAGCCAAGAGGGATCTGCCCAGGGCTTGAACAGGAAAGACCTTTCCCAGAGGCCAAAAGGGTGGAGAAGAGAGGAAGCAGTTGGGTCTCAAGGGTGCAGGGTGAGGCTGTGGGACCAACACCCCACACCTGGAGAGGCCAGCAGAAGAGGGGCCGTCTGTGGGGTGGGGGGCAGTTCTGACACAGCCTCTTCAAAGGGCTGAGCTGTGGGCTCTGCCCTGGACTGGACACTGCTGGGCCACGCTGGACCACAGTTGTATACATATGGTCCTGCTAAGGCAGGGATTCCCAAAGTGGGTTTGGAAAGGAACCTCTGTGGGGAGAGTGTGGATATTTGTGCTTAAAGCTCTCAAGTGATTCATGCTCCATTCGGAGAAATGTATGTGTTCCTAATGCTGAACCAAAAGGCCTTCAGCCCAATTCAGGAAGCATTTACTGGAAGCCTTAGAGAACAAAGATGAACATGTCTAGGCCAAGAAACTCACAGTGAAGGAAGGAAAGTAGATAACAAAATCATAGTGATAATAATAGGAGCTGACAGACTTATGCACAGAGAATTATGGATACACAAAGGAAGAGTCACTCTGAAGGAGCCTGAAAGGCTTCCTGAAGGAGGTGACCTAGGAGCTAACCTAAAGTCTGCCTATACAGCTGAAAAGAGGAAGAGAAACCCATATGCCAAGGGGTACAGTCTGTCCGGAAGAGATCTCCCCTCTTTTACTCAAGAGATGGCAATCAGAGGCGGATGCTGCTAAAATGGACACGAGTCTGCTTCCACTGTGGGGAATTTGGGAATGCTCCAAAGGCACCAGAGAAAAGAGCGAGACTGAAGACTTGTGCAGGGAAAACTGGCGAACACTGACATCAAAACCATTAATCCACTTGTCACTATCGGGAAAATTAAGAAAATGTGTTTCTGCCCAACTGGATGCCAGCCACACCTGCCTATCATAATGTCAACATGTGATGGAATAAAGGCATATCTAGTGATGTGCTGGGAAATGCGTACAACTGGCTCTGTGAGGGGGAGGGGGAACCCTGATTTCTAGGGTTTGCCGGTTTTCGTGGTGCAGTACTTCCACTGTGGCCAAGTTCAAGCTCCCGATCTGACTGAATCCGTCACTGGATATGGAGTTGGGAAGAGAGGCACAGAACTGGGTTTGCAAGCCAGGGGGTGCACACCACTGGGCCCACTGTGGGTCTTAAAACCCTATGCCATTTCCCAGGATCCCTGGAGAAAAGCCACAGCATTCCTGAAGTGTGTGTGTGTGCATGTGTGTGTGTGTGTGTGTGTGTGTGTCGGTGAGGAAGAGAAGGCAACAAGGGACAATGACGACGTGACCCAACACTAATATCACCCAATAGATTAATGCATAAAAATAGGAGGTCAAGATAAAAAAGTTCAAACATCTGAGAAAGAAACAGAATGAACAAACCTAACGGAAATCAATCTGCACAGCCAGGAAAACTTTCTGAATAAATGTTAATCTTTTCCTAATCTAGGCTCTTAACCCATAAAACTGACCTCTTCTAATTAAAAAGACAATTGTGTCCTTATTTGAGTTTGTAACATTAACTTCCTCCCACAAACGTTTTAGATAGGATGCATTCACTCCAGTTACTCATCAAGGTCACGGTTAATTTCAAAGGCTGAAGAAAGACAAGCCAATGGGGTACTTTTCTTATCACGACTCTCACCAACACACAACCACAGACATCTGGTGAGAGTGGCATCTGTCCTGTTCTTTTAGACACTGAAACTGTGGATCAGAAAGCGCCTTGTGAAAAAGGATTGCTGGGGCCCATCCCCAGAGTTTCTAATTTGATCCATCCAGGGTGGGGTCATGTATAGCAACTTCCCAGGTGACGCCACGGCTGCTGGTCCTAGGAGCACACTTTACTGTGTAACCTTGGGCCAGGGACCTTACCCCAGGTTCCTCATCTGTAAAACAGGGGCAGTCACACACTTGCCTCATAGGCTTCTTGTTAAAGATTGAGTGTGTGCACACAAATGTCTTCCAAGGATACATGGCAGATGCAGGCATAGGGTCTAACTCCAATACCACGTTGCTCTTATTCCGGTGGCCACAGACTGGGCCTTGGCCTCACTGATGTCACTTAGAGTTTCCACTGACATGCAAATGAATGAAAGAACCACCTCTTTCCACCCAATGATCCAGCATGCACCCTGCTTTTCCTACAGAAAGGGAAAGTGGGGCCCATGCCCCAAATGGAGGGCACAGAAGTATTTGAAAGGGGCCTTGTAGGCCTACGCAGGTCAAACTGCCTTTCAGAGGAAAAGCCACAGCAGACATGGTCAGACCCAGCAAGCGGATAAAACAATCACTGCCCAAACAAAGGAAGCGCCCCAGCCAATCTCACACTTACTTCCAGGACTGTCCATTGTTCGACAACAATAGCATCATAGCCCTGCATGGTTTTGCTATCTTCTGTGGAAACAGCTTCAAAGATGAATACTCCATCTGTCAGGCTGTGTAAGGAATCTGTGGAAAAAGAAAAGAGGCGGGGGGAGTTCTGTAAACCGTCTGTGGCAGAAGCCTTACAAGCAGCAAAAATTTTCACTGCATTCATTAATAATCCCAATCAGAACATCTTTTCAGCATGTTAATTAAAGAAGGCACACACAGCCATAGAGTCTAGCCCCATCAGAATGAATGAGACTAATTTACCTCGCAGTTCTGAATAATATCCTTGATTTTATGAGCCCAAATTTCATTGTTAGCAATCACCGTTTGATTTCACGCGTTTACCTTCTTTTTCACGCTCCAACGTCAGGATGCACTGGGGAGAACTTATTCAGGGTAAAACACAGTCATTTAGAGACAGTTTTAGAAGAAAACTATATTTAGGTGAAAGATTTTTTTTAAAGATAGATAGAACACACCAGATCTGAGCTTCTCAGATGCGTTCTAGATGTGCTGATTCTGGGAAGTTCTCATGATGTGGACAGCTGTACAGACAACACTGTAGCTAGCTCTTGTAAAGAATTTGAGGGAAAGGGGAGTTTTCCCAAGTGATTTACCACTGAAAATGTTTACTTGGGCATTGCTCTGATCGGTGTGCCAGGTTCTGAGTTCTATATGATGCAACAAATGTACATTAAACATATAACAGGATTCAGGAAGGATTCATTGTCCTTAGGCAGTGAGAGTATCAAGAAAATTACAAGAGAGTACCCACCACGGCAGAAGACATTAAGGGAGGTGTTTTCTGCTGCTCCTCCTTTTTAAAATGGCTCTTAAATCCCCTTATTCATTTAGATAAGAGATTGTGGGAAAGAGGACTAGATGGAGAAGCAGGTGGTTTGGATCCATGCTCTATTATGAAAAGTGACGTGACCCCTTGCAGGGACTTGGTCTCTCATCTGTGACATGGGACTGTGGATACAGAATCATTCCTGGTACCCTAGATTCTAACCTATAAATCAATCATACTGTTAGGTACTGAACTATGTCTTCCCCCCAACCAAATTCATACATGAAGTATTAACTTCCAAAATGACTGTATTTGGAGGCAGGGACTTTAGGGAATTAACTAAGGTTACATGAGGTCATAGGGTGGGTCCTAATCTGTTAAGACTGATGTCCTTGCCAGAAGAGGAAAACACCAGACGGACTCCCCTCCCCTCTCCCTGCACAGAGGAAAGGCCAGAAGAAGAAGAGAGAAGGTGGCTGTCTGCAGGTTAGGAAGAGAGGCCTCAACCAGAAACTGAATTTGCCAGCACCTTAACCATAGGCATTTAAGCCTCCTGAGCTATGAGAAAATAAATGTCTATTATTTAGGCCATCCAGCCTGTGGTATTTTGTTATGACAACACACATTAAAAATGTTTAGTGATATACTATTTTTATTTTAAAAGGATAATTCACATAATATGATTTTTTTTTTTTTTTAATCAGAACGGGAGATAAATTCAGAAAGTCTTTTGAGTCACACTGGAGTTCAGGAACTGCCAGCATTTCCCAGAAGCCACAAAGAAAAAGTCGGACAGATGTAAATACTTAACAAATATTTAGCTTCTGTCTTCCACTAGACCTCATAAACAAAACTGAAAGGCCATTAAATGAGAAAATTGTTTGCAACAACGAAAATAAATAAATAAATGGCTAAGCTTAACATTCTTTATACGTGTATAAAAAGCTTATGGTGGATGAGGGAATTTTAACTGTACAGTCTTTCAGGAGAGTAATTTCACAAGGTCTAAAGAGCCTGAAACAAAAAGTCCACCCTCTTTGACCCAGAAATCCTACCTCGTTCAGTCTATTCTAAAGAAATAACCACTGAAGACATCAAATATTTATCCATAAGCATTACTTATAAAATTTCTTAAAAACATAAACTATCTAAATGCTCAACAATCCAAATATTCAACCATGGAAAAGTAGTCAAATAAGTTAGGAGACTTCCATACAATTAAATGCTATGTGGCCACAAAAAAATCATGGGAATTTAATGATTCAGAAAAATTCCTTAGAGACAATGTTATAAAGAAGGAGGAAAAAACCCAGGATACAAGACTGCGTTATGAGCTGTATGTGAATTTTTTTATGTTAAAAAGGGTTAGACAAACTTTAAGGAAATACATAAAATCTAGCAGCAGTTATAAGTGGTGGGATTAAGTATAATTTGAATTCTTATCCTTTTCTACAAGGTTAATGCAAGAGTTAACACAAGCATCATACAAGTAGCCAACACAGATGAAAACTAATGTTCTTTTTCTCTCCTCTACATGGCTCTTGAAGGCAGAACTAGAATCGGAAAGTGTTAGGAACTATGGGGAGAAAATTTTAGTACAATATAAATAGAAAGCACGTTCCTTAGAGTGGTTTGAAAAATGGAAGGTAAAACCTCAGAAGAGTGAGCGCTGTGTTCCTGGAAGCATTCAGGCTTATACTGAAAACACTTCCAGCTGCTCATTCATTCATTCCAACGCCTACCTAGCATCTATTTGGTGCCAGGTACTCATATGGTCACCGGAGATCTTGCAGGCAGCAAGACATATTGAGTCCCTGCCTCACAGAGGTTACCCTTCCAATTGGGGGATGGAGACAATAATGTGTTAGAGGTGATAAATGTCAAGTGGGCTAAGGGAAGAGAGTGCAGGTGGAGGCAGTGGCTGGGTCTTTTTCAAAGATGTGCCCAGGGCCGGTCTCATTTTGAGTAGAGAAATGTACTTAATAATGCCAAGAAGAAGGCTTATGGATCCTTAGGGTTTGAGAGTTAGCAGAGGATGCAGCTGGAGTAGAAATGCAGAGTGAAGAAGGGGTAGCCAAGCACCGAGAGAGCAGCGGAATCAGGAGAGAAGAAAGTCAAGACTAAGATGACTGGTGGGGAGACCAGTCAACAAGGTGCTTATCTGTATGACCTGTTTGGCCAAAGGGATATTAGCAGGTCTGATGCAACAGGGGCTTGGCAAGGACTTGTGCGGTTAAGCTTAACCTTATAGCTCTGCTACCCTGTTGAGAGGACACACCCCAGCTGCCCATTGGTTCCAAGAAGATGAAAGACACATGGAACAGAGCTGCCCAGGGCAGCTCAGCTTAGATCCGCTGACCCACACACCTGAGAGTGAGCCCAGCTGAGACAGTTGCTCCAGCCAACCCCCAAATATGTGAGAATAAATCAGTACTGTTTTTAGCCAATGACTCTGGAATGGTTTGTTACACAGCAGTACTGTGGCAATGGCTGACTAATACAAGGCCCAACCTTAACCTAAGAAATAGACTGGTGTACTTTGGTTGGCTTGGGGATATTCTTGATTATTCCAGAATGCTAGAGAGGCCTGACCAGCTCAACAAATCACAGCCATGAGAGTAATTCCTAGAGCACAGCAGCCTTATCCAGATATTATTTCAACATGACAAGATAATACTCCATTTTAAGTTAGATCAATATAAGTTAATCAATACCATGATCCAGTTTCTTATTTGTTTCCTAAACGGAGAGTCTGTTATCAAATAGCCTTAGCAAAAGCACTAAGGTTGCCTCTCTCATCTGCTCTGCTACAAAGTTTTCCCCAAGTGTTTGTTCACTACCCTCCTAAGAGACATTTTACAGAAATAACCAGCAAAGAACAGAGCTTCTCTCTAGCTAAACCACATTATAGGTATTTGAGGCTTCAGGACACAATGAACCAGAGTGAAGCTCACCTTTACAGTTCTGAGGAACAAAGGTCCAGCCGGAGCTCCACCACAGTAAGAATACCCTATAAAATGACTTTGAATAAAGCTTTCCTAAGTCCTGACCTGGGGATGCCTGAGACCAGACAAGATTCAGTGATTCCCTCAGGATTAGGCCGATACAGCACAAATTCCCACAAGGCTTCTACCAGAATCTGTTATCTCTAGTTTCCAAAGTCTTTACATACAAGTCTCCTCAATGGAAAACCTCCAAGCCCTCAAATTGTGCCTACCATTGCTTTAAGTGCTAGAGTACCAAATTTGACGTAAATACTATGATGGTATTTAGCCTGCTGACACTACTGAACAGCGGAGCTGAGGTCTCAAAGAGGGATGAGACACCGTAGTCCATCCAGACTTCCTTTCCCAGCTGCTGCCTGGCTTCCTCTCCTTCCTCCCAGGTCACAGGCCCAGAAGGAGGGCTGTGTGGTCAGTGGGGAGACTTGGGGTGTGAAGTAGGAATAAAGCAGGTCCTTATTTACCAGCTGTCTCCTCCACTGTCTGCCTTCCAGCCCCTCAGCCCTCTGCTCTGCTGTTCTGAATCCACAGTGCTGATTCACCTACTTAACTATGAAGCAAGTTCAGAATGGCTGTCAAAATTTGATCATCTGTAACAGCAAAAAAGTCAATGAACCACAGAGAACAGACAGCTGGGCTTTTAAAGAGCCCCTTGTTTTGACGGCCTCGTCCACTCTGCGTCTTCTCATTACCTTCCTGGCTCAGCCTTGCTGGGATGCGCACCGAGTTGGGTATAAATAGGTCTCTCTTACAGTAAAGGCTCCCAATGTAAAAGGTTAAATCACACCACATCTATGGAAAACAGTCCATTATCACTGCATTTTGTATTAAAGTAAAGATGCTTCCCTACTGTGCACAGAGAGCTATTTGCCCCAGTATTGTATAAATATTTGATGACAGTCTTTTGGCAAAAGACCACCTTAATATTCCAAGCTTATGATTTTACAAGAAGGGTGTGCAAAAAGGAGGTTTGCCCTATTATTTCAGGAGGTAAATTCTGGGAGGCAAGCACTCTTTCCCTGCAGCCCCTGAGACCCAGCAAGCTAAGCCTCAGGCTCACCCTGGGAGCTGCTCCCCGAAGTCCAGCTGGAAGCGCACACCATGACAAGTGGTCAACGTCTGTGGTCTAATTATGTGGGATGAAAAAAAAAGTCACCATTCTCCTTTTAACAAGCTAGATTGGACTAATTTGTCCCCGCTGGGGAAGCTGGCCTAACAGATTTCCTTGAGTCTCTGAGAACCCCTTCTCCCCAGCAGAGGCTGCACAGTGCTCACAGCACCTCCTCTGTGCCAGGAATAGCATGTCCCAATTACATAACCATAACTGCACATGTGACTGCTGTCACAATGACCTATGACCCCACCATAAATGCAATCACTGTTTAACCAATCCTCGGTGATGGTGCCACGTTGCTCCCCAATCATGCCTAACTGACTGATATTATCAAAAGACTGAGCAGGCCTACTGCCTTCTTCTTCCCGAGCACTCACAGCTACTGTTGGCCTGCCCTCACTCCTGGCTTCTCACTTTGAAGTGATGAGTGATCTAGAGGAGGTACAACCCATCTTCAGTTATAGCAAGGTGAGCCTGCAAGTTCAAAGCCATGTAACCAACCCGACGGGGAAGAAACACTCTGATTCGGTGTTTGCTGGATGTGAGGCACGTGCCCAGGTGCAGTTCATAGTTTCTCACTGAATCCCTCCCCCACACATGTAAGGCTAATCATTCCCTCTTAGTGGGTGAGCAAATGGAGGCCTCAGACGTTAAATCACATGTCTGTGTTCAAATGGAATGCAAAGGCCAAAAGAGATCGAAAGTATGATTTGATGCCAAAGCCTACGCCCTTCCAATAACTAACAGGTATTTACTGAGCCAGCACTCAGTGTGCGGGCGCTGGGACTCCAGCTGGCGGTGGCGATGAACAGCCCAGGTTCCTAGCCTGACTGCTACACCATCCTCCATGTCCGGTGTTTTGGGTGGCGTCCTATTGAGGTCACAGTGAGACCGGCTTTAGGGCTTCAGTTTGGGGCCAAATCTGTGCAGATGCCATGCTTTCCTACATGGGACAAAAAACACACTTGGAGGTGAAGCAGTTGTGTATTTCAACATAAAGGAGGGTATACAGCAATGAGAAGAACTGATCCGCATTACACTTAAAATGTGGGTGGATCTCACAAATACGATGAGTCAAAGAAGCCTAACACAAGAAAGGCATTCATTCATATATAATTCATAGATTACAACTAATCTATGGTGTTTCAAGTTGGGTCTATGGTCACCCCTGGGAAATAGGGATGATGAGGAGCATGAGGGGGGCTTCGAGGGGGCTGGTATATTCTATTTCTTGATCTGGTGCTGGTTACAGAGATGTGCTCACCTTGTGAAAATCTTCTGGGCTATATCCTTATAATGTGCATAGTTTTCTTGATGCATGCTATATTGCAATAAAAAGGTCATTTGAAGATATGCTACAAAAATAAGGGAAAATGCATGTATGGCATAAGTGAACCCTCCCCCCACATGAATAAGTGGCTCCTCTGAAACAGAGGCCATGTCTGTAATCAGGAGGCCAAACATTCCCAGGGAGCGGCTGCTGGAAGCACCTGGGATTGCCTCACCTCTTCTCTCTTCCCTTCCATTCCGCCTACATCTAGCTTTCAGTTCCTCAGGTTCCTGTGATACACACCCAAATACCAGCTTTTCCCCTCATCACCATTGGCATTACCGAGCATCATCCAGAAACTTTTATTAGGCACCTTCTGTATACAGCACACGGTATACAAACACTGGGGTGCTAAGAAGTACAATACGCGGAACCCGCCAGAGGGTTTGTAATCTCTACGTGAATGTATTTCTACGTGCATTTTATTTGAAATAGGTACACTTTTAACCTGCACATTTTGCAAATATAAAGTCATACAGGTTATGCTGGGCATCAAAAATGATGATATAAGTACCAAATGTTATTTGGATTTACATGTGGCTGGAGTATCAGGGACAGTCTCAAGGAAGACAATCTATCAAAAGGATAGGAGTGGAGAGACATGTAGGTATAATGTGTCTCCTGATGAGATGCAATATGTAAAACCCAACACCATCTGGAATGTACTGTAGTCATAGTGCTTAATTTATCAAGGCCTTAGAACTAAATTCCAGTGTACAGGATACTGAGGCTGGAGAAATTAGGTAAATGACATCACAAGGCACCGACCAGACAAATAATGCAGGCCATTGGGGAGGGTTAAGGGGCTGGCTTTATTTCGAACAGTGAGGGTCATAAAAAAAGACTCTTTTAGGTCAAACTTGAGAAGTGAGGACATGGGCACCATATGCAGTGCATAATGTTGGACCAGATTCTGGTTCAGATCATCAGACCACTTGCTGCCAAGGACATTTTTGAAAGAAATGAAAACATTTGTTTTGTTTTGTTTTTAAATTTCTTTTGAGAGAGAGAGAGAGAGAGAGAGAAAGAGAGAGAGAGAGTGCACACGCAAGTGCGCAGGGGAGGGGCAGAGAGAGAGGGAGAAAGAGAATTCCAAGGAGACTCCATGCTGTCAGTGCAGAACCCTACGTGGGGCTCGAACTCACAAACCGTGAGATCATGACCTGAACTGAAACCAAGAGTCAGGCACCAAACTGACTGAGCCACCCAGGTGCTCCCAACTGAAAACATTTGAATGTGGGATGGATAAAGCCGATACTGCCAGAGGTGTAAGGAGTGTGGGGCTAGGAGAGGGTGAGGGGAGGGCCAGGGGAGCAGGAGAAGGAGAGCCAGGACAGGGCCAAGGGAGTACAGAGTGAGGGTAAAGGGAGGTGGGGACAAGGCTAGGGAAAGGGCAGAACAAACGACAAGGCCAGCTAGGGGACAAAGGGAAGACCAAGGCAGGCAAGGAGAGTTGATGATGGAAGCAGTACCATCGATGGCCAGTGGTGGCAGCAGCAGGGCCCCTGCAGGCCTGGGGGCCCTTGGGGAGAAATCAGGCTCCTGTGTGGGTGTTTAGATGGTGGGCTCCCAGCTCCACCTTGCCCTTACCCTTGACTCCTGTACCCACCCGACTTCTCACCAACAGCAGAAAGATTCCCCTCCTGGCGTCTCCCACCTTCTGGAAGCACGGATCTTGGCCTTTGTCTCACTGGGTGGTGTTTCTGTGCGTCTGTCTACTCTGGTGTCTGACCAACCCCTGGACCCATCCACACAGGTGGCTGGCAACCCAGGTCCTGCTACTTTCCTAAAGGTGACTCTGAAGCTCCCCTCCCTTCCCAAGGGCCACCCAAGGCCTCACTGGGAGCCTAAACCTCTTGCCAACATGGCCACCTCTTATCCCCTCATATCCATTTTCCCTAGCCTTACCCTCCTTTCTTCTTACTCCTTTCTTACCACTTACTAGCTGGCAATCTCAGCAATGACTTAACCACTCTGTGCCTCAGTTTCCACAGCCGTCTCACAGGGATAACAATGGTACCTACTCCACCGAGTTGTGGGGATTAGATGAGTTGCTATGTTTGAACCGCTCAGACCAGCACTGACACAGAGTAACTGCTATGCGACCATTAGCACCATTACGCTTCTCTTTTATTTGTGCCTCTGCTTGCCAGGGCCCAAGGGCAAGCTGCCCCAGCTGAAGACACTGGGTCCTTCTAAGGCGTAATAAAAGTCTCCAGAGGAAGATCCCTGGAGACTCAGCAGAAGCCCAAACTTGGGGACCATTCAAGTCTTCCCATGTCCTAGGGGGTAAAGCCTTGAAAACAGAAGCTGGAGTCTTAAATGAACCATTCAGGCTGTTCATGGGACAAAGTTCTCACGAGTTTTATGACTGTGGAAAATATTTCAGAGTACAAATATCCACTTAAGAACCAAGACTGGTGTTTTTCCAGGTGGCAAACAGCTTAAAGATGTGCTTCCTGCTCTGCCAGGTTTACTTGTAAAGGCACTAATTATCTTATTAGAAACAGGTTCCTTTTTATAATTATGATTAGCTTGCCTTTTTTTTTTTTTTAATTCTGGGAAAAGAGCATATGCATATTTCATCCCTGCCCAACGGAAACCCTGGGCTTTTCCAGAGCAGAAACACCCTGGCCACTGAGCATTACTCCCAAGTCAAGTTCCCCTCCCATCGGAGGGCGAAATTCTGTTTGAAGTTTGAGTGGGTTTAAATAAATTCTGTTCTGACAATTTTGCAGCCATCCCCAAGATGTGCAGCTGTGGCCAAGCCATAGACCTGTCCCAGCTTTGGGGGTTGGCTTCCATGGCTGCACTTGCCAGGGGAAATTTCATGTTCTTTCTTCAAGGCAGGAAGGCTGGATTTACTGCAAAAGCCAAGAGAGGATAGAACAGCATTTCCAACACTCAGGTCAAATCTGAAGAAAACGCTGTATGAATTCTCTGTGCTTTTGGACTCAATGTCAGGGAATGGGGTAGGAAGAAGGGGTAGGGAATCGTCTTGATTGCCAAAGCCATAATGCCCAAAAGTTCATATGGCATTGTGAACTTTCAAGGTGTCCTCTCTTGGGGCTCAGCTTGCCCCAGACACGATGGGCAGTAGGGCCAGAGAAAACTTCCCTTTTGATACCCCAATTCTCCAAAGTGGGGCTGCCTATGTAGCTGTTACCTTCAATGCCTCCCTGAACATCTTTGAGATGTTAGTATAACCAGGGCGCCTGGGTGGCCCAGCTGGGTAAGCATCTGACTGTTGATTTCGGCTCAGGTCAGGATATCACAGTTCATGAGTTTGAGCCCCACATTGGACTGTCTGCTGGCAGCACAAAGCCTACTTAGGATCCTCTGTCCCCCT
Organism: Hyaena hyaena; assembly: GCF_003009895.1. Classification (NCBI taxonomy): domain Eukaryota; kingdom Metazoa; phylum Chordata; class Mammalia; order Carnivora; family Hyaenidae; genus Hyaena; species Hyaena hyaena. Next base: position 287,398 of record NW_024081006.1, read on the forward strand.
CTCTCTCTGCCCCTCCCCTACTCGCTTTCTCTCTCAAAAACAAATAAACATAAAAAAAAAAATATTAGTCTAACGAACTCTAGGTTTCCCAGGGACAAGGATGTATGGCCACAGAGACCCTAACAAAAGATAAAAAGAGTGGTTGCCACATCCCAAGATGGGTGATGGGGTGTCCTTACAGGAAGTAGGAAGTGAAGGACTTCTCTCTGGACTCCTCTAATACCAGCGAATCAATAAGGGCTGTAAACATCTGCCCTAAGTAAAAGCAACTCATGTTTTATGACGAATCTCAAAACAGACTGTGGCGTTCTCTGGCTTCCGGGACACAGGGAAGACCTCCTCAGGGAGAGGGAGGTTACCAGCCTTGCAGCCAGAGAACCAAATGGAGTCCTCATGGTTGTATTAATGAAATGTATGCTCTAGAACTGCATAATACACTACTAGGCACTAAGCATATTTAGTGACTTAAATTTAATAAAAATTAAATAAATTTTTAAATTCAGGTCCTCGGTCATACTAGCCACATTTCAAGTGGTCAAGAGCCATGTGTGACTGGAGACTACCATACTGGACAGTGCGGATATAGAACATTCCCATGATCACAGAAAGTTCTGTTGGAAGGTGCTGCTTGACATGTATTCTTAATGAGCCAATCACCTTTCTTATGTCATTCATCCATTCCACAAATGGCTGTGCCCCTTATACTGTACAATGCCTGCTGCTACTGTATTAACACATTCGCATTAGATACTGATACTCAGACAGGAACAAGGGACTCACATCCAGAGTAAGAGCTGGCTGTGGGTGCTGTACAATGTGCTACGGCTTCAGACGATGTAAAGTATGTACATTCAGAATTAAGCCTGATGTCCCTTCTGAAGATGTTTGCTGGCATTTCAAGGACTGAATCCAAACTCTGTTCCTGACTCTGCTAATTCTTGGAGAGAGAAACTGCTCAACAGCCAAGACACGGTGCTGTCAATGCCCCCTGCCAGGTTTTGCTGGGATCAACAAATTTGGTGTGACGTTTCACTTAGGAACCCTGCTGACTGGCAGCCTTCCGGAGCCTTACGTGGCGGTACGGCAGCCCCACTCCCCAAGCTGCCTCCCAGCTTCGAGGCACCCTAGTGGCTCAACTTGCCTTCGTGTTAACCCCAAACCCGTTCTCTGCTTGACACATTTCCCCACAGTGGGCAGCCTTTCTGCCTTAGCATAGCAGCCGTCAATAGTGCTACCACATGTTATCTCCCTCAGAGACAACACCTTTTTGAGGCGGGGGTACATGGTGCCATGAGATACAGAGACAATGTGTGTCTCTACACAGCTTTACAGAAAGTAGGCAGTTCAATTCATTTCTCTGCAGTTGATTCCAAGGTGCTGCTACTGCTACTTCAAACTGTAATAGTGTCTGCAAACAATTTGCACTTTTGGAGCGGCACGATCCCAGGGGGTAATTAACAAACGGGGAATAATCTTTTTAAAAGTCTTTAAAAGCAACAAAGATTGAGGCCACCATCAAAAACAGAATCATTCTCCCTTCTGTGTCATTCTAGAGGATACCTGGCTGACTGACTCCTAGAGAGGTTTAGGGAGTGCAGGTGCTGGATTCTGTGGAAAATTCCTCAAAAGGCGTTAATTAGAAATCAAACACAGCATGTTCATGAGCTGCGGGGCTTTCTGAATGGGGCAGGCTCTAAAGATGGGCTAAGGAGAAAAGAGAAGAAGAGTTCATGAGGGCTGCCCAAGGTTTGTAGCTTCCATACCATTGACCATGCCAAGGTAGAAGACTGCATTCACCAGCATGCCTCCTTTCCGGAAGTGGTCACTCATGTGCTCCAACCAGTTGGCATCCAAACTGCTCACTGTCTGGCCGTTCCTGGAGACCCGGAGAGGGATAGTGACCGGATAGTACTGTCGGCACTTTTGTTGGCTCTTCGGTTTGTTGAAAAGGGCGAGGATCTCCATTTCTGTTGGGATTTGTAAAGAAGGTGAGAAAGAAGAAGTCAAACAGTGATAAAAAAAAAACTGCCTCACTGAGTATAGTGAGCCTGAAGAAATGATATCAAAGGTAAACTCTGCTAGGTTGCACTGTTGTCAAATAATAAAACCTGATTTCAGGTAGGTTAGGGAGCCTTGAAAGTTAGGGAGCCTTGAAAGTGACATGGACATCAAAGGTCTTTTGGGCTTCCAATGGGCGGGGGGGTGGGGGGGGTGGGTGTGGGTTCTGAATTTGTCGTATAATTAATAGCTGTTACCTTGGATCATTCTGTACAGTCAGGACAAGGTAGACATTTCTAGAAATTCATACAAAGGTGTTTTGGAAGAAAAAGTGGACATATTTGGATAAGAACTGGTCTTAAAAAACAAAGGTGAATATACAGAGGCACATAAAAATAAAAATACTACTCCAATTCCAGGAACCTCGCATACCCTTGAACTCACTATTTATAAACTGTAGTGGTGTTTCCTGGGGCCGAACCCATAATACTTAATCAAGTACATCGAAAATACACCATTGATATATAAAAATAAATATGTTCCCGTAAATGAGGGTTCCTGCCTGGAGTGGTAGGTAGGTGGCAATGCGTGTGGGGCTCTGAGCTTTCCTTTTCCTTCATTTATAGCTCAGTCTTCAAAAATCAATACTCACTAGCACCCAGCAGCTGACCCACTCCAGCTGTACGTGCTGCTGGGCCATGCAGTATCGGCCGCAAGGAGCAAATACCTGGAATTTCAATTTCAATCTAAGTCTTGAAGGTCTTTTTGTGTTACTCATTTAGTCAAGCAATCAGAGTTTACCCACAGCTTAAAAAGCTTTGCTTACACAGGCTACTCAGGAATAGGCTTTGGTTTCCAAAAATATCCATTGGAATAATAAGAAAATCCCCACCCTTCTTTCAGAGAAATATTTTAAAGGTCGTAAACAATGGCTGACATTAGCAAAAAGGACAAAGTAGGAGAGACCTGGCCTAGACCCATGTTCTGGGACGCTGTATCCTCTACTTCAGTATTTCACAATTTTGCCGTATCCAAAGATGAGCTGAATTATTCTTCTCTGAAACAGAATCACTTTCCTTTATTTAAATAAATGAATTTAAAAAGGAAACTCTGTCTCATGACCATAAGGGAAAAACTACCACTTGCTATAAACAGAAGGGAATGATGAGGCACATTAACACCAAATATGTCCATCCACACGACATCTAAAATTATCCCACATAGGTACTCTATTCCAGGCAAAGGAAGTCTTTTACAGCTCCATCTGAGCAAACAGCAGCAGAGGTCTCTGGGGAGCAATGGCAGGCTCTGACACTTTGTCAGTAGCAAGAGTGAAGCTACCAGCGGGGGGGGGGGGGGGGGGGGGCTTTCTCTCGATCAGATAGAACCAATTAGAAAGGTGCCCATCTTCAAAGATTGCCACCTGGATTTTAAACAACCGAATCTGGCCTATTTATTATTCCCACCCCAAATTACCTTTCTCAGTTCACTTGCCAGACTCAGGAAGCCACCTCCAGCCAGTACATGCTTTCCCACAAGAAATTAGGGCTTGGTGTATGGAGGTGGTAATCACTAGACTATTTCATGACTTTGAAATACACACTTGAGGAATGGAGTCATGCAAAGAAAGGGTTGTAATGGAGGGAAATCGAGCGTTGGACTGGAGCTGGGGGGAGGATGTGAACCACATGATCAGGCATCGTCCAGTCTGAGGTGCTGGGTGTCCAAATAAAAGCCACACCTACTAAGGACAAGAGAATAAGCACTGCTTTAGAGAGCCCCTGACTTCATCTGGATTTCTTTCAAAGCAGACCGTGTAAGTTTTTGAGTACCAATAATTTATTTAGGAAGTGATCCCAGGAAAAAATGAGGGAGGAGGGAGGGATAAGAGATAGGGAAGAGAGGAAACCCAGTGAAGGGTACATCAATGAGCAGGTTAGTGCTACAGCAACTGGGGCTCAGTTAACTGCACAGAACACACCTCTGATTGCCTTGCCACAGGGCAAGGAAGCCTGAGTATTCATCCTCAGGGAGTGAGGGAGGTATGAATTCCCTGGGGCACATGGCCTGTTGGCACCTGTTCTCATTCCAGAGAATGCCTCCAGGCAGAGGCTGAGAAAGCTGTCCTCAGGTGACCCAAGGTGGGCCAGGGCACCAGTCACCATACTCTGCTTATAGACAAGCACAGGTGCATATAGATCAAAAAGAAAAAGAAATCACAACCTCTACATGGAAGAGGTGAGTGGAGAATTTGACAGTGACCGAAGTCCAAAAATACAGGACAACACTCGATCTTACAGAGGGATTCCCCACTCACATGGGAAGACAAAAGCACAACTTTCCCAATGCGTAAAGAAACAGAAAAAGGGGAAGGCCAAAAGGGGAAGGGAGGGTGCCGGGCGTGGGGCAAAGGGAAGACAGAGACTGCCGGACGGGTGGACGAGGTGGACAGTGCGGTGCTGACAGCGCACTCGCTTTCACATCAGGGTCCTCCCCAGGGAGGAGGGCCAGAGCCAGAGCCAGAAATAAATTCTTCAGGAAGGAAATGCTGCTGGAATCTGAAGCCTCCAAAAGATTAGTAGCAATGAAATATCGGGAGAAACCCGATTTCAGATGTGTAACCCTTTAGTTAACTCCCCTGTCCCCGCATATCCTTGGCCACGGTCCTCTTTCTCACTACTCGTGTGGAAACCAGCCAAGAGAAACTGTCCCCAGATGATGCCCTTTGATGTTTTAATCTTCTGATTCTCCAACACACATCATCACATGAGCAGGCACCAAGGGTTCCAAAAAGAAGTCCTAAGTTTGTTTAAATTTTCTCAGCTGCTCTGTGACTCTGCCATGACCCCAGCTGGAAGATTTTTCCAGACATGGGACAGAGAGTCCCAAAGGAGGGGGGAAGGCATTGTTTCTGAGAATGTTCTGAGAACAGCCGAAGAACTGGATGGCACGGCACCCAAGGAGAATGAAGACTGTCTTGCCTTGTGTTTTTATTTATCTTCTGGTCTTTCTCTTTCTCTCTGATGCGGGGGGCTTTGCCTTGTGCCATGTGGATACCCTCTGTCCAGAAAAGTCCCTGTAATATGATAGGGGATGCACATACGTTTGCTGGATTGACCTAAGCCAGATAAGTGCAGGGAGCTAGGGGAGAAGGAGGGGGTGCCAGGCTTACTGGGTGCTGCTGGCCTGGTAGCCAGGTCCACGGAGGCCTTGCTAAGCTCCTCAGGAGCAGGGAAGGAGACAGATGCCCAGTTCTGAGGCCCGGGCCAGGCAGCTGGGATTTAGGCACAGTATGGAAGTCTGCGGTCTGTCTGCCAGTATGGTCCAGGAGAGCCTGTGACTGGCAGGTAGGAGGCAGGCTGGTTGGGTCCTGATGTTCCAAGAGACCTCCAGACTGGAGGGAAGGAAGTGTGCAGAGTCTGGCATAAAGCGTGGGGCTCCAGGGCTAGACTGGGAGGAGCAGGTGGCTGGTGAGTTGACTGGGTGGGAAGAAACATGTGGGAGCCAGACTTGACCTGGTAGCTGAGTGGGGACTAAGGTCTGTTGAGGTGACAGGCCGCGGGGCTAAGATGAAAGGTCTGCACTGGGAAGCAGGGCTGTGGGCTCCGTGACAGGACGAGAGGCCAGAGGCCTCAAGCCTGTTTGGATTCCTGAATCTGAGAGAAACTGCTTCAGGCTTCTGTCAGGCTTGGGTACTACCAGCAAGGCACTCTGGGCCTGGGTGGGGCTTGTCTGTGGAGGCAAAGTAGGGGAACCAAGCATATAGACTGTTCCACGGGAATCCCCTGGTGAGGACGGCAGCAGCTATAGGCACTGACACCTCTACCATCTGATGTGACTCTCCCAACCCCCACAGGAGGGGCTGCATCAGTTCTAAGCCCAGAAGCCTTAAGTGGATCCCCCAGACATCACAAGCTGGAAAGTGGCAATGCCAAGAGTCTTTCAAGCCTCTAACCCTGGGCTGTTTCCAAATCTAACGAGAGGCTAATTTCATCAGTACACAGAAAGCAGGAGCTGTGGACCACGGGTGGAGCTCAACAGCTGTTTGTTAATGGACCGAAAGGCCAAAAGATGGCGGCAGGTGGCAGATTTGGGAGGAGGCAGAGCCACAGGGTAGCGCCAGCCTGGGGCGCGGGAAGGGGAGGGGGCACACATCAGAAAGGCCAGACTCAGGAGGACACCTCTTCTCTCTCTCCACACAGTGAGCTGGCTGCCAAGGAGACCTACTGAATAAAATCCCCTCTGCCGGGAATACAATTGAGGTCACTCACTGGCTTGGGTTTCTGGCTGCCATTTCTGAGCATTTTAAGTGACTAGGCACAGGCTAGGAAGATGTTTCATTATTGTTTCAGTGACAGAACAATCTGAATTTGCGTGAACCTCTCTGGCAACACAGATGCCCACGGAAGGACAGAAAGGAATGTTGAAAACCAGGGGGGAAGGAAGGGACAGGTGGACATCTAGGGGCACCTTCCTAACCTTTCCGTGCACTGGCCTTCCCCACCTGGGCTGTCCATGCTTCCCATCTGCCGAAATGCATCCCTAGGGGCCATTCATGCTCCTCTGAGCAGAGCTGGTGGGGGTGCTGTGTGTTTACCATAAGGCAAGGGCAGGTGTGGGAGGGGCAGCATCCAGGAGTGAGGCATGGGGCTGTCCCTACACCAGCTCAGGCCGTCTCTGCACAGCAATGACACCAAACCATGCGGAAAGTCTCCTGGACCAGGAAATACAAGTCAACGATCAAGAAGAGACCCACAAGATGGGTCCCCAGAGGGACCTGTATGGGCAAAGCGGGGCATAACCTCTGGACCAGAGCAGCCATTCAAGAGCCCACGGGGATGGGGAGGGGCAGCCTGCCCCCATGTCTGGATGGTGAATTCACCAGCAAGCCTCATGTGACCAGTGGCAGCCTAGACCCGGCTCCCCTAGGCCTCCTATAAAGGAAGTAAATTAAATGAGGAGAAGGAGGGGGAAAGAGGGTGACTCCCTCTGGATTTTTTTTAATTGTCTTGCTGTGATTGCCTATTTAAGCCCACCTGGCAGAAAGAGACGTGAAAACACTTCACCCTCCTTAGGGGGCCCTGAGAGAAAAGCATGCCGAAAGCTGAGCAAGCAAGCAGCAGGGAGGGGAAGCTGGGGGGACTTGGGGGACCAGGTGATGGTGCAAGGAATCGGTAAGACTTCTCAGGAAAAAGATTTAGGAGAAAGGCTCAGGTCAGGTGAAGGCCATGACCGATGCCAGCAGCGTCCCTACATGTCCGGTCTTTGGGGAGGCTGAATGCTCAAGCTAGGGGATAAAATGTCACTACATGAGGGCACAGAAGGTGACTTTCCCTATCTGTGAAATGGGCTAATAATAGCATCTGCCATCATAAAGCTGCTGTGAGGCACCACCAAGATGGATACTGGAAGAACTTAGAACAGTTCACCCAGAGAGTTACCACCATCATGACTGTCCACCTCCAGCAAGGCCACGTATGAGGCGTATAACCCCTGTGTGTTCCTTAACTAATGAAAAAGAAAACCCAAAGGCTCATTTGTTCCACACACGAAGAATACAGGATAATAATAAGCTGCCTAAATTTCAGAGAGACCCATTGCATCCTGAGCAGAGATAAGAGCCAGCTTTGTGTGTAGACAACAGCCAGCCAGCTGCCCACTGAGATTAAAGTGGGGTACTGTAACACCCCCCATCCCCAGGGCTGAAATTCCCATCCACTGCTGGGCTGACCACTTCCAGACACACCATTAACCCATTATTCTTTAGCAGGCTCTGGTTTGCTAGTAAAGAACAGGGACTTGAAGAAATGAGGCACAGGTCAAGATACCTTGGGTGTTGAGGGGTCTCTGTGGGTTCAGTGGGGGGTCTTTGGGTGAGGGAAACAAACGGCCAAGGGGCAGCCAGAGGCATGCAGGGGAAACAGTCCTAGGACAAGTCTCCCCAGTTCATTCTCCTGGGGTCAACCACAGAGGGCAGGAAGTCTGGAAGGAGTGTTGTAGAAAGGTAGATTCTAGAGCAGGAAATCTCAGGAAAGTCCTGAAGGGAATGCCTCCTTTCTCAAAGCCAGGGCTCCATGCAGAGGTGGAGGCCCGTGGTCAGGGCTAATACAGCTCACACTTAGAGCGAGTCAGTGTTGAGTGCTTTAGATGCACATCTCGGGGCGCCTGGGTGGCTCAGTCGGTTGAGTGTCTGACTCTTGATCTCAGCTCAGGTCATGATCTCACGGTCTGTGAGATAGGGCCTCACATCAGGCTCTGTGCTGACAGTGTGGAGTCTGCTCAGGATTTTCTCTCTCCCTCTCCTCTGCTTCACTCTCTCAAAATAAATAAAACATTTTTTAAAAATGTACATCTCATTGCCTTTCAACAAGAAACTATTGTTCCATCTCTATTTTCCAGGGTAAGAAACTGAGGCACAGGAGGGTATCTTGTCCAAGACTGCCTAGGCAGAAGGTGGCAAATGGAATGTAGCGCGGTCTGGTTTCTTAACCACAGTGCTGCCTGCCTCAACGATTCCCGCCCTCTTCTTTGGGGAGCTGTGCCTGCCTTTAACTCTTGCTCTCGTATTTTCCCCCAAGGAGGCTCCCCCAGAACACACATACAGCCCAACCACAATGAGAAGATGGAAGTTTCTGGAATAAGACTTAGACATTCATCAGGAGGCACACACAGGGTCTGAATGTGCTCTCGGCTACTCTGGAGGGAGCAGAAGTCTCCCTCAAACAGTGTGAAAAGTCCCAGGGATGAAAAGCCCTGCTTCCGTACATATTTAAGAAGGATCCAGGACTTAATTAAACAACAGCTATAACATATCCCAGAATAAAGGCAGTGCCAGTCTCTCCTACTAACTCAACATTGCAAGTGAGTCGAGAATGACCCACTCCACTATTTTCTTTTCAGGATGTACCAACTTAATATAAAAAAAGAAACTGTTTGGGGCGCCTGGGTGGCTTAGTCGGTTAAGCGTCCGACTTTCGCTTAGGTCATGATCTCGCGGTTCGTGGGTTCGAGCCCCGCGTCGGGCTCTGTGCTGACTGCCAGCTCAGAGCCTGGAGCCTATTTCAGAGTCTGTGTCTCCCTCTCTCTCTGACCCTCCCCTGCTCATGCTGTCTCTCTCTCTCTCTGTCCTAGAAATAAATAAAACATTAAAAAAAAATTTACTGTTTGGCCCTTTTATAACTTTATGGAAAGTTTATTAATCCTTGATTATCAGAATACCAATGTTTTCTCTCCGGGCTTAAAAAAAAAAGTTCCATTGGAATGGGAAAATAGGAAATAGTTCTTGCTCATTTGTNTCTCCCTCTCTCTCTGACCCTCCCCTGCTCACACTGTCTCTCTCTCTCTCTCCTAGAAATAAAATAAAAATTAAAAAAAAAAAAAAGAAACTGTTTACCTTTTTCTTGATTCTCAAAGCCTAAACTATTCCTCATCATTAAGAAGAGGCTAATTTCAAGAATCAGGAAATGAATAATAACATCAACTAGAAAGATGACCCAGAAAGGCCTCCAAATGCCTGGGGATCTCCTGGCACTGCTGGTTCCTAGTGCATCTTCTGAAGGCTGGAAGAGGCCACGCAGCTCACACAAGAGCCTGGCTCTTAGAAATGGCTAGACGCTAGATTTTTTGGAGGAAGAAAAAGAAAGGGGATTACAGGGAAAGGGAGAGAAACTTCACTCACCATAAACTGGGGGCCTCAGTAAAGCTTATAAGTCTATTAGAGTAGAGAGGTCTAACGAGATAAGTCCACAGACCAGATCTGCCAATTTCTTAGCCTGGGTGAAGATTTACTCTCTAAATCTCAGTTTACTCAGCTGTAAAATGGGCAGTGGTAATACAGCTCACCTACATCACACTCCTATAGGGAGAATTAAGAGAGATCAGTCATGTAAAATGCTTACTGGAGCAGGGCCTGGTACACAGGAAGAATTAATAAATGTCGGCTACTACCATCATTGTTGTATTGTTCTTTGAATCTGCCAACCTAAAATGCATGTTCTAATGGCCGTTACAATGTGATTCAGAGGATTCACATATTGGTGGCCTCTTGGCGGTGTTCTCTCCAAGCTGCTGACTTGTCAACTATACACAGTCCCTGAAATCGGGTTGTTTACAGCCTAGTGAGTTGAATCACCAGTTTCCTGCACAATCTGTCCTTAACTGGCTTTCTTGATTTCCTTCTTTAGGCAGATATTCAAAACGAGTGGACCAAAAGGGAGCACACGTTCTGCACTGGTGCCTCGCATCTTAACCCTTCCTGTGCTGAGAGCAGGGTAACTCAAGGGCAACGCAAGAGCATGGGGCAAAAATCCCTTAAGTTCTAGAATCTACTTGGAACGTGACATGTCAGAGCAAACGCAAGTCAGTTTCGTGTGGTTCTGCTTTCCCGGAAGTTACAACTTCAGTAAGCCATCAGTCAGGAGGCCTGGAAAAATGCTTGATGAAGTTTCTCCTGTTGGATAGCCTGCTGTCTCTCTGCTCTAATTCCATTTCTTTGTCCTAAAATGCCGTGGAGATTACTGGAAGGTGTTAGCCTCTCTTTTAAGTGGGTTAAAAGTCCCCGTGCTGACATACTTACTTCCTGAGGGTGGCTCCTCGCTCACTGCCAGCAGGTCACCGTCCGGCCCATCCAGAGTCTTACTCAGCCTGTGTGGAGAAGATTCTGCCCCGTCCCCCTCTCCTGAGGGCAGGCATGGTTGCTCAGAGACGGGTATCTCCCCGCCTGGGCCCTGGCCTGGCTCTGGGCTGCCATCCATCCCCGCTGGAGCACCTGGGTTCTCGTTATCCTCACACCTGCCGGGCTCCTTTTCCGCACTTCTGGCGCCCACTGGGGGGCTGCTGCCTGCTGACTTCGCGGGGCAACGGTACTGAGGTATGACGCCGACGAACTTCAGGCCCTGACTTGCAGCCTCCTGGACCTGTGAGGCAAAAAAGATGAAGGAGACCAAGTGAGTAGGATGTTCTATCAAAGGGGGACACGTGCAACATCCTAAATGCTTCACTGGAGGCCCCTGAGGGTAGTTCAGTCTGAACGAAATCTCTCAATGTCCCTCTAGGCACTGGCCACACCCTAACCCTGGCCTGCCTGGGGACAGACAGCACCAGGCTTGCTCCTTTTAGTTATGAAGCATATGGGGGAGACTGGGTGGCCCAGTCGGTTAAGCAACTGACTTCAGCTTAGGTCATGATCTCACAGTTTGTGGGTTCGAGCTCCGTGTCGGGCTCTGTACTAATAGCTCAGCGCCCGGAGCCTGCTTCAGATTCTGTGTGTCTTTCTCTCTCTCTGCCTTTCCCCTATTTGTGTGCTCTCTCTCTCTCAAAAAATAAAAAAATAAACATTAAAAAAAATTATGAAGCACATGGCTAAATAGGGCTGGGATTACTTCTCTTTGAAAAATTGCATTAGTCCCTATTGGTTATTTTTTTTTTTTTCTAAGAAGCTGCAAAAAGGTTCTAAAGGATGAATTGGAACAAAGTTTGAAAGAGGAAGTTCATTTCAGTAAGAGTTTATTTTTTTCATTATTTTTTTTTTCTGATGAATCACCTACTTCCTGCCAATCAGGCTACTGTATAATCTTGTATGTCTATATAGCCATATACTAACTACCAGATGACATTTTATGACCCAAAGAGCTTCCTCTTTTAAACAATTGTTTTGGCAGAGAAGGGCGGGGGTGGGGGAAATCATCACTGTGTGAAGGCTGCTGTGCACACTCCCCACAGCAGGACAGACACCTGCTCCCTGGTGCTCCGCCGAACCCCAAGGCATCTGAACACCACGCTGGGCCCTCAGGTGCTGCTCGGCTGTCACATGACTCTGCAAGGCACAGCCACACCATCCAGTCTAGGTAACAGGTAACTTGCTTCTCACTTCCTGAGCCTGCAAGATGGGGGGTGGCTAGTGGCCACACAAAGTACTAAGGCACTTTAATTCTCCCCTTCCTGACAGATACCAGGTGACTGAATTTAATAGCTGTATGTGAAAGAAAAATTGAAAGTAGTAGTCTAATAAAATCAAGCAAGAGCTGACCCAAACTAGAAAATCGGCTTTAAGGGGCACCCTGGGCAAGGATGCTCCCGAAATTTTACAGACAAATCAGGAAGTGAAGACCTAAGAGTTGTGTCAGTCTTAGTCACCAACCCCTGAGTGGATGACCTCAGAAAATCCTGAGGCTTCTGTAGTGATCATCCACTGTCATTTGAGAATTAGTAAGAAACACCAGCATGGAGCTACTCTTTCTAAGGGAGAAGCAAGCCGTGACCACCCTCCTTGGAAGAAACGCCCTAACTTTAAGCTGAAGGTCATTTTAGTTCAACAGTGTATATTCTAGAGAGCAATCTAGAGCAGTTACAAGTGTACAATCCAGTCTTTCTAGCTTCTGCTAGAAACAATGACCACAATAGTAGGGATTACTATCTAGTGTAGATCTACTATGTCCCAGGCACGGTACTAGGCATTTTACATAAATCGTCTATTTAACCCTTCAAAGACACCACATGGTATCATTATCTCCATTTCAGATGAGGACACTGAGGCCCAGAGACATTAAAGGCATAAAGCAAGCAGTGAGTCGCTGAGGTTCAAAGCCAGGTCTGACTCAGACCCAAGTTCATTCTCTTAATCACAAGACCAAGTGGATACCTCTCAAGGCATCATCAAGTGTTCTCGGACATGTACGTGTCCACACATACATGCACTGTTGCCTCAATTCACCCTTCAAAAGTTAAACAGAAAACTTAAAAGTCACCCCTTCCTAGTCTGAAAACCTCTTTTTTTTGCCCATTAATTTATGAAAGCTGCCTACTTTTAGAAGTTGTTTTGGAAAGCTTCTAAAAGAAGACACAGATAACAGAAGTTTTAAAAGAAAAGAGTGGGAGATAACTGTTATCAAAGAACCTTAGGTTAGGGAAGCTACCGCATAGGAAGGGTCGCGCTGAGCTTCCTGGTAACACAAGGAGAGCCATGGATTTTACAATCCTTAAATGAGATGAGGAAACGTGCCAGGTCAAAAAGAGACAAGCATAATTTGCTGGCAAGGAACAGAGAAATCTGTTGTAGGACTCTTGCAGAGCTGGGGAGTCAAATGTGTCTTCCTTAGTTTTGCAGAAAATGAAGACACGTTTTCTTACACCATTTACATACTCTTGACCCTTGATAGAAGGCGAGGACATTGTGCTACAGCACAGATCTTTGAAGGTCCTTCCGTGTGGCGCTCACATGACAGAAACCAGGTAACTGAAGACAGCTGTAGCAGATGGCAGTACGACGCAGCGCGTTAGGGCCGCTTCAGCACTAACTTCCCCAATTCCCACTGCAGTGGGTGAGGTGGCCTGTTCTGGTCTTAAAGGTCTGTGAAATAATTTCACAGATTATTTGCCAACGCTTCTTCCCAGTGGTTTGGAAACTGGCATTTTTAAAGTTTTGAACGCATTATGCACATTCTCGGGGCACGGCATTTGTAGCAGAAGTAAACGAAAACAGAACTGACACCATTTCCAGCTGTGAGACAATACTCCTAACAATTCCCAGGGGTAGCTCCCAGGGGCAGGACGGGGGGCTAGCTCCCCACAGAGCTGCACGCCTCCGTTTCAGCTGTGTGGCATTCTCCTCCATGGACGGCGTCTGAGCCTCTTCGTTTGCCGCCACGCTGCAGGAGCGGGTACACTGCTGGCACCGGCCTTGCCCCTGTCCCCCCCACCCCCACCCCCCCGCACCGAGCCCCTGCTGCGGGCGTCTCACCACAGACAAAACAGCTATGACTGCTGCAGTATTAAGAGCTGGTCCCACTGAGGGCTCAACCATAGGCTGGTGACGACTTGAGTCACGGGGTTTGGAGGCAGAAAGGCCTGGCTTGGATGGAGCTCCAGATGTGCGACTCTAGAACCAGAGTATGTTACGTCGCTTTCTAGGCCACGGTTTTCTCATCCATAAAAGGAGGGGAGTTCCATTTCTCCTGCGGTTGCCCTGAAGATCAGACATTACATGTGGCAGGTGTGCCGGAGGGCGGGCACAGAGAAGGCACTCCTGACAATCACTCTCGCTCTGCCCTCTCTCCTCATCGGCCCTCAGCTTCTGTGATCCTGCAGAGACTGCTGACAGGCAGCCAGAATAAGGAGATGAGGACCTGGACACAGGGCATTATCCCAGGCCTCTCCTTCGTGAGACTGGAAATTGGGAGAGGCTTTGCATTAATCAGACATGTGCCTTCTCCCCCAACTAACTGGGCCTCCATATTCCTTTGCCTTACTGTACCTCAAACTTATCCTCTATGCCAGGGGTTCTCAAAGTGAGAAGAGCATCAGCATCACTGGGGAACTTGTCAGAAATGCAAATTCTCAGGCCTCACTGACTCAGAAACTGTGAATCAAAACCTCTGGGGATAGGGCCCAAAGCCTTCTGGGTAATTCCAATGGACCCCAAAGTTTGAGATCACTATTCTAGAATATGCATTTCATGAAGTTAGGAGTTTTGTGCGCTGCTGTGTCTCTGGTGGATTCTGACATATGGTAGGTGCTCTGTAAGTATCTGTGGAATGAATGAATACATTAAATAATGACTGAATATATATGTCTCCTCTCCCAGAATGAGCTCCTTGAAGGTAGAGATGGAAACTAATTAATTTTTCAGCTCCCGAATTCAACTATATTAAGTCCCAACACCAGTCTAGACCAACATTGCACTTAGGTGCTGGGAATACAAATGGGAATCTCGGGGCGCCTGGGTGGCTGAGTCAGTTAAGCATCCGACTTGAGCTCGGGTCATGATCTCATGGTTCATGAGTTCAAGCCCCGCATCAGGTTCTGTGCTGACAGCTCAGAGCCTGAGGCCTGCTTCAGATTCTGCGTCTCCCTCTCTCTCTGCCCCTCCCCTGCTCATAGTTTGTCTCTCTCTCAAAAATAAACAAAAACTAAAAAAAATTAAAAAACAAAAACAAAAAGCAAAATAGGAATCCTGACTTCCAAGAAGATTCAGCTAACTAACTACTGTAAACAGCTTTGACAAACAATTACAATAAAGTGGCACAAAAAAGCTTATTTTATAATGTTATATTAAAAAATCAATATTCTGGGGTGCCTGAGTAGCTCAGTCAGTTGAGCTTCTGACTCTTGATTTCAGCTCAGGTCATTATCCAAGGGTCGTGGGATCGAGCCCTGTGTCAGGCTCCAAGCTTAGCCACTGAGCGTGGAGCCTGCTTAAGATTCCCCCTCTCTCTGTCTCTCCTGTCTCTCCCCATTCCTCTCCCCCACTCACATGCTCTCTCTCTCTAATAAAAAAATTTTTAAAAAATCAAGATTCTAAATTTTATAGACACAGTATCATGACAGCTAAGTAATATTTCTAATAGTGTGTAATTTTTAAAAATTTATCTAATGAGTATGCATATTACTTAAATTTTTAAAAATTTTTTAACATTTATTCATTTTTCAGAAACAGAGACAGAGCCTGAGTGGAAGAGGGGCAGAGAGAAAGGGAGACAGAGAATCCAAAGCAGGCTCCAGGCTCCGAGCTGTCAGCACAGAGCCTGACGCGGGGCTCAAACTCAGACTGCCAGATCATGACCTGAGCTGAAGTCAGACGTTTAACCAACTGAGCCACCCAGGCACCTTTTAAAAATTTTTTTTAATGTTTATTTTTGAGAGACAGCGCACACGCATGCAGACATGAGAGAAACAGTTGGGGAAAGGCTGAGAAGGAGACATAGAATCTGAAGCTCTGAGACATAGAATCCAGGCTCTGAGTTGTTAGCACAGAGCCCAAACAGGGGCTCAAACTCATGAACCGTGGGATCATGTCATGAGCTGAAGTTGGACGCTTAACTGACTGAGCCACCCAGGTACCCCTGCATATTACTTTTATAATTGAAAAAAGTAAATATTCCAAAAATTTCTCATAGAGCATGTTAAATGTAGGAATGGATATAAAGGTATAGAAATGACAGTGGTTATTTCTGCCTGCAGGGGAGGCGGAAAAGTCTCTGCCTGGTCAGGGCTATAACAAATGAAATAATGTAATACAGTAGGAAGAGGTAAAGAGTGTGACAGAATCAGGAGTGTGTATCTCTCACCTTACATATTCAATTCAATTTTCCCCCCAAAATCCTATGCTCAACAATATCTATTTGGGGGACCAAATCTGTAAGAGGTTTTGAAGGATGAATAGGAGTTCACCAGGTAGGTGACATAAAGGCAGTATAGTAATGCAGGTAAAGAGAAAGAAGGATCATCATGGGCAAAAACTTGATAGTATGCAACAGCCTGATGTACTGAAGTAACTTCTATGAATATTTCTGGATCATGACAGGAGAAGCCAGAAATGAGGGTGAACTGGGTATCAATCACAAGGGCCATGTGATGGATGTCACCAAATACCATGCCAGAAAAGACTCAGACTCAGCCCTGCAGGCCAGCATATCCCCCACCTTTCCCACTAAAGAATTCCAAGAGCAGAGGAGAATAGAGGCCTGAGGGCAAAGCACAAGATTTCTTTGAATGCTCATCTTTTATCTTAAACATTAATGAAAATTTTATATCCTGCACCATAGTACTGCATAGTAATCAAAACTTCTTAAAAGAGGGCAAAGTTAAATGCCTCCCTCCCCACCCCACCCCACCTCCCCCATCCTCAGCCCTTCCAGAAAAGTTCACGTCTCAGGAATATGAAACATCTTTGTGCATGAATCTTTGCAGTTCCGCTTACTTCCTTCAGGTGGATTCCTGGAAGAGGAATTAATGAATCAAGGGATATTAACTTTTCAAAGGCTGGATACAGCCTGCCAAATTGTTTACCAGAAAGGGGGAGTAGTCCTTTTTAACCAGAGGAACCACATTTCAATTTTATAAAGATCAATATTTGGCTAGACCCTAAGGGCCTTGAGTCTTCTTTACTCTAGGACAGCACTTTCTTTTCTCTTTTTCTCTCTTGAAGTCATGTGACAATGTTTGCCGAACTGATCCCTATGTGTTTCTCGTTTACTCATATATTCATTTGTTCATTCACAACCTTTCTTGAGCAGATCTCATGAGCATACTAATGGCGGGCACTAATTACTGTTCCTCGGGGTTCACCCTCAGCCACCTGGTCTCGTCACACTATACTCCCACAGTAACCTTCTCTACTCACTTGGAGGAGAGAGTTGTAACTAGTTATATGTTAATTATTTCCAAATTCAGACTCCCCAGCCATGACTTTCCTCTGGAGTTCAAACCTACACAGCCAATGATCATAGGTGCTGGGTCCACCACTGCCTTCAGCTCTCCACCTGGAGCCGCAGGCATCTATCTTCCTTAGCTCTTGCCTTTCTCTAACCTTGTATATCTGTGCACCACATCCTGCCAGATTTCTCTCCCAGTGTTTCTGAAATTGCGCCCCCATTCTCTATACATCTAAGATGAACTTTCTTCAGGTACTCATCATCTGCTGCTGGACACCACTGTTCTCTAAGCTACACCAAGTCTTCCTGAGCATGGAGTGAAATCAATGAGGAAGATCAAATCATGACCACCCGGGGCACCTTGTTACAGAATTCCCTGCAGATTGTCACATGTGTGCCTATAAAATTTCTCCAAGAACTGTGATTATTAAAACAATAGCTGTTAACATTGTACAACTCTTCCACAAAGAACTTTAAAAATGCATGATCTTAGGCCCCCAAAAAATACTTGACAGAAAAGGAAACTGGGTCTGAGACAGTTATGTGACTGGCGAAACTACCCAGGGCTAATTACTGGCAAAGTCTGGATTCAACTCAGTATCCTAAATCCAACCTGATGCTCCTTTAATGAGACCACTTCTTCTACTTTATGTAATCCAGTCTGTGCCCAAGATACCAGTTTAAACTGAAACACACCTTCATCCACCTTCTTATTTCTGCTTCATTTAAGAACCACCACACCCGCAATACTTAAGGAAATAACCCTTGCTGGTTTAGACAGCAAAAAATTAAATAGCACCATTTTCAACTGGTCTAAGACTTCATTCAGCTGCTCTGCAATGAGTAAGCACAAATTTGATAGTTAACTCTATTTTCCCAAGCTGCAATCAGAGATTATGAAGTGAAAAATATCTTTTTTTTTCCTTTTTAAAGACTTATTTCTATAAAAAAATCTCAACTCATTGTAAAAAATTAGAGCTTCTATTTAAAGAATCGCTTTCATGAAAAAAAAAGAAAAACCATGACATTGGACTAGTCGCAGAAAACTAAGATGTAGAATCTGTTACTCCACTTTCAAAATGAATACCATGCTGCTAAAGATAAGTTCAAGTATATATAGGTTTTCTCTACCATGTCAAGGTTTTGTTCCTACAGAAACTTTTATAAGCCAGAATGGCATGAGGTGAAAAAGTAATTACCATTAATCTATGGAAAAATTTCTGACCATTCCTAGACCTAAAAAATAACCTCTCTTAAGCTTTTCTGACAGCTTAGGACACACTTTGCTAACGGATGCACAAAATAAATCGAGATAAAGCACAGATGTTCACAGACATGGTTCAAAGCCATGAAGGCTGGATGCTGAGATGCTGAGCGTAGTTCCCCGGGGAAGGAGCTTGGTGGGGCCACTGTTGCTGCCTATGGTACGTGCTGCCTCTGTAATGGCTTGTGGCAAAACCAGCGCTGAATGCTATTTTTGCCTTTTGCCTTTTTTCATAAAAGCAAAAAACCTCATCGGATTTCTTCCACTTGGTGGAAACAGGTACTAAGGGAGGTTTTTGTACAGGGAGGCTGCATAACATGAACTCTCGAAAAGCGGGGGGGTACCTGCATTCTACCTAGTGCCGTGTTTGTGTTTTGGAGTACAAGGATCCGTCAGGATGAAACCAGTTACAGACGAGTGGAACGTGGATCGGGTTTTGTGAAAACGAAAGCTATACGTCACGTGGAGAAAGGAGCAGAACGAGCCTCTGCTGACAGGTCAGTAGGAACTGGGGTGCCCACAGACCATACCAGATGGCGTGGGTGAAGGGTCAGAGGCAAAGACAATTCTGTCTGAATCTAGTGAAAGAGCTGCCATGGCTTTATGGGTCAAATGGCTAAGCTACAATGACCAGTTGCTTGGTCAAACTAGTCTAGACGTTGCTGTAGAGATATTTTTAAAGAGGTGACGAACATCTACAATTGACTATAAGGAAAGCAGATTACCCTCCATAATGCAGATGGGCCTCACTCAATCAGTGGAAGGCTTTAAAAGCAAAGACTGACTTTTTCCAAAGAAGGAATTCTGCCTTTAGACAACAGCATAGAAAATCCGCCTGAGTTTTCAACCTTCAGGCTCGTCACTCAACCTGAGCCTACAGCTGGCGGGACGCCATCCAGGTTTTGGACTTGCCAGTTCCCAAGGCCCTTAAACCCAATCAATTTCAATCTCAGTATCTCTCCCTACAGATAGATCAATCAAGAGACAGATAATCCTATTAGGTCTGTTTTTCTAGAGAATTCAAATCCAGGAGGAAAACAGGGAAAAAGGAGTGAAGGGTATAAGATAGCACAGGGAAGGCTGATAAAAGTCTTTAAATCTAAATGTGACTTGATGTGAAATGAAGAGATGGCCGAGAGCTCCCAAAGGGCAGTGAAAGAGCATGTGCCCAAAATAGAAACAAGACCACTAGGACTTAATCTGGCATTGATTTGGGGCGCCTGGGTGGCTCAGTCAGTTAAATGTACAACTTTGGCTCAGGGCACGATCTCATGGTTCGTGGGTTTGAGCCCTGCGTCAGGTTCTGTGCTGATACCTCAGAGCCTGGAGCCTGCTTCAGATTCTGTATCTCCCTCTCACTCTGTCCCTCCCCTACTTGCACTCTGTCTCTGTCTCAAAAGTAAATAAACATTTAAAAAAAAAATAAAAAAGAAATAAGTGTTCATTTGGCATTGACTCAAGGTCCCAGGGGAGAGGGTGAAGTATGGCAAGAAGGTTACCAGTGGCCACTGCCGTCCAGGTAAAGGAAATTTCCCCATCACACTTTGAAATGAGGGAAGGTAAATCCTTAACTGGTAAATTTCACTTCTACAAGTTATAGACAGTTTCTAACTTTATGATGAAGTTAATGGAATGGCTATAATTCATTAGCTAATTACTGCTGGAAATCAGAAACTCACTGAAGTTTTAAAAATGTAGAGCTGTGCTGCCCAATATGGTATCTACTAGCCAAGAGTGACTATTTACATTTAAATTAATTCAAATAAATGAAATTAAAAGTTCAGTTCCTCAGGCACATCACCCACATTTCAAGTGTTCAATAGCCACTCATGGCTAGTGACTACAGTATAAGATAGTGCAGATATAGAATATCTCCAACATCGCATAATAATAAACATTATTGTAAGCATAATAAATCATATAAAATACTGAATAATAGAGGGTGCGTGGGTGGCTCAGTTGGTTTAAGTGTCCAACTTTGGCTCAAGTCATGATCTCATGGTTTGTGGGTTCGAATCCCACATCAGGCTCTGTGCTGATGGCTCAGGTCCTGGAGCCTGCTTCAGATTATGTGTCTCCCTCTCTACCCCTCCGTCACTTATATTCTGTCTGTCTCTCTCTCTGTCAAAAATAAACAAACATTAACAAAAATTTTTTAAATGCTGAATAATAGAAACAGTTTTCAACAATGACTTCAGAGGCATATAACAATAGGGAAAAGACCAAGACACTCTCTCTCTCTCTGTCCCTCTCACCCTCTCTCTCTCTCTCTCTCTGTCACACACACACACACACACGCACACACACACACACACACCCTAAATTTACCCTAGATGAGACCACTGTCCACTCTGACCCTCCCCAATAACTCATGGGCCGCCATTCAGGGACAGCTGACATTTTAAAGTCTTCGGGGATTTACGAAATATAAAGGGAACCTACAGAGGCATACACTATGTCAAGGACAAGCACAAAAATGCTGTTCTGAGTTGCACAGTTACACATGAGTCTTTACTGTGAATATTTTATCAGACACACACAACTCTTCTCATCTTTTGTCACCTAAACTCTTGAACAGCTTTCTGAAAAGAAAGGTTCAAAAATAGCACAGGTTTTAGCTTGAGTCTGAAGATGCCCTGAGTCCAGATGTGTTAACATTTAGCTTTAGAAATTGAAACCTTTACTAAGCACTGCTGGGAGTTTAGCTCCATTAGCATATAAACCTGCTGGTGTTGTAGTTTTCTCTTTTAATGACTGAAAGCTCTTAGAATGAGCCCTGGACAAGAAGTCTGAGGCATATAGCTTCATTTATAAAATGGGGTTAATAATACCCACTCATTCATCCCATAATGCAATACCTTAGTATGTGCTACACACTCGGAGCTGGGGAAACAATAGTGAGTCAAACAGGCACCATCCTTGCCCTCTTCAATTTAATATGTGTTCGTCCAACTCAAGGGGTAACTTAGAGACTCTAAAGAGTTAATGTGTTCAATTCTTCTCAAACTATCTATGCTCAGTTTGAGGGACCACCCCCTTGCCTTTAAAGTCCCTGGCATGGCTGGGGTTGGGGAGGAAGAGGTGCCTTTATTCTCCTCTGCTATTAGTGGTGATTTGGTGGGAAGCTTGGAAAATTCTAAAAGAACTCAGAAGCCTAAAATTCCCTAAAACAAAAGAGAGAGGTGGAGCCCAGTGTGCTGGTGGTAGTAGAGAATGGATCCATCCTTTGGTGGCTCTCTTCAGGGCAGGCGTTTCTAACAAAAGGAGGTTTATTGGCCTTCATTATCTGTGTTTATTGACTCCTTTCATTTAAAGGGTACCTATAATTTCACAATTCATCAAAATTATAGTGCACGAGAGTTAGAAATCAGTAGAACTTGGAGGGTGTTCTGTTTAATGCCTATTCCTCAAAGACTGTCAATGAGCTATTGGTGCCCCCAAAAACCAACCCACTAGAAGACCCCAAATTGTCAAAAGTCTAAGTCAAAGATGCAAAAGGGTGGTACACAAGGAAAGGCCTGTATATGACGAATGATTCAATGGTATCTCAAATAGCAGCCAAGTGGAGAGCGGAGTAGGGCCATAGTTGGACCTTAGGAAGACCTGGAGCCAATGTCTTCAGCTCAGTCAGGAAACTTTCTCCAAGTTTTGTCCCTCCTTTTTCTTTCTTTGTTAGCATCATTCTTCTTTCTTAATTAGCGCATATCTTCTTTGTGTGCCAGGAAGTAGAATCATTACCAGCTTCTGAGTTTTCTGCTTACAGTCTAGCAACTAGAGATGGAACGTCCAAACTTCCTAGTAACACACTGCAAAAGATCCCAGGAAAGGGCTCTGACTGGTCCAGCTTAGGCCAGGCATCCACTTCTGGGCCACTCAGCTCTGGCCACAGGCAGGGTAGCTCCCATGGAAGCAATATAGCTGGATTGTTGGAACAAAGGTTAGCAACAGGAAGAGGTAAGAAAGTGTCATAAATTATGTAGAGAAGAGCAAGTGTTCAGTATGCGTGCACAGAAAATCCATAATTACAAAACCTAAAATTTATTGAGTGCTCACTGTTATGCCACCGACTATTTTAAGGGCCTTATGTGGGTTGACTCATTTAATCTTTATAATAATAATGATAGAAGATTTTCCTTTTTATCCTTGTGTTACAGATTAGAAAACTGAGGCACAGAGAGGTTGCACAGGTTGCCTTAGGTCACACAGCTAGTAAATGGAAGGTAGCATTCAAACCCAGGCAGTTTGTTTCCAGACTCCTACCTATTATACTGTTCAGCATTACATTGTCTATACTATATCCTATACTCTAATCCATATTATGAAATACCAGGGCTAGCTCAGGAAGAGTGTTGAATCTTTAGAGTCTAGACTTTTTATTCTGTAGGCAGAGGTACCATCACGGTGTCAGACATAACATTTGTCCCAAGGAAAATTAATCTGTCCACAGGATGTAGTATGAATCAAGGCAGGGGGTAATAGAAGTGAGCAGACGGGAGGCAAAAAGAGTGGCTGGGGGCCTGGGAGTCACCGCAGAGATTGTGGGAAAGGTCATGAAGAGCTACTCTTGCCTGGGAAAGGATGTGAGTGAGAGGTGGATGGGAGACCAAAAGTAGAGACAGCAGTCTGCTGACTAAAAGGACATATAACAGACTCTGATGTGTTAAACAATTGGCAATCATCCAAACAAGAACCCTTTGAAAGCAAAAGGTGAAACCATTAGTAATAATGCGGTGATGGCAAGGATGAGTTGGAACTGTCCAAGGAAACCGAGGCATATGGTCACCTAAACGTGACCAGCAGTGAAGACCCAGGAAGCTGCTCTAAAGACGACTCGAATGACCTCTTTCTCATCTTTTCTGGCCCAACATGCGGTCTGCTTCCTCCATCACGCTCCTGCTATTACATCCTTGGCTTCCTCTGCCTGGCCCCTCCCACAATGTGAAATCTAACCCATCCACGCAGGGTCACAACAAGGAAGACTTAAGGTCTTCCATCTAGACCACAAGTGAGGACACTGTGCTGACCTGTCATCCCTCCTTCTGCCCCTAGCCAGCGCTCCTGTCCTCCCCCTGGGAGGCCACCCCCACACCTTGTGCAGACCTCTCTACTTTCTCCAGCCTCCATTTTTTGACCATTCAAAGTTCCCTCCCTTTGGGGTCTAAGCAGATCCCTCTATTTGAAATGCTGTTCCACCCAGCCTCCCCATGATGGGTTTCTCCTTGCTAGCAGGATCCTCTCATCCCATGTATGGCCCTCCCTAAAATCCCAGTCTAAAAATGGTCACCTAGACATACTTCAGGACAACTCTTTCCTTAATTTTCATCATATCACTTATTTCCAAATGTTTTCTTACCAACTTAGTATTTTTCCCAGTTAAATGAAAACTCTGTGAGGGCAGGAAAGTTGTCTATTTTGTTCCTTACTACGTCCCCGGCGTCTGAAACAGTTTCTGGTACTTCGTAAGTCCTCACTAAATGCAATTAAAGGGAAGGATAGGAAAGAAATGAAACTTACAGCATCTCAGGTTACTTCTAAGTGGAATGTCTTTGACTCTACAATTTCAGGAACTATCCATCTGGGGCCAATATTGTTTTACAAATAACACTCATTTGAGATTTTGAAAATCTGCACATCATTTGCTACTCATCTAACAGTGAAAAAAACTGTAGCCTAGCCTGAAGCCTAGAGAAATTAAGGGGTTGCAGGTCCAGGGGTACATCTTAAGAAAGCAACTGTTAAAATTATTTGTAGCCCTTGGGTTTCCAGTCCATCTCTTAGCAAACCAGGCCAATCTTCCCCTCAGGCAAAAGAAAAAATACAGCAACAAACAATTATTCATATCAGTACTTCTTATGAAGGTAAAAAATGGCTCATAACTGGGCATTCCTTGGAGCCTTCTTTCTTAAAGAAACTACCTAACACAAGACCACGCGTTTCTTTAAAAAAACAAAATGAAACAAATCAGCTAGAATTCAGAATTCTGGAGCTGCTGAGGTTGAAAACCCCGGTTTTATACTTTGGTAATGCCAGTGACCCTGGCATTATAGGTGAGGGGCAAAGAACTTCAAAGTCTTATTAAGACTCCTGAGAATGGTCTGGAAAACCGGTTTTAGAGTCTTCATGGAACTCAAATATCAGCACCACAGTTAAATGACTGAGGCAAAAGAACATAAGTTTGAAGAACTTTAACCAAGAGCAGATGTTTCCTTTCACACCACACTGCTTTAACAACCAGTATTTGTGACTCCCCCCTCTCCATTCCCTGATTTACATAGGCCTCCACAACATTAATGAAATGCACTTTCACAAAATGTTGCGATGGTGTGGTTGGACAAGTGCTATCCTAGTTTTACCTCTTGTTTAAAAAAAAAAAAATCCTTTTCTATTCCCATGACTTCAGACCAACAAAAATATAACACGGTCCTAATGGCATTTGAAACCCCCATGGTAAACAAAGCAGTTAAACTAAGTACTTGGGGATGGTTTTCATTACAATGTTCTAAAGAAATGAATGTTTTATTGTTCCTTTGTAAATACCCTGGAGAACCTTGGGATGGTTCTTCTGGAAGATGGAAATGATTTAAGAGAGTTTCAGATCTCACAAAGATATGTGATCTCTTGGAGTAACAAATAGGATTTATTTTGAGGGGGGTGGACGGAGCTTTGCATTTACAACTGCTGAGAATTCCACTTAAGAATTATTTTCAATGTCCAATGACCCTTATATTCAGTACTCAATTCCACTTCTTGCCTTCCTTTTTATTTTTTATGTATTCCACATTTGCCCTAGCATGGTCTCAAAGTACTCTCCCAGTAGAATGAGCACAGCATGTCTGAATTCATATATGTACAGATTATACGTTCTATACCACAACGGTATTTCTTATTCCAAATGGTCTGCTAGAACCTCGCCACTCCCCCATCAAGAAGTAGGGTCTATGCCCCTCTACTTGAACGAGTATGGATTTCTGTGATGGTTTGGACCAGTGAGTAAAGTGAAAAGGGTGCTATGTGACTTTTGAGGCCTGGTCATAAAAATGCATGTCCATGAATGTCCACCTTATACTCTTGGGATGTTTGGTCTTAGGACCCAGCCACCACGTTTTGAGGAAGTCCAGGAATCTGTGGAGAGGCCGGTAGCCAGCAACAACTTGTCAGCCATGCTGAGTGGCTATCTTGAAAGTGGATCTCCCAGCCACCACCAATCTGCCCCCATTGATACTACGTGGAACGAAGATTAGCTACTTCTGCCAAATCCTGCCCAAGTTGTAGATTTGTGAGTAAAATAAAAGACTTGTTGTTTTAAACCTCTATATTTTGGGGTAGTTCATTACACAGCAATATACATCCTCTTAAAATACAGCAATCCTCACTAACTCATACCCATGGGAAGACACTGTAGTGTGCTACAGTAGTTTCTTAAAGTAAAATCTACATCCTTTATGAAGGATGCAGTTAGCAACACTCTCAAATATGCATAAATGTAAGCAAGGATAACACAAATACTTCCAAGGAGTGGGCCTTGAGGGATATGCTTTAGTAGAGAGGTAAGAACAGTTTGTAATTAGCTTCTCAGTTTGTGATGATGCCTCGGAACTGCTGGCACTAGCAGGTACTCTGAGGTAAGCATTGCCCCTGCAGCGTGCCTTACATTATTAATCGGCTGAGCGAGCCTACAGACAAACATAAGCTCAGTGCTTGTTTATCACAAGTTACAAATGTGCAGAATGTGAATTAATGATGATGTTTTACTATTCAGGAGTGACACAGAATAATGCCCACATTTCTGGGCACCATCAGAGTCGGAAGGGGTTGTAGACACCTCTGTGCTTGAGGCTCAGGAAAAAAAATCCATCTGTGTTATTCTTAAGGTGTCATAAAGAGAATCATCCATTGCCCTCTGGGGAGTGTCTCAGAAGGTAGTCAGAGTAGCAGCTACATCTCTTATTCAAAACGGGAAGTCACTGAAATAAAAGTTTCTATACCAACTGAATGATAAAGAGTTCCAACAAAAACTAACTTTATTCCTACCAGGAATATATTTAAATATTTTCTTTTAAAGTTTTCTCCATCTTTTCAGGTATTTTCTTTTGATTTCTACTCCTTGTATCCTCCATATCCTGACCTTTTCCTCTCTGAAGAAGGTTTCTTTATAAAAGAAATCCTTTTATATCCTTACTGCCTCTGCCAATAACATCCTTATCACTCAACCAATAACATCCCTACTTAAAGAAATTGTGGGGGTGCCTGGGCGGCTCAGTTAGTTCAGTGTCTGAGTCTTAGTTTCAGCTCAGGTCATGATCTCACGGTTTGTGGGTTCCAGCCCCGCGTCAAGCTCCGTGCTGACAGCTCAGAGCTTGTTTGGGATTCTCTCTCTCTCTGCCCTTCCCCTGCTCACATACTCCCTCCCTCTCTCTCTCTCAAAATAAATAAATAATAAATAAAAACTTAAAAAGAAAAGAAAGCATGGTATATGTATACAATGGAACATTACTCAACCATTGAAAAGAAGGAAATCCTACCATTTGCAACAACGTGGATGGACCTTGAGGGCATTATGCTAAGTGAAGTAAGTCAGGTAAAAGAAGACAAATATTGTATGATAGAACTTATATGTGAAACATAAAAAAGTTGAACACACAGAAACAGAGTAGAATGATGCTTACCAGGGGTTGGGGGTGGGTAAGGGAAATGGGGAAGTGGTGGCCACAAATGTACAGTTATAAGATCAGTATGTTCTGGGAATGTAATCACACCATGGTGACTATAGTTAACAATACTGCACATGTTGTATAATTCAAATTTGCTAAGAGAACAGATGTTAATATTCTCACCACAGAAAAAAGTTTCAGATCTCATGAAGTGACATGTTAAATAATCTTAATGTGGTAACCATTTCACAATATGTAGGTATTTCAAATCATCATGTTGTACACCTTAAATTTACATAAAATTGTCACTTATTATCTCAATAAAACTGGAGAAACAATATTTATTTTTATATTTTTTAATAAAATAAAAAATTTTAAAAAATACCCCACTACCTCCTACCCTGCTACCTCCACCAATATGCCATTCCTAACACTCCATCAAATTACCTACCCATCATCCCCAGCTACCTTTTTCTTTTTTAAAAAGTTTATTTATTTATTTTGAGAAAGAGAAAGAGAGTGAGAGAGAGAGACAGAGCGCACACACGAGGGTCAACAAGGAGAGAGAGAGAATCCCAAGCAGGTTCTGTGACATCAGTGCAGAGCCTGATACGGGACTCGATCCCACAATCCATGCGATCATGACCTGAGCTGAAATCGAATCCGACAACTGACTGAGCCCCCCTAGGCGCCCCCCACCAACTACTTTTTCAATACGGAGGAATACTACTATAAGGCTAACAGAATGAAGATATAAACTGGGAAGTAATTAATTAGATGGGAAACTTTGGTTCTATTTTCACTTACTGCTTAGACTAGATGTGTAATAACTGGTTATGGCAGTACTTCAGCCTTTTGTCCAAATATACATATCTTGTGTTACTTGTACAGATCACAGCACCACCCACAGAGTGACAATCTATCTTATTTTTTAGTCCTGTAAACACTTAAGTCAGAAGTGATCCAACAAGCGAATCATTTAAAGTTTGGATTTTCCTCACAACATCATTTTTCACTGGAATCTTAGAAGGTAACTTTTATTTCCAATATTAAAAAAAGAAAAAAAAAAACGTACAAAAATAATAGCCCTGATTTAAACTCCAATTCAATCATAGTTATTAGTGAAGGGGGCAAGATGAAAAAAGTTATTCCTCCACAAACACTGAACTACTGGTTAAAGAGCACAGGGAATACTAAAATGAGCCCAGGAAAACTTACAGAATGAGGATGTTATGGAGCTAAAATTCAGCATGCCAACATCATAAACCTGAATTAGTCAAATAAGCCTCCTTGATGAGGGAGAAATAAATCAAAAGGCGGATTGACCATAGAATCACAGAATACTAGAGATTATCAATGTGCAAAAGCCTCCTTTGACAGAGAAGAAAACAAAGAATTCAAGAAAGGGATGTGCCTTGCCCAAATGACTGTTCTTGGTTAAGCAGCAGGTTTCCTTGACTGGAATCAGGAGAAAATTCTGGAATTGGGCTTTTAAATTTCCAGAGTTCTTCTTGAGAAGGCAAGACAATTTCAATAAATGAGTACTTCGTGTCCAAGTGCTTCCCACCCTCCACATCCCTCCCCACCCATGTTCAACACTGCTGACTAATCCTAACGGGACTGGTTCTCTGACTGGGAATTCTTCCCAAAGGCAGAAAGGGGAAAACCTGACATGGGTTGTAATCCTGTCGCACTGGCTCTCAAAGACCCTCAGAAAAGATCCCATATAATCTCAAGCAATAAAAGTGAAACCTTCTGGTTTCAGGGAAAGATACAGCAGTCAGCCTAACAGCCTGCCAGGAAAAACCCCACTTCTCAGATGAGACATCCCAGCCTCCACACGCCGTGAGGTTGGTCCAAGTTCCCACATTCATTGTCTGTGCCGGCTCCCACACAAATCTGGCAGACAGGAGGTCTCACCGAGTGTGGACGTTCAGCACCTCTGAACAACGCAGACGGGGAAGTTCAACCTGTGCTGTGAACCCGTCAGCTACCACATGTGTTCACTGACGGTGCATAATTAGCACCCAAAACATGTTCCATCTCATAAAGAAAGATATATGTATGCACATATATATGCATGAATGCCACTTTGGAAACTTTCCTGGTGAAAATAGCAATTTCCATATTTGTAAACGTGTCTGCAGAGAAGTATGAGGTAGAAATGGGTGACATATAACCTTTACAAATCACTTCCAGAAAGGGTTTGCTCAACAGGTTTCAAACACCCTGAACGCTGGAAAAAGCTACTGCAAGTTACAGGAAAAAGAAAATGTATGAACGTCTGTCTACTTTATCTTCATCACGTTACCTCTGAAAGCATCTGTCTACACAATTCTGATACTGTTCAAGCCTCAGAAATCCATGGGCTTCGCTTTTTCATTCCATAAATATTCACCAAGCATCTGCTATCTGACCTACACTTTTCTTGGCATGGAAACAAGAGACAAGAAACAATGCACAGAATAACTAAGTAAAAATAGTAAAAATCTCTCTAGGAAGCAAAAAGACCTACAGAAAAGAGAAACAGAGAAGAGTAAAGGGAATCACGAGGCTGAGGAGTGGCAAGGGATAAGGTGCTCTTTTAAAAATGGTGGGCAGGATGGGTGGGCTCACTGAGAAGGTGAACTTGAGCAGAGATTTGAAGGAAGTGAAGAAGTTAGCCAAGCAGATATCTAGGGGGAGGAAGGGCCACACAAATTATCTCCCCTGCTGAGAGTTAAATCAATATGCAATAACCACAACATGATGGCCCCCCCTCCACAGGAGGCTGAAAGGGGAAATACACAGCCCCACACATAATCACCTGCTGTATCTCCTGGATATATCCTGGGTTTTACCCCCAAATGTTATTTCTCAGGAAAGAGGGAATTACTTCACACACTGACATAATTTTACAAAGTCTCTCACAATACAAGGACTCTCTGTCACTTTGTATTGAACAATAAAATGCTTACTAGGGAAAACACATTAATCCAAGCTGGTTTGGGACTTTTATTAAAGTCATCTGATGGGCTTAACCTTTTAAGAGGAGGGAAATACACTGAACAAAAATTTAAAATGATTCCTATGGCATGAGACAAAATCTTGGGTGTTGCAATAAGCATGCTTAATTTTTTTTAATGTTTATTTATTTTTGAGAGAGACAGAGCATGAGTGAGGGAAGGGCAGAGTGAGAGGGAGAACCAGAATCTGAAGTAGGCTGCAGCCCCCGAGCTGTGTGTGGGGCTTGAACCCACAGACCATGAGATCATGACCTGAGCCGAAGTCAGATGCTTAACCAACTAAGCCACACAGGCACCCCAAGCATGCTTCTTAAAGAGTGCATTTAAAAATGCGATATAAATATTCTATACACAAATGAAAATGAACAAACTACCAGGACACTGATGGAGCTCAACGAGTGTTGAGTGTTGAAGAAAAAATGCCGTTTACTAGAGAGTCCACTTATATAAAGTTCAAAACCAGATGAAGCTAACCTGTGATGTTAGAAATTAGACAGAGACTATCTCTGGGGAGGGGGCAGGGGGAAATGAGGGGAGCAGCCACAAGGAAGGCTTTGGGCTGTTCTATTTCTTGACTTGGGTGCTGGTTACCCAGGTACATTCATTTTGTGCAAACTCACTGAGCTGTACACTTACGATTTATGTTTTCTCCTGTATTTATGTTATCTTTAATAAAAAGAGACTTTTTAAAAAGGTCAATGCAGAGTAAGGGTTGCACTACTGAGATTTCTCATTCACATCTGAGCTGGATAAGAAGAAAAACAACTATCCTTGTGTTAGATGAATATTTTTGACTTATCATAGTTTCTAGTGATAGCATCACTCATGAATTTTTAAAGTGCTGAATTCCAAACAATTTGGATGAAAGTACATATGATGAGCTTGAAACCTTATTTTAGATGCCCCAAAAAGTCACTCTGGTGATGATAAAGACACTGAAGGCAAAGATGCATGAAAAACATAGGAATAAAATTGCTTCCTGAAATGTAAACATGGAGAAGAAAGTATTATTTCCAAATTTATATACCTATTTTTAAAAATGCAGGTACAACTAAATTAATAATTCATATTATAACTAGAAATTTAATTTTTCAAATATATTCCTAAAAGGCTGTGAACTTGGCTCCAAACTGTGTTCTAGATCTTTCCACAAGAAAAATTTTCTGCAATTATACTACATATGCTATATACTGATATTTTGCTCCTTGCTCCTTGTGGCTGATAAGACTCATAACCACATTTTCTGTGTCAACTAAAACCAAATTAATCCAAGCTAAAAACACATTAGTCAACTAGGAAACATGGAGAACCAAACCTGTTCAAAATAAAGTTCTATGCTGTCCACGACAGTAGCCACTAGCCACGGTGGCTATCAAGCACTTATAATGTGGTTACTGAACTAAGGAGCTAATTTTTTTATTTTATTGAATTTTAATTAACTTTATTATTTTTTTTAATTTTATTTATTTTTAGAGAGGCAGCATGAGCAGGGGAAGGGCAGAGAGAGAATCCTAAGCAGGCTCTGCACTGTCAATGACTATCTGGATGTGGGGCTTGAACTCACGAACCAAACAGTGAACCCGAGCCAAAATCAAGAGTCAGGCACTTAACTGACTGAGCCACCCAGGCATCCCAATTAGCTTCAGTATAAATTTAAAAACTGAAGAAGTAGAAAATATTTTTTTCTGTTACGCAGAACTCTATTTTGTTTAAAAAAAATTTTTAATGTTTATTTATCTTTAAGAGAGAGACAGAGTGTGAGTGGGGTAGGGGCAGAGAGACAGAGAAACACAGCATCCAAAGCAGCCTCCAGGCTCTGAGCTGTCAGCATAAAGCCTGACGCGAATCTCGAACTCATGAGCTGTGAGATCATGACCCAAGCTGAAGTTCGGCACTTAACTGACTGAGCCACCCAGGAACCCCTACAGAACTTTATTTTGTAGGACATTTCTCTTTAACTGTTAGTAAATGTAGCACCCAAATTGACATGTGATACAAGTATAAAATAGACACATTTCAAAGATGTCATTTGTAAAAAAAATATATTTATCTATCTATATATATATCTATATATATATCTATATCTATCTATGTATATATCGATAATATATAATATATATATATCTCAAGTTGAAAACAGAGTATTCTGGATATATTAGGTTAAATAAGACATATTACTAAAATTAATTTCACCTTTGTTTTTATCTTTTTTTAAACCTGGCTACCAGGAAACTTTAAATTACACGGGTGGCTGACACTGTATTTCCATAGCACTGCTAAGGATAAAATGCCACTTTTGGCTAGTGACTATAGGGGAGAGATTAAAGAATGAGAAATCAAAGCTGAAAAAGCCAATATATTTGAAGATGTGATTAACAACTATGGCAGAGGGCAGGGTGGGAGGAGGGAGGAAAGCAGAAAAGGAGGGACATGCCCAAGAAACCAGTCCTTTTAAAGGACTGTGGTCAGATAAGCTGGGACGGACCCAGACAGCAGAGCAAACGCTATCTGTGATTCCACAGCTGTCAACAAATCCAATGACCTAGAATTTGCTGACTACGTGTTAGAAGATTGCCATGTCTGTTATTAAAAAAGCAAGAAGAATGACAGAGGCGCTGAGCACATGTCTTTCTGGAGTGACAAAAGAGAGGAGGGAGTTTTAAATTGCCCTGCTCCAGATTTCCCAGTCTTTAGAGGTCTGGCTGAGGATTAGGAAACACAGTTGCTACACCATGTGTCTGGGCATAAACACTTATTTTAGGGGAATCAAGAAAGTCCTTCACTCTTGAGGGCAGTGGCCACTGTGTGCAATATTAGGAGACAATCGATGTTAGGAACTCACTGTATAAAGAGAGGAGACTCACCCCGCTGTTGCTAACAATCTGTGATTGGCAATGGTGGTATATAAATAGGTATTTGGGAAGGACAAAAAGCAAGGGGAAAGTTCTTAAATTGTATTTGAGAAATGCCAAGGTAAAGTAAGGAGGTTTCTTACTACAGACCTTTTCAGAACCTTGACTCCTTTAAGGAGCATCATGATCTTCTAACAGGATTACAACATGCATGTTTCTTAAACACACTGAGCTACAGAACTTCTTTTGCCAAGGAGCATGGCAGGAAGAGCACATATCAAGAAATGCTGGCTTATAAAGAAGAAACTCCAGATCTTAGGCTCTTTCTGGCTTCACCTTCAGCCCATAAGGAACATTACTCTCTGCTATCAGCATGATTCAGGGGCCATGCGTGGGAACTAGAACCTGGTGGTCATTCAGGTCGCCCGTCACCAGACTCCTTGTGAGGGCTACTTTAATACTGTGAGAGCAAGGTACATCTCCGGTGTCCCGTGGCCACTGCTGTGTCCTAGAGAAGCACAGTCTTCCTCACCTTGAGGAGCACCCAGGCTGGCCTGTAGCCAACCACACATCTGGCCTCAGGGAAAGTCACGTTTGCCCCGGCATCATCAACGTCCGACCAACAAGAGGGGCTGGAGGAGATGTTGGCCTCCCAAGGTGCCAAATGCGAGCCGGGAGGGCAGAGAGGTATCCTGAGAATGTCACACCCAGGCTGACGGTCTCCCTAGAACAAGACATTCACGGGCACATTTCTGCCCCCTCTCTTGGTATATCTTCTGCTTTCCCTCGCATCTTTTGTCTGCTCCACTAGCCCCTCGAATATTTTCAGATTCCTTGGCTTTAGGGCAATTTCTCCGCAGAGACCACAGAGGAATGCAGGTCTGGTGGCCACAGGCTGCCCGCAGAACCAGCAATAGGCCACTTTCTGTTCTGTGCACAACTAAATACCATTTCTAGGAATCCCAAGTTAATTTCGTTTCTGATTTAACTACAAGGGTGCTTACTGTTATTATTTCATGCCAACCGTGCTGCCAAAGCTCAAAGTTACATAAAATTGCAAGTCCCAACCCCCTAGTCAGGTATTAAAATTCAGTTGCTTAATAAAAATTACATTAAGGAGAACAATGAGGATAATTCAGCAAGCCCATGGAAAGAAAGAACATCTTAAATTTAAAAGTGGAAAAAACAACAACAACAAAAAAAACCCCACGAGACCAGAAATCCAAGAACCATCCTAGGAATAATACAGGAACAACATGCATTCTGTGGGATAAAGGGCAGCATTTTTAAATTATAACCCAAAGATATTTTTGGAACAGCCTTGTAAATTATGCACTGGAAGGAGACGGGCCACCAAAAGACCTTCTATGGAGGCTACCAACGGTCTCATGGCCACATCATCAATGACATCAAAAGGTTACTTCTGACTTTTAGTCTTAGGGCTGCTGACAGAG
Organism: Hyaena hyaena; assembly: GCF_003009895.1. NCBI lineage: Eukaryota > Metazoa > Chordata > Mammalia > Carnivora > Hyaenidae > Hyaena > Hyaena hyaena. Next base: position 321,771 of record NW_024081006.1, read on the forward strand.
TTGACAACTCTTCCTTGCAGAGATAGCCTCGACCTCCATCAGCTACTCTGTTTGAGTTTCCCTGGAACCTCTTAGTCACTGCCTTTCTGCCTCTTTTCTTTGCATGGCAATCAGGGCTGGAATTCCCCGGGGCTCAGCTCCGTTCCTTCATCAGTGCTTTCATCCATGACCATAGTTTCAATGATCATTTTCCAGCTGGTGTCTCCAGCCCAGCTGGCTGCCTTGAGCTCCTGTACCATGGGAACAATGTCCTGGCCCACACTCTCCCTTGTCTCAGCAAAGGCCCCCCATTCATCCAGTTGCATAGGCCAAACCAGCCTGATCCTCTCCGTGTCTGCCACAGTTACTCAATCCATAAACAACTCCGGTGAACTCTAAGGCTCCATAGTTTTTTTTTTCTTCTTTTAAACGTTTATTTATTTATTTTGAGAGAGAGAGAGAGAAAGAGAGAACACACACACAAGGGGGGAGGGGCAGAGAGAGAATCCCAAGCAGGCTCTGCACTGTCAGCACAGAGCCCAAAACAAGGCTCGATCTCACTAACCAAAACATGAGATCATGACCTGGGCCTAAATCAACAGTTGGATGCTTAACCAACTGAGCCACCCAGGCGCCCCAGCTCCATAGTTCTTAAATCAAACCACCTCTGCACATCTCCACTATGACGATACTCTGATTGTAAGCTTAACGACAATCTCTGTCAACAAAGAGATACTCCAACAGTGTCCTAACTGCAACGACTCCTTCCCCCAATCTGATGTCTACATCTCTTCCCAAATGATAACATTTGTTATCATTCTTTAGCTCCCCCTTAAAACCCTCCAATGGGTTTCCACTGCATTTGGGATAAGACCCAAATTCTGAGTTCTAGGTACCCACCAGCACTTACCCTCCATTCTCTGCAGCCAAATCACAATGGTCTCCTTCCCGTTCCTTGCACCAAACATGCTCCCTCCCACATCATGGCCTTTGTCCAAGCCATTCCAATAACCACTAACCCTGACTCTCTCTCACCCGTTTACCCCTTAGATTGAAGTGTCCACTTTTTAATGGACCATTCCTTCCTTCCTTTGCCAGCCTGGGTCAGGCCCCTCACTGTGTTCTGCTCTAGAATGCTTACCCATTTGTGATTATATTTCCATCATGCGACTATCTCCTCCATGTCTGTGTCCTCAGCTACATGGTAAGCTGCATGTGACCAGGACATTACCTGTACTGGCTCACTAAGGTATCCCTGGACACTACCATATAGGGGCCCTCAAAGATCTGTTCCAAGAAACATGAATGGATCTTGGCCCACTGCTACTTGGATTCATGCAGAGAGACAATGAACCACAAGAATCTGTCTTGTTTCTTGGGGAGTGATCGAGACAAGCATATGATCTCTTCCCTCCCTCAGGCTAAGATGAACTTCAACTAACTCCCCTGGACAGAAAAGGAAGGTTGCAGGCCAATGAAAATAGCAGCGGGACAGAAGATCAAGAGGGGCTGGGGTGGGAGAGGAACTTTATAAGAAAACAGAGGCCTCCAGGCAGAAGAGCCCACATTTTCCCCTCCACTCTGAGCATCTAAGCCTGGAAGCAGCCTCCTACCTCCTCTCCAAGCGTGAGGAACAGGCATCCAGTCTCCTGTCTGCAGCCAATGTCCACTCTGTGGGCTCACCCCACCTGGACCTGCTTCTACCTTTAACTCACCTCTGACCTCCTTTAGCTTTCTCTTCTCCACTGGTAGCTTTTAGCTTCTACTTAGAGCAATCAAAACTTCCTCCACCTGCACTCTGTCTTAGCCGCCACTCCCTCTCTCTCTTTCCAAACTTGTTTACCCTTAAACCGATGGAGGGAGGCCTCTGCCTGCTCCACTCTTGAAAACTGCTCTTATAGGATTTACCAGTAGTCTCCAGTAGCCAAACCCAGTGGGCCACCCACCCAGTGCATTCTGCCTCGACCTCTTTCCTGCTCTTATACTATTCTATTCCCTCCGATTCTGTAACATCATGTTCTTACTTTTCTCCTTTTGCTTCATAGCACTTCTTTCTTTTTTTCCTTCTCTGGGTCCTTTCCAGAGCTCCAGCCATGGTGTTCCCCTCTCTCCCCTCCACAAGCACAAGTGAGTTCTCAGGTCATGATTCTATCCTGTCTCATGGCTTGCCACCTCAAACAGTGGCTACGCAAAGTGTGGTTGGTCCTTAGCCCACGGCTGGTCCACCAACTTTTTGTTAACAGTCCATGCCAAAATAGGTACATAAAACAAGGGCGGGCATGTAGACGCTTTTCAAGCCATTCAATATTGCTGCTATGTTTTTATTGTATTTTACAAAAGTATCACCTCTTAATGGACTGGAAAAAACTAAAACCAAACAAAGAACAAAAAAATGGTCCTTCAGCACAGGTAATTTGAGTAACACTGATCTAGATCTTACAGTTTTAAACTGATCGGTTTGCTTACATCAAAAACCAAAGAGACTTCACAATAAGAAAATAAAAACATTACTGACTTGTCTAAATCAGAGCAAACCAGCTAGCCAAACAAAATACAACAGAAGATCTTGTGGTACTGGGTTGGTATTTCCACCAGGCAACAAGGAGTTGATACTAAGTGGTGGCTGCCCCCTTGAGTTGGGTATGTGCCATCCAGATGACCACCTGAACTTCCTCTCACTGTCATTACCTGCCTGGCACCTCGGGCCCCTGAGTCTGCCCCTCAGATAACTACAGCTCTATCCCTAGCCTCCTCCTGCGTTCCAGCCCAACAACCACAACTGTCTTCTGGAATGTTCCCTTTTGTGTCCCACCAAGTCCCAACATGTCCCTCACCAAACAGTTCCTCATGCCATGTGTTTTCTGCCCTCGCAAGGGATCCTACCTCACACTTCCATCACCAGAGTGTCATTTTAGGTTCTTCTCTCCCCTTCGATGATATGGTCTTAATGATTCTTCCTCTGCATTTCTCTTTTAAATCGTTCATTCCCTTGACAAATGTTTATTAAGCTCTGGAGACAACAGCAAACAGGATCCCCTCATTCTCCAGCAAGGCCTCACTTGTCACCGCCAGCCTCTTCCCTGCCCACCCCCAGCAATCTGTCTTCTATTCCGGGGACATATGCTCATTCACACACCATTCTGCCTCCACTCCTCCTCAACGCCCGCCAGATCCACCTTTTTAAAATGTCACGATTCGCCTGGCTTGGGGGTGGCTGGGGGTGTAACGAGGTAAGGGAAGCCTTTTAACATATTTCTCCTTTTATTCTGAATCAGTGTCTTGCACTAATTAAAACTGAACTCTCTGCACCGCACTTGTAGAAATGAGGCCCTAATACTCAGCAATCAGACAGAAAGCAAATGATGAGTCATTTATACACTACAGGCAAAGTTTCATAATCCTGGGAATTGGGGATATTCTGTTTCATTAAAAGGAGCCATTTCGATTTTAAACATCTGTCGGGTTCTTTTCTTTAGGTCAAGATGTTAAGCAGCACCATTTGGTTTTGGAAAGGGCAACATATCTAGCTTAATCTAAGCCACTGAGTTTCTGACCGTGAGAGCTGTCCGCCACAGGACAAGGCAGGGGTCGGCCTCGCCTCTCCTCCACTGCTACATTTTCAGGCCTCTGTGGTCCAGTGGAAGACAAACTTAGGTCTGAGTAGATCGTGCAGTTAGTGCTCACACTTCCATCATAGAAGGGAATGAGTCTATGGGGCAGAGCCCAGAGTTGAGGGCCTGAGGGCAAAGTCCCTGAAGTCTCTCTCCTGGACCATGGCAGGGAGTGAGGCTTTCTCAGGTGGGCAGCGAGGCCTAGAGACCGAGCCACCATGGAGGGGAGGCACTCAAGAGGCTCTAAAACCTGTCTCTGTGGACCAGACATAGTTCCACCTGTCTGCCTCCCATGCCGCCTCCCCTCTGGCTGGGACAGCCCCCTCTCCATCCCTGAGCGCTACACGGAACAGGCAGTAAGGCCAGATGGTTAAGAATGTGGCCTCTGGGTCAGACGAGCTGGGTTCAAACCTCAGTCCTGCCTTTCACAGTTGTAACTGTGGGCAAACTGCACAGCTTCTCTGGGCCTCAGTTTTTCCACCTATAAAACAGGGATGAGCCTCCAGAGGCAGTGAGATGAGGGTTAAGAGTACAGAGCGTGTAAAGTCTAGTAGCACGGGCTCTGCCTGGCACACATCTGATTCCCTCTGTGCAGTGAAACCTCATTTAAAATGCAAATAAACCCACAAAACCTACAAGTACATATATATGGGCCAGCAGCATATAATAGAGCCAGAGAGCCCCACCTTTTCCTTTTCTTTTCTTCTTCTTCTTTTTTTTTTTTTTGGTTTAGGTGGGGGAGGCTTTTCTATATTCTGTCACAGGGGCTCCAGGCCAGTTCCTGCATCTTTGTAGTAAACCCCACCTGATTTACCGAACCTGAGCTGGCTTGAGTAAGGCTCTGTTTCACACAATCAGAAGAATCCTGCTCAGAACAGCCTTCCTCTTTCCTTTGTTCATCCCAAATCCTGGCCACACAGAACTTGACTCTCAGCCTTGAGCTCTCATTCCACGCTCCTCTCCTCACCCTGAACAGCACCATCCACCTCACCCCTCATCCCGCCCTCACTTTGCAGGGCCCTCATTCTATACCACACCTCTCCCAGAGCCTTCCCCACTTAGCCACGGAATCTTCTGGCTCCACCCAAGTCCCACCGTCTCCCGCTGGGGCCGCTGCTGCAGAAAGACCTGCCCACGCTGCATCCGTGCACAGTCTCAGCCTCTGGCAAAGTCCTCATCTTCTCAGAGCTGTCTCTTGTGTCTAGAAGGGAGACACCACTGCCGGTGTGGCCTCTTGCCCAAAATTACCGTGAAGCTCAAACCAGAGTGACTCTGAAAACTTCAAAGAGCTTTCCGAACATAGGAGCTCTTTCCCCAGAAGCTCTAAAGAATGTAAAGGAATGTGAAGATGAACATGTAAGCCCTTTTTTTGGCATCATTCTGTCTCCTTTACAATCCTCTGGGAACTCTGAAGAAGAGGAAATTCCAAGGGGCCCCACAAATCCACCAGCCACACAAATAGGCTCTGGAAGTACCTGGTGGTGGGACTTTTGTTTCAAGGAAGGAGAGGCAGCACCTCTGTTCTCAGACAGACTCGAGACTCTGTCCCTGGAGCATTCGGTTCTAGGCCTTGGAACACACAGTTTCTCTAACTCTGATCATAAATGTGCCTTTGAAATGTTCTGTGGTCCATAATAAATAATTTACATAAAGGGCCGGTTGGATGGAGCACAGCAGGATACAAGAGGGGAAATACAAAACGCAGTAGCCCAGACTTAATTTGAACAGCCAAAGTGCTCAGAGAAACCATTAGACCACACTGAAAGGAACAGAGCCATCTTTATAGAATTCCCCCTCGCCCTCTGCCGAAAATCATGATGGAGGGGGCTCTAAATTATAGCACCTTCAGCTAATTTTACATGACACAGATACAGATGATTTTATTTTTCCCATTTGTGAGAATAGCGAAATCTCCTTTCCCTCCTTCCATCCATGTTCTCTATCCAAAAGTTCTGCTAATTTAAAACATTCAGTGGAAAAATAATACTGAGCCATTGTTCTTAAGAAAAAAAATTTAATCACTTTGAATTTAATTTCTAATATGTAGGGAATATGAGCTTATCCTGTATGATGGTACAATGACAAAATGAGTTAATTACCATCTCATCGTAAGATGGATCTGCTTGTCACATGAACAGGAGCCATTATTTCACACAAAATAATGACCCAGATAAAAAGTAATGACTGTAAGCTGTAGCCGCCAGTGACACAGCTTCATCTTGGCCTAAGTGAATGGCAATTAACAAGTGTCACCACTCTCCCTCTATACAAATAGGGACCAGGCTATTCATTAAATATTTACTGAAAAGACACAAATGGTCTTTAGCATATTTCTTCCCAGGAAGCTCCCAGGGTCTTCTACCTGTGCGATGACAGAAAAATTTACACATGTGTAAAATTCTGCCATCAGCTGGAAAAGCTGTTGATCCTACAGAGGGGTATTCAGTGCCCCTCTGCTCGTCACACACAGAAGCGGTGTTTTTTTCAGACACCTTGTCCAACAACAGAAACAAGGAGCAGACCCACTGGTCTGTCCCTCTTCTCCCAATGTCACAGCCATTGGCTTAGAAACTACAGCCAGAGCTAGCACCAATGACCAGAAACCCTGGATCCTTCCAGGTCCCACTCTCGGCTACGCCGGACAGGGAGGGACAAATGGAAGCATCTCAATACCCCTGGGTTGTTGGCAGAAACTTTACCTCCACCTGCTGACCCTGACCATGAGCCACTTGTCTAGAGAAGAACAGAGGGGAGAGATTCTGGGACACACATGAGGAATCTCAGTGCTACTCTAGTGTGTAAGTGTGTAGCCTGTCTGGACCCCATGCTGTTTGAAAATCAGGGGTACAGCAGGAGCCGGGGGACACGGTGGACTTTTTAAAGTATATAATTTTCAAAACGTTAAAAATGTACTTCTTAAATAAACATAGAATAAGCAGGTGTCAATGATTTATTATTTAATTATTAAATGAACCATCAGATACTGATGTGGATGCAAGGTGCATGGCTACACAGACACACAGACATACACACGCAGACAGATGTCTACCTGCACTTCAGACACTACACACACCAGTATCTGAAAGCCCACTAATCAGGCTGCTGTCTCCTTAAGACCTAATATGGGCACAATGTAATAGGCCAGTCATGCAATGATCTGGTTTGATTAAGACAAAGGTATTAAATCATATGTTTTTTTTTAATTTTTAATTTTTTAATGTTTATTTATTTTTGAGAGAGAGGGACAAAGCACAAGCAGGGGAGGGACAGAGAGAGAGAGAGACACATACACACACAGAATCAGAAGTGGGATCCAGGCTCTGAGCTTTCAGCACAGAGCCCGATATGGGGTTCAAACTCATCGACCATGAGATCATGACCTGAGCTGAAGTCAGATGCTTAAATGACTGAGCCACGCAGGCATCTCCCAAATCATGTTTTGAAAAGAGCATATTTGATAATATAGACAGAGCCTCACACTCTCATCTTACCCAACTACCCCTTAAACATTCCAAGCATCCTAGTCTTGATTACAAGCCTGTTTCTAAAACAATTTTTCCCTAGTACTCAGATCATGGGGTAAGCTCCACCTCTAGCATGTCCCTACTCAAGTTTATTAGAACATTTTGTCTGCATCAATCCAGGAAAGAAGGCTCAATTTATACAGACATCTACATTAGTTATACAAAAACACATGTTGTCAGGCTTAGGCACATGTGAACAAATTTGCCTTTGCCTTTCTCCCTATTTCTTTCTTTCTTTCTTTCTTTCTTTCTTTCTTTCTCTTTCTTTCTTTCTTTCTTTCTTTCTTTCTTTCTTTCTTTCTTTCTTTCTTTTCTTTCTTTCTTTCTTTTCTTTCTTCTTTCTTTCTTTCTTCTTTCTTTCTTTCTTTTCTTTCTTTTCTTTCTTTCTTTTTTTTTCTTCTGAGAGACAGAGTGCAAGCAGGGAAGGGGCAGAGAGAGGGAGAGAGAGACATTCCCAAGCAGACTCTGGTGCTCTGGGCTGAGCCCTATGTGGGGCCCAATCCCACAAACTGTAAGATCATGACCTGAGCTGAAATCAAGAGTTAGGGGCTTAACCGACTGAACCACCAGATGCCCTGTCTCTCCATTTCCTAAGTAATGATCTGAATTCCATCAGAGTAGTCTCCGTCGTCCTGTCAAATGATCAGAAACTGTGACCTACGAGATTGTCTGACTCCCAGTCTCCAGGGGTTGGCCCCCCACCACCCATGAGGGGTTATTCCTAGGGCCTTGTTGAGCCTGGACACTCAATAAATGCTAAAGGGAGGGAGGCAGGAAAAGGACACAACAGCAATAGGGTCACTGGGTGTTTAAAGGGACAATCTAATTATTTCACTCTTTTGCAAAAATCCTCTGAACAGCCAGTGGAGTCCTGGCCCTGCTCCCACCCCGGGCCCTCTCCTTCCCAAAAGCTCCTCTGATCGCTGCACTCCCCTCACTTGCTCCTGCACCAGCCCCTCACACATGCCGCTCCCTCTTTCTGCAGGAGTCCTCAAACTTCCCAGTGCAGCCCCGTCACCAGGTAACTCCTTATCCTCTCCGTCATGGTGCAAGACACCCTCCCCCCGACCCCCAATACCCCGACCACATAGTGTCAGCTGCTTCCCCGCTGGCAATGCTCATCACACTCCTCCGGGGGCCACTTTCCAGGTGCGAGGACCTGAGGGCGGGACCATGGCTCTTACGTTCTCTCTGTCCAAGCACCAAGCAGGCAAGCGCTACTTCTGGCCCAAAGTTGACGGCCAACACGATTTATTAATGACTTCATTAACTGACAGGTGAGGTCTCAAATAAACCATAATCACCTCTCCAGGCTGGGGGATTGTCAGCTGTTGTGGGAGACTGGGTGAGAGAGAATTAGGTAAGCATTAAGGAGTGAACTTAGCCCCAATCTGGGCAAGGACCTTCTTTCTGCAGTGACTGTCCTATTGAAACTCAAGTGAACCCTGCAGTTAGGCAGGAAACCTCATATGGCATGATGAGAAGTTCAAAACCAGACACATTTCTGGGCAGAGAAGGACATCCCTGCAAGTAGGCAATTTTCCCTGGTGTAACTGCATGCCAGTGGTCACCGGGCTCTGGGCGGCTCCCACACTAGGAAGGAAAGGTGGCTCGTAGCAATGAAGACCCACAGGACAAGTGGAAGGTGGGATCTGGGCTGGCGGAGGGGAGCGTCACACCACCTCGAGGGTTTGAGAGGAATCTCGGCAGTGGGACCACAGGCCTGTCTGCTATTAAGGCCACTCCAGCCTTAAAAGACAAGGCCAAGGTCCTGCCACCCTGGGAAGGGGGGAAGCCCACCCTGTTTCAGAGTCATCTTCAGCCCAAGCAATCTATGCGTGTGTGTCGGGGGGGCTACACCCCTGTGGGGCTGCCTGGAGGTCCAGGTGTGAGGAGGCACTGGCTCCCGCCCCGGCCTGTGGGGTGTGGCTGAACAGCCCGCAGCCAGCAGCCCCCCGCCCCGGCTCTCCTGATTCAGGGCTCACCTTCTTAATGAACTCTGGGATGAGCTTCTGGCCTGTCAGGTGTTCTAAGGAGGAACAGCAATCTAATTCCAAGACGTAGCGTTCACTGTGAAGATCATTTTTCTGAGACCTGAAGAGAGGGGAAAAAAACCAAAGGTTAAGATTTTATAATACATTATGTATGAATCATTGGGCATTTAATAAAACCCCAAATTCTTTCCTGAAAGTAAATACCAAAAAGGCACTGCTGAAAAATAATTTACAGTAAAGACTCAAATTATACATAGATGTATTAATTATACACATCATGGAAACACCTCCAAGACACAGCAGTAAGTAAAACACACTATTATAGAATTTAGTACAATATGGCTATGCGTTAAACAACACACACACACACACACACACACACACTCTCTCTCTCTCTCTCTCTCTCTCTCTCTCTCTCTCTCTCTCTGCCCAGGCACAGACATAGAGGCACACCAAACCAACAATAGCATTTAATTCTGGGGGAAGGAGAGAGTCTGTAGGGAAACCGTATCTAGGGGTGGTGGTGGTAATTGAAAATGACTTTAGCTGTATCTTTAAATTTTTCTACTTTTTCTGAAGAGAATATATTCTTATAGCACTTAGAAAATTAAAATTAATTTTAAAAGACTTAAAAAGTTAAATCCTTACAGAAGGCAATCTGGCAAAATCTATCAAAATTAAAGATGCATTAAAGAAAGAATATAAGGCAGGGTGCCTGGGTGCCTCAGCTAGTTAACCATATGACTTCGGCTCAGGTCATGATCTCATGGTTCATGGGTTCAAGCCCCGCATGGGGCTCTGTGCTGACAGCTCAGAGCCTGGGACCTGCTTCAGATTCTGGGTCTCCCTCCCCTGCTCATGCTCTGACTCTCTCTGTCTCAAAAATAAAAAAAAAACATTAAAAATATATATATAAAAAAAGAATATGAGGCAACGAAAGTCCCGGGGAAAGAGTGGATATAAAATGTTGCTTGTGGCAAAAAATTTCAGTCTTCTGGTTGGTGCAGAGGCATCCAGCCTGGCCCTGTCACTTCCCCAATCAGGTGGTGTGGCTGTTTCTACCTTCCCAACATGTAACTGCACGTCATGCAACACTGTGTCCTCAGGACAACCAGCAGCAAGTGGTACCAGAAGGAAATTCCACCACTGCACGCCATGCCTTTGAGGGGCTCCTATATGACACGAGTGAGGGCCTGGGGAACTCCTGAAAGCCACATGATGATCAGAAATTCAAAGGGGATTCCTCGGCCCACCCGGCCAGGCATAAGGAAAGAGGAAATGGACTGCCCCTAAGTGTCAACGGGGCATGTCTGCTCTCTCTCTGGGTGGCTGGTCATGGGGATCAGGACTTAGGGACTAGGGCATTGGACTCTGTCCAAGGGCTTACAGCACATGCACAGCCACTCCCCACTGGCCAAGGGGTGAGCAGGTTCTCCTGGCCCACTTACCTCTACCAAAGAGGGGCCCATGCCAGCCTCTGTGAGAGGAGGAGTGGCCAGAAAATTCTTCAAGTGGGCACTTTCATACAAAACTCTGAATACACATATATGCTATGAAATAAATGGCTTATGAATACATATTTGCTATATTTTAAAAAATGAATTTCCAAGATTCTTATATATCACGAAAAGCAATTCATGCTACCATTAACCATCTGGGTACGATTTACATGGAATTCAAAAGTGAAAAAATTTTAAAGAGGATTTGGTTTTTCCCAGGTGCACAATTGTCATTGGGTAAGCAAAGGTCAATAGCATATTTTGATTTTATTTTTCCTTCTAACATATCCTTTCAGGGGTGGGGACTGAGGCACACACTTTTGAAATGTGAAAGAATAACCTGATTCCATACTGGTCGAACTGGAATAAAACAACTCCAAAAAAGAAACCGACTCTGTGCTCCAGCCTTTTTGCTCTATAACTTCGTCAGAGACTGGACTCATGTTCTTATTTTTCCCCATGTTCTCATCCTCAATCACCCCCAAACAAAAGACCTATTGAAAGGAACTAAAGCAGAATATTTCAGACTTTTGAACAAGAAGACGTGGTCATGACATCCTGTCATGTGTATCATAGGGTCTCAAACCACAAAGACAGGCGTGGGAAGACAGTGTTCTAACATGTGAAATCCCAGCTGTGCTGTCATATGAAGACAAAGGTCAGACTGTGTGAGGTTATTTATAAACACCCACTGAGATTTTAAATGAGTAGGTTGAAAAACAGGAATCATTTTAAATAAGTCGACACTGTATCCACTCAGTAAAACACTCATAAAATGAACGGAGGGAAGATGAGTCTGCCTTTCAGCAGCTCAACAGTCCAGGCTCACGAGGAATCTTTAGTAGAGGAGTTCATAACTGCCATCTTTGGTTCTGTATAGCAAGAAGTACTATAAAGAAGGAAGGCAGCTCTGGTTCATTTCATCAGATAATTGACTCAGTTACATCTGAACTGAGAGGAGCACAAAATATCAAAAAAAATAGGCATTATTACAAATTTTCTAGATGCCACACGAAAAATCATATCCTGACCCACAGCCTTGGCAAAGCGAATCCAGTGTCTGCTGAGGGAATAGATGAGCAACTAATAGGTCTTCCTCTGCTTTTAGGAATTACCTCCACAATTTAACCACATTATATATGGCTGCTATGGTGAACATACCCTAAGGTGACTCCTTCTTCCCAATCATCTCCACCTCCTGGGGTTCATGCCTTTGTAAAACCCTCCTCTTGAGTGTGGTTGGGTACTGCACCTTGCTTCTAACCATCACAATATGGCAAAGGGGATGGGGTGTCACTCCTGTGATTACACTATACTATAACACTCCATTTCAGCAGACTGGAGCTATATACTCCTCTTGCTCGCTTTGAAAAAGTAAGCTCCCATGTTATTAAAGGACCATGTAGCAACAAGCTGTGGGCATCCCATGGCTAACAGTTGGCAAGAAACAGGGATTTCAGTTCTATGACTGCAAGGAGATGAATTCTGCCAAGACCCTAAGGGAACAGTGGAAACAAACCTTTCCCCAGTTGAGCCTCTGTTGAGATCATAGCCCTAGACAGCACCTATACTGCAGTCTGAGGACACCTGATGCAAAGAACCCAGATAAGCTACAGAACCTGCGAGATAATAAATGCATGTTGTTCTGAGCCACTAAGTTTGTGGCAATTCATTACAGAGCATAGAAAAATGATACAGAAGCTGAGTAGGAAGATATTCTAACTTCATGCTCAGAACAGGCCTCCCACTGGTGGGCAGGTCCAGGCCCACAAGATCAGTCAGACAGCTGACAACAGCCTGAGAGCGGCCACTGACAGGGGATGAGTGCTCCACATCTCTGAGGACAGGACTACCTTGGGACAGGGGAGCAGACACCTGCCAGAAGTGGCTCCAGGAGCCTGGGCGTGGCCCTCCAAGGGATCCCATCGGGGGGAACAGATATTCTGCAGTCAACAGAGTTCCTAAGGAAAAAGTATTAACATGAAACTCTCAATTGAGGAGGTATTTGCCCTCACAGGAGGGGAAACACCATTTATCTTCCCCCAAAGGCCATGCCCTCATGTCATTCTGGAAAAGGAAATGAGAAACCTGGAACCAAACTTCCTCTGGACTGAAGCCTAAATGGCTTCTAGTTCTGGAAAGGACAGAGATCTGGGTTTAAACAACAAGAAAAAGGAGGAACACAGACTGCATTTTTGAAGATGTAGGATTAACTACAAACTAAAGCCTCCCTCATCTGGAAATTAACACCGCATACTCGGAAATCAGATGTGAGCACTCCAAGAAGAGCACTGTTAACAATGAAATATGCTTCCCCCTCTCCCTCCATCACCCATTCCATAATTTCCTCCCGACTCACTGGTTACAGGCGACAGGTGCTAAAGCAAACTAGAGATGGGTCGTTTACAATTTTGGACAATTTATTTAAATTTTCTGTGTCTCAGTTTCTTTCACTGTTAAATAGAAATATTATGAATAGCTGTCTCTTAACATCACTGTAAGGATTAAATAGGACAAAAGCCTATAAATCCCTTAGTATAGGGCATGGCAGGAGGTCTGGGCTCAGCACATTAGCCACTGCTTGATCTAGTGACTAGATCTAGTGACCAGCATCTGTAATTGCATTCTTTATTTTCCGAGCACCTTTCAAATTTCATAATTATACTTTCAATAAATACTGACTGTAACTACTATGTGTCAGACACTGTTCTTAAGCATATATCAATAGACAGAAGAGAAAAAAGTCTCTGTCTTCATGGAGCCTACAGTCTAGTGGAGAGGGATAGGCCAAAAACAATAAGCATACATGAGCATATAAAAGAGTATGTTCAGCAGTAATTAGTGTAGAAGAAACAAGAAACAAGAAACAAGATGAAGAGAATCGGGGGGCGGGGGGGAAGTTGCAATTTTAATGAGGGAGGTCTGGGAGGCCTCACTGAGAAATGACATTTCAAATAAAGATCTATGGGAAGTGAGGGATTGGCCATGCTGATATCCAGGATAAGAGCCTCTAGGAAGAAGGAATAGCCAGTGCAAAGGCCCTGAGGTGAGATAACACAGAGGCCCTGTGTCTGGAGTTTAGCGAAAGAAGGGCAGAGGAGGAAGAGAAGACAAGCCAGAGAGCCAATAGGGAGTGAGGTAATGTAGATCTTAGAGGCCACAGTGAAAACAGTATTTTTTACACAGAAAGAGGGGAAGCCCTCAGAGAGTGTTAAACAGAGAAGTAACATGATCCGATTGATTCCACAAGGCTCCTTCTGGCTGCAGGAGGCAGCTAAGAGAGACTAACTCAGTGGTCCAGTGGGGAGATGATGGTGGCTCAAAGTGGGCTGTTAACAGTATAGCAGTGGTCACAAAGGCTGGATTCTGAATATATTTTCACGGTGGAACTTTCAGGACCTTCCTGTGAAGTGTAGAAAGAAGAAGCAGATAAGGATGACTGAGAATTTTTGTCCCAGCAACTGGGAGAGTGGATAAAGTTGCCACAGCTATCATGGGGAAGGCTGTAGGTGGCACAGGTTTGGGGGAAGGTCAATGACTCAGTTTCAGATGTTCTGAATTTGCCTTATGCAGCAGACATCTAAGTAGAGATGTCTGGTAGACAGTTTAATACATATTCCAGTCTGGATTTCAGGAGAGGGACTGGAGATATAAATATAAGAGTCATCAGCTTTCAGATGGTATTTAAAGCACAAAACCAGATGAGATTTCAATTAACATAGAGAAAGAACAGTCAAAGACTAAATCTCGGGACCCTTCATCATGAAGACATTGGGAGAAAAGAGAACATCCAAAGGAGAAGGAGGAGAAACCAGGGAGGAAGGAAGAAAACCAAGAGAACATGTTTGTCCTGAAAGTCAAACCAAGAAAGCATTTCAAGGAGCAAGGCATTGGCCCCCCTGTCATCCGCTTCAATTAACAAACTCATAATCTTCTCTTCAATCTACCAATAGTCTTGAAATCCCCAAAGGGAAATTGGATTTAATCCATCCTATAGAAAGGAGTGCATAGAAATCTGTTTACACTTAATATGTGATTACAATGGGTTGATTATCAAATTAATCCACTGATAAAGGTCCCAGACAGCTTGGTTCCTTGAAAAAATAAAAACATCTTCATGCCGTTAAGAAATTTTTCAAAAACTGCCTGGGGGAAAATTGACTGAAAAGAGATCTAACTCTCTTACATCTTGAGGCCCCCACTTGATGCAGCATTGGAGAGTTGGGGGGGGCGGTTATTTCTATTCCAAAGGGATTTTCTGAGAGGAAGAAGGATAAAAAGGATACAACTGGGCAGAGATCTGATGTCTTAAAAGCCAAGAATGCATAAGACAAAATGCATTCAAATTCTTAGCGGAGCAGCGTGTGGTAACAAGGCACATAAACATGGCGGTCCTTAACTGCTTAGGACACTGGAGAAGCAGCTAAGACTTCACATCCCAGCTAAAGTCATCATAACATGACGACTAAATGGATTGTGGTACCCTGGACTGGGTCCCAGAACTAAAAGAGGACGTGAATAGAAAAACTGATAAAATCCACATTTTAGTTAACAGTAACGCACCAGCGTCAATTTCTTAGTTTTGACAAATATGCCATGGTAACGTCAGAAAGCAATACTTAGGGAAACTTGATGAAGGGTATAAGGGAATTCTTTGTGATTTCTTCGCAACTTTTCTGTTAAATCTAAAATGATTCCAAAATAAAATTTATTTTTTAAAAAAGAAAGAAAACCATTGTATACTTTTGGGTATTTCTGTTTCCTCTTTTGACTCTTTAATATTGATTCTCTGGGTCAGCATCTCTAAACTATACCTACACCCCTTCTTGACCATAGTTCCCATATGAGAGGTCCTTCAAATCATACGAAGGCAATGTCTGAAATGACTGGGTGTCATTTTGAATGAAAATGGCCTTTGATGTGCCCAGACTTCAGGCACTGGACCAATCCAACAAGCAAACTTTGGGCTCTGTGAACCAGACAGGGTTTTTTTACAGGGCAGGCATCCTGTCTCTGCTGCATTCAATGTTGGAAGCACTTTGGGAACTTTTGTAAATTCTGATTAATTGATTTTAGGTATGGCTTGGGCATGGGGACTTTGGAAACTCCCAGGTGATTCTAATGTGCAGTCAGTGCCTAGGCTGGGTATGTTGTATCTGTCCCTCTCCTAGAGATTTTGCCTGGGCAATAGATGAACAAGCCCATGGAGAAAGAAAACACAGAAAGAATGGCTTATAGAGACCAATAATGTAGACTCTGGAGAAAACAAACCTTCAAAAAAAACCAAAACCAAAAACAAAAACAAACAAACAAACAAAAAGGACCAGAGATTAAAGAAATGTAAAATAAGAATAAGGACCTTTCTCCATCCCTTTTTTGGTCAGCAAAACTCAAAAATATCTCTTCTTGCTCCCCTTTTTATTTTTTATTGTGGCTAAAGTATACATAACATAACATTCATCATTGTAACCATTTCTAAGTGTACTTTCAGTGTCATTAAGTACATTTGCAATGTCAGGCGACCATCACCACTATCCATTTCCAGAACTTTCTCCTCATCCCAAAAAGCCCTCACTTATTTGACACCTTCTAAATGGGATGTGGGCCAAAAGTGAGTAGAAACTTTTAAATAAATGCTTTCACAACAAACACATAAAAGCAGACTTAGATGCTGAGCACTTGTGTGCAAGCCTTTCCTAACTGTAGGTCAGGAGGGCAAAGAGTCTCTGTGCTAAAGTACCTCAGACGTCAGCAAAACTGGCCACAGGTGTCAGAGTTGTTTAAGACTGTAAGAAAAGATCACCTCTTCTGCGTAGTGTTGACCTCATTACTCACACACAAACAACAACTGTAAGAAAAACGGTGCACTTGCTGCAACTATCACATCTGCCCAGGGTCGTGCAGTTGCTCACCAGGCAGCCGGGAGGTCAAAAGGCCAAACCAGGGATGCAAACTTAAAGGCCCAGTGGCATGAATGGAAGAGGATATTTTTTGACCAAAATACATTATCTAGACACTTTGATCTCAGAAATAGGCTCTCTCTGCTTTTCATTCAGACACAGAATCCTATTGGATGCCCTCTCAAAATGCCATTTCCTTTTCTTTTTCTTTAACATTTAAGTTTATTTATTTATTTTTGAGAGAGAGACAGAGAGAGCGAGTGGGGGAGGAGCAGAGAGAGAGGATACCAAGCAGGCTCCGCACCATCAGTGCAGAGCTCGATGTGGGGCTTGAACTCACAAACTGTGAGATCATGACCTGAGCCAAAATCAAGAGTCAGATGCTTAACTGACTGAGCCACCCAGACCCCTCACAGTGCCATTTCTGAGAGCAATGTGGTTGCAGAAAACTTGTCTTCACCATGAGAATGTCACAGTGCTGGAGTGAAATTATACAGGTAAGTGCCATGTCACTACAGTATTGGGGAGACAGTGGGAATAGTAATCTGGGCAGTTTACATACCAGCCATCACCACTGATTCTAGGCCAAGGTTGCCAAAACTTCTAGTATTTTTTTTTTCCAAAGAAGTCACTTAATTGTGTTTTTATGTCAGCCATAACTGTCAAACTGTGGCTTCAGACAATGTTTTTTAATGTTCTGTTGGCCAACATCTTGGGACTGAATTTGACCTCTTGGCCACCAGCCTCTGGCCTCCTGGTTACATAGACAAAGCTTCCATTTGAGTCACAGAAGACTGGTTGCCAGGGAAGAGATAGGAGTGAACAGATTATCTAACTATATCATAATCAGAATAACCAACCCATAAACCCAATCCAGATACTTCGTTCCTTGTAATGACTCAACAGATTCTTCCCTTCCATGATGCTGGCTAATCCATCATGGTCTTGGTCAGTGCATTCACACAGGCCCTGTTAGCTCCACAGTGGCCGAGACATAACCCTTTGCTAAGTCATTAAACAAACATGTTTGCAAGCAAAGAAGAAGACCATAATGTCCATGAGTACTTTAAATGCTCAAAATTAATGTGGGCCAAAGGGCTTGTCTTCAAATTATACTAAGTGCCAAGAAGTTAATTAAATAACCATTTGGTTTCATAAGCAGATCTGAAATCAGTCTACTAAAAAACAAATGCCTCTCGAGAAAACTATTATAGACTACAGTTTTAAAAAATAAACATGTGAATAAAAACATACACATAACTTTTATTTTTTTATTATTCTTTTTTAAGTAGGCTTCAATCCCAGCACAGAGCCGAACACAGGGCTTGAACTCATGACCCTGAGATCAAGACCTGAGCTAAGATCAAGAGTTGGATGCTCAACTGACTAAGCCACCCAGGCGCCCCCATACAAACTACTTTTCAATAATAAACATGTAACAGCTCTCACTTCAACTCCTAAATCCCTTAGATAACTTCAAAGACCATGCGTTTAAACAACATCTCCTTTTCCCAGGACACTAGGCATAGACTGAACTTGAGTTGTGGAAAGAAAGGAGAGAGAATGTGCAGTTCATCAACAGAACTATTTTTGCTTCATTTAGGAATAATCAGAAAGAAATGGTGATAAACTCAAATTTAGATTACTAGGCACTTCTCCAACTAGAAAAAAAATCACTAAATGTCAGTTGACAGAAACAAATTCTCTATGTCTGGGAAGCAGGAAGGATTTTTAAGATAATTCCCCCAAGGCAATACCAAGTTCAAGTAGAATAATCAGAATGGCTTTACCCCCCCCACTAAGTAGTGGTAGAGAGGGAAATGAACTACAGATCTGAAGATTTGTTAAGGAAAGAAAAAAAAAAGGCTCTTTCTAGTTTCATTAGCTAATGTAAAACTAAAGACAATAAAAAGATCTATGTATTATTCATTCATCTGTTCATCACCTTCTTGACCACGGACCATATGTAAGGCACTGAATTAGATCCTGCCTTCAAGAAACTTACAGTCTATGGGCATCTAACTACCCAATACTGCTATTTACTATATGCAAACCACATAACAACAGAAGTGCTATGGTAATTCAGTTACTTGCAGAGTCAGGGATCAGGAAAAAGGAAATTTTTTAAAAAGCACGAAGTCATGGGATGCCTAGGTGGCTCAGTCGGTTGAGCATCCAACTCTTGATTTCAGCTCAGGTCATGATCTCATGGTTGAGCCCTGCATCGGGCTCCTGCTGACAGCACAGAGCCTGCTTCAGATTCTCTGTCTCCCCCTCTCTCTCTGCCTCTCCCCTGCTTATTCTCTCTTTCTCTCTCTCTCTCTCTCTCTCAAAATAAATAAATAAACTTTAAGTAAATCAGCAAATAGCAAGAAGTCTGTCAGAGGAGTCTAAAGCTGTATGGAAATTAGTTGTGGAAAAATCGAGGAAAGGATATTCCAGGCACCGAGAACAGAAATTAGTAAGGATATTGATGGAAAAAAGCGTGGGTTACGTGGTAGAAATAATAAATAGGTCAGTTTGGTAAAAGGTACTTGAAAGTGAGGGCTGCCTACTGGAAACAGTGGGCCTAGTAAACAGGAGCCCAGAGAACAGGTGAATGGATCTGCTGTTAGGATGGACCTGAGCCATGTCTGCGGTGTCAGGAGAAAAGTGAGAACTACGATTGGAAAGAAAGGATGGAGTATGTCGTTGCAGGATGGGGCTGGACTACATTCTGAGGGAAAGGCATGACATGGATGGTCTTAGATAAGAGAAGATAGTAAACTACAGACTTTAGGAAGATTAAGCAGGTGGCATTATGCATGATGGACAAAGAGGGGAAGACTATTTTAGGAGAGCAGTAATGAGCTGAGCTAAGATTTTGCAGACGGAGTGGATGGATGGGAGATTTTAGGTATTCCCTGATCTCTGCAACTGGTGATAGTTGGGGTGAGGAGGAGGGGAATAGATGCTGCTTCCCAAAGATGCTTGCAGAACAATGGGGAAAGGATTTCTGATTATTTTATGGCTCCTCCGCCTTGCAAAATAAATCAAATCTACCAAAATAAAGTATGAAGTTACTGGAGTCAAAATTTCCCCTAATATTGAAGCTTAAGAAATGCTTGAGGGGGAAAAAGTAAACAAATCCTAGCAAATCTTTAAATAAAGTACCTACCTACACAGTCTATCAGGGCAGTTCTGAAATAGGAAACAGAAAGAAAGAGAAGAATGAACTCATAGATGGGTCACTGCTTTTTCTTCTAATTTTGTCTTCCTCTTTCGCCAACAGACATTCATGAGTTCTGTTGATAAGGGTTTGGTATCACCAGGAACATGCCGGAAATGATGGGGGAGGGGCATGCTAACGATACCCTAACCACACACTCTCTAAGGGAGCTGCGCACTGCCAAGTGCGTGCAAGTCACTGTGGGCATCTCACTATTCCGTACTGCTGTTTATTCTAAGAAATCTTGCCACATCCCGTCTCACTGTTTACAGTCAGAGCCAGCTCTCTGGTAGATAAACCATCAGTGACTGTGCACCCCAAGGAGTTCACCATTAATCTTAAAAGCAACAGGAAAACAAAGAGGCTTTACCCCCGTGGTCCCTTTAGAATGTAGCTGTGAAAGCATTTCAATCCCCACCAGGCTGGGACACAGAGAAGAGAAGAACCACAAGCAATGGGATCTGGGGCAGGGTCCTGCTTTCTCTGAGATCCTGTAAGGCTCCTTAATTACATCAAAAGTTGTGGAAAGGACTCATATTAGCGTTAATGCACAAATAATATTTTATCACAAACGTAACACTGAATAAAAGCAAGTCTGCCTGATACTAGTTCAGAAAAGTCACATTAGCTGCAAATCAAGCTAACAGGAATATTTGAATGCTCTCCATATGAATGCTCTTCATGACTCTCTCATAGGCCATGTCAAGTTGAGTGACAAGAAGTCTCTTCTTGTTTACATTTAATGCACGTCATTCAAATTAAAGTCTGTGTATTGTTTCCTTCTTTTCTTCCCACCTACACGCTCTAACAGAACTAGATAACGGAAATGTCCTATATCTGCATTGTCCAATATAGCAGCCACTATGTGCTACCAAGCACCTAAAATGTGGCTAGTGCACCCAAGGAACTGAATTTTAAATTTTATTTAACTTTAATGAATTTACATTTACATCACGACAGATGGCTAGTAGCTACCTAATAGGAAAGCACAGCTTAACTCTGTTCTCAAACTTTAATGTGACAACAGCTCCCCCGGGATCTTGTTAAAATGAAGATTCCAAGGGGCGCCTGGGTGGCTCAGTGGGTTGAGTGTCTGACTTCAGCTCGGGAGTTTGAGCCTTGAGTTGGGTTCTGTACTGACCGCTCAGATCTTGGGGCCCAATTTGGATTCTGTGTCTCCCTCTCTCTCTGCCCCTTCCCCTCTTGTGCTCTCTTACTGCTTGTTCGCTCTCAAAATTAAATAAAAACATTAAAAAGAAATGAAGATACCCATTTAATTAATTAATACCCAGGTGGGGCCTGGGAACCTGCATTTCTAAGGAGCTCCCAGGTGATGCCAGAGCTGCTGGTACATGGACTACACTTTGAGTAGCAAAACTCTAACTGCTTTGGGAACCATCCGAGTGGCTCAGAAATTTCATGAACCAGTGGTCTCCAAATTTTTGGATCACATAACTAGGTCAGTCAAAACTCCTGACTACTACCATCCAGCATCTTACATGTTATAAAACAATACATACAAAGCAAGTTTTAAGAGATGGGAAGCAAATGGAATGAGCAGCATTTTAAAATTATACTTACAGTAAGTTCCTATTATGAACAGCTAATATTTCAAGACTTGATACACACTTGAAAGGGGATTCACTGTTAACAATACTGGAAGTAAACCCATATTTCAAAATGTCTTCTTGATGAGTCCAAATTTCTTTGGCCATCTTCTCTCAGACCTCAATAGGAAGCCATTGATTTTATTTTTTAATCTCACTAAGAAAGCTCTTACCAATAGTGAAAGATGAATCAGTGTGGCCATTTCTCTGTGTGTGAGTGTGAGTACGTGAGAGAGACAGACAGACAAGGGACAGTGGAGAGACAAAGAGCGAGAAAAGTATTTTATGTTTATATTACTGGTATTTTCCTCAATCCACAATCACGTTACAGGAATTTTTAAAGCCATGTATACATTTCATGAGGGCTAATGAATTAAAATACTCCACACACACACACAAAAATCCACAAATCCACTTCACTGAGTTTTCAAATGAAAGTCTTCCTCTTAATCCAGCCTTCCTGAGGACCCCTCCTGCTTCATGCAGACAGGTGGTCTCTGACATCTGCACCCAGGTAGGGTACCATTTTCAACCCAAATGTTGAATATTAGTAATATATCATTTCTCTCCTAAATTTTCAACATAAATAAATATACACAGAAGCCTCACTACTCCTTCAACATGGGCATGTTCCCCACTTTGGTCATACTGGTGTAGATAGTGCACAGAAATTTCAGAATTATCACAAAGCTCTAAAATAAAAATTTACTTCCAACAATAACAGTGAATTCTATGTTCTTGAAAATACATGGTGGAAACTCTCCTCAAATTATTATGTAAATGTAATTACAATTTCAACAGGATTCACTGGGAACTGGAGAAAATAACTTTAGGCTTTATGTGGAAAAAAATCAACATGCAAAAGCTGTTAAGATTCTGAAAAAGAAGAACGGTGCCTTAATAAATATTAATATACATTACAGACAGATTGTAATCAAAATGGCATGGTATAGCACAAAAACCAATAAAGAGATCATAGGAACAATAAAGAATTGGGAACAAACTGGGGTATGTACAGAAATCCAAACTACAATAAAGGTGCCATTCCATCCCAATGTAAATATAGGTAAATGCAGTAAGTGCTGTTGAAAAACGTAGCTGTCGGGAAGAAAATAGGGGTGGGCTTCCTACTACCTACCTCACACCCTAACACTAATCCAGTGGTTCTCAACTGGAGACAGTTTTGCCTGTCTGGGGACATTGGTAATGTCTGAAGACATCCCATCATTAACTGCAGGGCCAGAGGTCAGGGTGCTGGTGTTTGTTGCTGGCATCTAGTGGGTAGAGGCCACGGATGCTGCTAAATATCCTACAAAGCACAGGATGGTCACAGCCCAAAGTGTCAATAGTTGAGACACTGAGAAATGTTACCCTACCCCTAACCCTAATGGTTACAAAATTGAGAAGGAGCAGTGTTAGTAGTAGACAGATTCTGATGTGAATCTTGGCTCCTCTGCCAATCAAAAGCGTGACTCTAGACAAGTCACCACTCTGAGTCTTGGTTTCTTCATCTTGGCTTTCAGGAGTAAAGATAATGCATATTGTGAAGCAATAAACCAGAGCTCTGGCCAGACACAGCAATAAACAAATGGCGACTGTTATGGCTGGTACCGTAAAGGATGAATCATATTAACAAGTACCTGCAAACATATACATGTTCTTCACAAGAAAAGTGGGCTTTTTTGTTCCTAATAAGATCCAGGTTGCTTGACAGAGCCATGTTGGGGGTTTTAAGTATAGAAGTTTAAAATAAAAATTTCAACAATACCCAACAAGTTGGGTATGTTATAAATGTCCTCCAGAGCAGGATTCCGCTCATCTCATTCTAACAAAGGCTACTACCTTAGAAGACACAAGACACCTAATAAATACATGTTTATTTTATTTTATTTTGGGAAACAGAGGAAAAACAATGCACTAAGGGCCTCGGAACCATTTGGATAGAACTGTTTAGTGCGAAAACTGACAAGAGCCAGCTAGTCTGCTGAATGGAGCCATCTGGGGTGGTCCCAATGGCCTGCAGTATTAGCCCTATGCCGTGAAACTAGTTTGGGGATAACCAGGTTTCTGGTCCCAGAGCCTAGCTATGGGACTGACAATGTTGCCAAGCCCAGAGGATTCTGGGAATGCTCTGAGGATCCTTCTATAAGCTCCAGGGCTCCCAAGCTGAAAGATGGTGCATTTCTGAGCCACGAGCCTCAAGATGGAATTAAGTCCCATATCTACCCACAGTCCCATTCACCCACCCCACACTTCAATACCAAAGAGTCATTTATACCTTCTTTAGGCTAATTTTCCTAGGCTATGAAATGGGAGATGGGGAATAAGGGAAGAAAATGGTACCTTTCCACTATAAAACAGAATTAAGTCTAAAACCTCCACTGAACACATGATAATGTTTTCAACAAATATTAACAACAAAAACAGCCATCATGAGGGCATAGTGAGAATAAATTATAAGACTTAACACATATAGGAATGAAGCAAAAGTGCTCTCAGACCCTCAAAACCAGGTGTTGTATGAATACAAGTTACTAATTTGGTTTTTAAAGACTTTGGAGCCATTTTCAGTTCCAACTCATGGTTGATGAATGGGAGGCAAATGAAATGATGTACTCCACAGTAAATCATACTTGTAGCATTTATCTCTTTGTAAAATGGTTCCATCGTTCAAACACTTAAAAAATTATACGAGAGTTATATAGATATAGTCATTATATCAAAATCCTAAGAACACAGAAATCACTAATAATATATTTATATGGATCTGACAGTTACTTCTCACCTGATGCTGCATTCATAGCTAAAAATGTAAAATTAAGTTAGTACTAGTCTTTTCCAAGACGCAACACTGGCGTCTTTCTCAGCTTGAAAAACACACACAAACTAATTTAAGTCTGATTGACAAAGAGAAAAGACAAAAAAGACTGCCAGGAATATTTAAAGTAAGACAATGTGAGTCCCTAAATTTAATATGCAATAGGCATATAAAAATCTAACACTTCAATAAAAATATCTGCAACTCAATTACCTACACTGTGTGCACAAGGCCAGCAAAATAGTGTGTAACTATCCCTATAGCCCACCTGTAATGCCACAGAATAAATCTTCCATTGTTGTTGAAAGACTGTGTGTACCGTGGGGGGAGGGAGGGCCTTGATTTATTTGATTTTAAAACAAAGTCATTTTATTGTACTTTTGTATTTGCATAAGCTTTAGATCAACAGGAAATTTCAAAGAAATTTAGTGCTCGTGTTTCTGTTTTTTGGGTACCTATTTGCTACTCTCTGCCATTCTAAACTACTGGGGAACGACTAGAAATCACTAGTATGCTAATTCTCTCAGAGGAGACAAAAATAAATAAATAAAAAATAAAACATGGGAAATGACATAGGCAATCAAGGACAGCTATAAAATGGGGGTGGGGGCTGGCGGGAGAAACAAGTTCTCACTGAAGGCACGTCTGTCTCCCTTGTTCTCTCCACTGGGACAAAGGCCGACACTTTGGAGGTGGAGAATAAGAGTAACTAGGCAAGCCATTAGGGGTGTGGATAGAAAAAAACTCTCTTTCCCCAAGAGAATGTGGCTTTACACCAGCATATTAGATTGGAAAGTGCAAACACAATAATTAACAGTGAATCCTGATACTTCAACACACCAGAGAAGGGTGTCACTCCAGAGGGAGACTGGGAAATAGGAGGAATAAATTAAGGTAGTCTTCAGTGATGCTGGACAGCTCCTTGGGGGGTATGGTGGCAGCCCAGGAGAGCTAATCAAGTCCTCCAAACACCTCAGGAAGCTCGAGAAAACTGATGAGGGCTGATACCACTCCAACAATGAGGGGAAGCTGCGAGCACAGAGTGGGGGCCCTTTCTATATCTGAATCTAAAATAACGACCTCCATGCTAAACAAACACCTTCGTATTCCCTGCTCTGATTTAAGAAAAGAACTTTGAATTCACCTTCCTCAATTTCTGCTGTCAGGGAATAAACCAGCTGCTGTGGTTTCTCTACCACAGTAACACATGTCAATCACTGCTAAGCCCAGCGTTACTTTTCTTCCCCACGTGTGATTCCAACAATCAGCATGCTCTAGGGCTGAACCTCAGCCTCGTGTGGGAGCATTTTCTAGGGCACACCCCCGTAGGCTACCACCCTCTGTGTATTTTGTTTAATTATGAAACCTCTTTCTAGAAACCCTGTAATTCTCCCAAGAGTCAAAGTAATTGGTAGAAATTAGACACGAAGAGACATAAGGCCACTTAAGGAGGACACTTTCGATTATAATTTTTAAGAGAACTTTCTTTTTAGTTCCAGTATAATTTCGTACTTTCCCAATTTTGCCCTTTTCAAATGCCAAAGAAAATGCTCATGTTATCTTGTGGGCTATATTTTTTAAAAAAGGCAATGTAATACACTTGTACTCCACTTAGGGTCCATAAAGATTTCCTTTCCTTTGAAGGCCATCCTTCCGATGTTTTTAAAAAGAAAAAAAAAAGGAGCAAAAAATAACATACATATTCTCTTGTGGCAAATCACTTTAATTTGGGCAATGAAAGGGTGTGTGTGTGTGTGTGTGTGTGTGTGTGTGTGTGTGTG